>NW_028141980.1:18917500-19287500 GCF_025532165.1 Camponotus vicinus | reverse complement strand
GATCCCGAGCTCTATGATACACGCGCTTCCAGTAAGCTGCGTGAATGCACGACGGCGGTATGCCCGCAAGGACCAGCGCCGCGTCTGCCGACACGGTTCGATAGCCGGCGACCACTCGGATGGCCAAAACTCTCTCGACTCGTCTGATTTGCTGTTTCAATTTCCTCGACGCACCAAATTCGTCACTCCAAATTGGGGCACCGTACATCAGCACGGATTTAACCGTGTTAGCATATAATTTCCTACGCTTTTCACTGGGTCCATGCAGATTGGGCATCAATCTGCCCAGTGACCTCATGATTCTCAGTGTCTTTTCTTCCATGTATGATATATGATAATTAAACTTTAAGTATTCGTCAAGGAATATTCCAAGATATTTCATCTTCTCTTGTGCTTCAACGATAACCTTTCCGATCCGAATCTTAACGTTGTCTGCAATATTTAAATGCTTTCTTCTAGGATTGAAGATTACCACTTGTGTCTTTTCTTCCGCTACACTTAGTTGTAATTCACGGATTCTCAAAAGTACTCTGCTAACTTGCAAGTTCAATTTCTTGACTACTGTCCTATAACTTGTATCACTAGCGAGGACGAGGGTATCGTCTGCATACCCTATAATTTGACATCCATCTTCTGTGAGCGCTCTTAGAGCCCAGTCATATCCGATGTTCCACAGGACCGGTCCTAAGACCGATCCCTGCGGAACACCGGACGTGACTCTGCGTTTATGAGTGACTCCGTTACAGTCCAGGAACTCGACAAATCTTTCCGAAAGGTAATCGCTAATAAGTCTTCTCAGGTATTCGGGGAAGCCCTTATCACGCAATGCATCCAATATATGCTTCCACCTTAGCGAGTTGAAAGCATTCATGATATCCAAACTCGCTCCTGCCACTATTTTACCGTCATGAGTCTCAGCATTAATTATTTCTCGGACTCTATATAAAGCATCATAAGTCGATTTTCCTGGCCGAAAGCCGTACTGATTTTCTGTGAGTCTAGATTCGGGGTGCTCGTCCATCCATTGCTCAATCCTGTTAACTAGAATTCGCTCTAGAATTTTCCCCAGCTCAGCAAGCAGGCATATGGGTCTGACTTTCGGACTTTTTATGTTTAATTCACCCTTAGGGATAAGGGCTAGTACCGCCTCTTTCCAACAGTTGGGGAACTTTCCTTTGCGGATACACATGTTAAAACAACCAGTGATCTTTTTAAGAAGTACCTCCGGTATGCATTTAACGTACTTAAACTTTATTCCGTCTTTTCCTGGTGCTTTATCCACAGACTTCTTCCTACTTTTCCATATAACTCGGTATGCTTCCGCTGTGTCAATATCGTAGCTCTCATTCCAGTCAATGTCATCGTTGAATATTTCTCGATCCTCATTCCAATGCACATCCGTTGGAAATAACTTCTCGATTGTCATCGCTAAGACCTCTGGTGCAAGGATTTCTGTAATACCAGGCTTCGACTTACGGAGCTTGCCGAGAACCATCTTGTATGGCAAACCCCACGGGTCCTCATCTATAGCCTCAATAAGCTCTTTCCAGGCTATGTGTTTAGCCTTATTTATTTCTCTGCGTAATTCTTTCTTAGCTGCCTTAAATTCTTCTTCAGCATTCGCTATCCTGTCTGCCTCGTTGTTACTTCTTCTTCTTTCCCTCTGCCATTTCCTTCTTGCTATTTTACTTGCGTTTCTTTTTTCCTCTATTACATTATTCCACCAATAAGTGCTTCTTTTATTGACCACTTTGGCCTTGGGCATGGAGAAATTGCACGCCTCTATCAATGTGGACTGAAGCCATGCGGCCTCAATTATTGGATCATCGTTGTGTCGGCTCTCATCATTGGCACAGCTCCATTCTAGACATTCTCGAAATTTATCTATGTCCATCTTGGAGGATTTCCATCTATTTTTAATTTTATTTGTACAGTGTACTTTCTTTTCTTTAAACGTGAAGTATATATACTTGTGGTCTGAGTACGTCTCCTCCTCGAGGACCTCCCAGTTATCGATGTCCCGCAGTGCCGCAGTTGCCGACCAGGTGAGATCAACAACTGAGCTTCCCTGTGGTCGGACACATGTCGGTGTGGATCCTTCATTAATGAGGCGAAAGTCCCTGCTAGACATCCACCGTTCCAAACGCTCTCCTCTAGTATCCGTGGACCTTGCGCCCCAGGCTCGTGATTTTGAATTAAAATCTCCACAAATTATAGTCACGGAGCTATTTACCTCTCCGAGGGCTATATCCAGTTCTTCGAGGAAATCACCGTAATCATCATTGTTAAAATTAGGAGGGAAATAGCATGCAATGATGCAAAACTCCTGCCATTGGACAGCAAGTGTAAATTCTCCCTCATATTTTTTGACACCGGAACTCCGGACGTAGTTGGGATTCCAATGTATCGCAACATTGTTATTGGGGTTACTAATCCAATCCAGAGAGGAATTGACTCTGTACGGCTCCGAAATAACCACGATGCCGATATTGTTTTCGAGCTCATATTGCATCAGAAGATCTTGCGCAATTCTGCAATGATTAATATTACATTGCAGGATTCTGACCATTATCCTGCTACTTCAATGTCGGTCCTCCGCGCCGAGTCTGTATTTAAGGGGGGTCTCAACTTGACCCCTTCACATTTGCTCGATCCTACTCTATGCGTGCTCTCACGTCCCAGACTTTCGCAGATCGTGCATCTAATCGCATTCTTACAGATAGCGACACTGTGTCCCTCCTTTCCACATTGGAAACAGCTCTTGCTCCTATCTATTTGGGAGCGACAGTTGTCCTTTACGTGGCCATAGTGCCAGCATCGGAAACATTGCAAGGGCCTCGCTTTCAGAAGCGTGACCCCTACAACAGTCCATCCTACCTTGATCTTCTTTTTCCTAGCGATCGCAATAGCTGCTTTGAGAGGGCATTTCACCCAGACAACTCCCATACCTCTCCTGGAATTTTTAATTTCTCCTATCCTTATGTCTTTATGGTGGCATCCTCCCTCTTCCTCGATAGTCCATTTTATCTCTTCCTTGCTAATTGACTCATCCAATCCTACTAATCTCAACTCACCTTTAATAGTGGGAGTGGTTATGGCAGCTTTATCTTCTCGCAGAACTTCCTGCAATTTATCCGCAAGTCTCTGCGCCTTATCATTGCAATCGGGGCCCGATATTTCTATTATTGTGGCCCCGTTGAGTCCCTTGCGAATTTTCGGGGCTTCTATTTGCAAGTCTTCCATCTTTATGTGTGATCTAGCTTTCCTTAACACATCAGCGTACGAAAAGCCCTTTTCTACATCACCCTTAATGCTGACTGCGGCGGTTTTTGGCATCTTCCTTTTTACCTCTTTGGATGGATTTTGCTTATTAGCTGGAGCCTCTCCTTTTTCCTTCTTCCGTTTGTCCTCTCCTTTTCCTCTCCTGGTTACTGTAGCCCAGGTTTCCTCTTGTCTCCCATGTGATTCCACAGTGGTCCCTTGAGTATTCCCTTCTTCCTGGATGTTTCCTTCCACCTGGGTGTTCCTTTCCTCCTGCATCTTCTTCTCTCCATCCACCTCTTCATTCCAATCAAAACCGCTCTCCTCCCAGTCCATGTCTGTTACCTTCTTCTCAACATTCCTTTCCTTAATTCCTTCCAGTATCATTGCCTCTTCCTTCGGCGGCTTAATCTGTACGTTACTAATAACCTTGATATCCGGTTTTTTCCTATTCTCCTGATCCTTTTCCTTATTCACATTAACTACTCTTTTTTGTTGCAGGTTCGAGTTGGGAATAGGGGTGGACCTTCCTCTAAGTGGCGGCCTCATTACGGGTCCATCACCTTCTGACTGCGTCGAGGGATCTCGTCGAGTATCTTGAGGCACCTTAGGATTTTCTCTCCTTCCGTGGATCTTCTCTCTCTTCTCCTGGTAAGTCGGTAAGTATGTACTTTCTTCTCTCTCTACTTTTTCTTTTCTTTCTTTTCTCTCTATGCTTTCTCTAATAAGTTTCAGCTCCTTCCTCATTTCTTTGTTTTCTTTTGTTAGGCTAGTTACGGTATCCTTGAGCTCTCCTATCTCTCTTTTTCTCCTTTCATCTTCTTCTCTGTTTTTCTTTAGGAGTTCTTCAATCTTCGCACGCAGGAATAGTGGATCTCCGTTATCTTCCGCCTTAGCTTGTAGAGCTTTGATCATATTGTCCAAGCTCAATTTCCTCCTCTTAAGCTCTCCACTGAGTGCCCCTTGCATTGTGCCACATTTAGTTCTAATGATGTCAACGTGATCTAAGTACTCCAGTGCCATGGCGGCTAGATCAGAGGCCGTCATATTATTTATGTAGTCTTTCTCGTCATTGGATTTCGTATAAATCTTAGCCATGATCTTAGCCTCGGCTTTTATCCTCTCCTCTTTCTTCCTTCTTTCTTCCTCTACCCTAGCTTTTTCTTCTTTAATCTTCCTAGCTTCCTCTCTCTTCTTTTCAGCTATTGCTTCCTTCGCTTCCTCTATTTCCAATCTTTTTTGTTTAGAGATGTATCCCTTTTTCATCTTTACTATTCTAGGGTCTTCCTCCGATGGACGCGATGACAGATCCGGATTTGATCTACTCTGCTCTTTATTCAGGTGAGATGTAATCTCTTTACCAAATATTCTCTGTCTTCTCGAGACTTTTACTCTTCTTAAAATTTCATCTTCACTCTCTTCAGATGACTGTCTCTCTGTTGAGTGTGACTTCTTCCTCTTCGTAGCACGGAACTCTTCACATTCCATCGCCACGTTTTCAGATATAGCAGACGCCGTCTCTATATCTTTCTCAACCATTTGTTGGAGGATCTCTTCGGGTGGTAAGTTGCCCTCCTTACTCTCTGCAACGGTGATTACAGGGGTGTTGTTCATCACCTCGTTTAATTCTGCCCCGTCTAACTTTTTCTCTATTTTTGTAGATAATGAATTATGCAGTTCCTTTCTATCTGGGGTCTCTTCATTCCTCGGTAGTAGTGTTGCTGCATCGTGCCCATTGTCCGATGACGACGCCGATCCGACTGGGACAATATCAGATCTATGCGCCGAGCCCTGGAGTATCCGACCCTCCTGTGGCTGGTACGTTTTTTCTTCTTTGGTGTCCATATTCCATAGAGTTTGTGTTTTTTATCAGAGTATCACCTCTCTTAGCCGTCCTCAGGGGTCCGGCACCCGTCACACACACATTCACACAAACATTCACTCAAGCACAGGAATTAGAAAGGAAATAGGGGTAAGGGTTGAAGGGATCAAAAAGAAAAAGAATAGTAAGAGAGGAGAATAAGAAATGAGTCGGGGCGTTTTCCCGCCCCTAACGGCACTCGGTGGGCCGGGTATTTGAAGTCAGGGTTTGCCTTCCCCTATCCGCATCGGGCCGAAGCGCCCGGAGGGAGCGGAACCCCCCTTCCTCCCCTTTCGGGGAGGGAAGTGCAATGCGAGCTCTTGGTCAGCCGCCCCGGGCCCCCGGGCCCCCCCGACACGAAAGTGTCGAAGTGGGGGCCCGAAGGACCCACCGGACTCCCCCCGACACCGAGGTGTCGAAGCGGGGAGCCCGATGGGCCCGGAGACCCGGGGCGGCCTAAGCCTCTCCACCACGTCAAGGTGGCTCGCGTCGGAGAAGAAAAATAGGGTCCCTAAATTCGTCAAGGGACCCGCTAGCCCAACTTAGTCTAGGGCCCTTCCCGTTTTAGCCCTCTCGCCAGGGCTCTCACACCAAAGTTGGCACAGAGGACTCTCTCATCACTGGAAGGCCTCCGAAGGGAGTCATGTGCCGCTAGCCTCTCTCCGTTGTGCCTTAAAGAAGGGAGGAGGAGGACTCCCTACTCGACGGACACTCCTGTTGGGGGGGGCCCCCACCCGCTGCTGTCCCCTCCCAGCTGTGAATACACCCGCCAGGAGGGACCCTTCCCCGGCGAGAGGGAAGCAGCGCCGCCCGTGAACGGGTACTCCCAGGACACAGGTCGGACGATCAGCAGGGGTGCGTCTATCACCCTTACCCCTTGGAGCACCGCCAAACCTACCCGGACCCCTATCGGAGGGGAGAAGTTGCGCTTGGTGATTTCATGCCAATACACCAAGAGCCCCGAACGCCTCCGCGTTTTTATACGAGGGGGAAGGCGCACCCCTGTTGGTCGGATATCAGAGTCGGGACTAAGTCCGTCGTCCTAATCCGCCCCTACCCGTGTCCCTGCATCCGCCTTTTTATACGAGGAGGAATGCAGACTCCTGTTGCTGGCCATATCAGCCTCTAGGTCGATCGACCCGTCACCTGATATGACCGCGCCACTCGACGGCAACCGTGACTCGAAACAAATGTGCATCCGAATTTCCGGAGGGTGATGCACCACCCCTCGACATCTTGCGCTTTCGCCGCCAAGATGTATCCTACCCGGGACCCCATGGTCGGGGTATAACGCGGGCCCTCATCGAGAGGGCGATATGCCTAGGTGATTCCATGCGAATCCACCAAAGACACCGGACGCCTCCGCGTTTTTATACGAGGGGGAAGGCGCACCCCTGTTGGTCGGATATCAGAGTCGGGACTAAGTCCGTCGTCCTAATCCGCCCCTACCCGTGTCCCTGCATCCGCCTTTTTATACGAGGAGGAATGCAGACTCCTGTTGCTGGCCATATCAGCCTCTAGGTCGATCGACCCGTCACCTGATATGACCGCGCCTCTCGACGGCATCCGTGACTCGAATTAAGTGTGCATCCGGATTTCCGGAGGGTAATGCACCACCCCTCGACATCTTGCGCTTTCGCCGCCAAGATGTATCCTACCCGGGACCCCATGGTCGGGGGATAACGCGGGCCCTCTACGAGAGGGCAATATGCCTTGGTGATTCCATGCGAATCCACCAAAGGCACCGGACGCCTCCGCGTTTTTATACGAGGGGGAAGGCGCACCCCTGTTGGTCGGATATCAGAGTCGGGACTAAGTCCGTCGTCCTAATCCGCCCCTACCCGTGTCCCTGCATCCGCCTTTTTATACGAGGAGGAATGCAGACTCCTGTTGCTGGCGATGTCAGCCTCGGGGTCAGTGACCCGTCACTTGACATCACCGCGCCACTCGACGGCAACCGTGACTCGAATTAAGTATGCATCCGGATTTCCGGAGGGAGATGCACCACCCCTCGTCTCACCTTCCGCTTTCGCCGCAAAGGTGGGTCTCCTACCCGGACCCCTGACGAAGGGGAGATATAAGCTGTGGTGATCTTCATGCAGATACACCATCAGCACCGTACGCTTCCGAATTTTTTAACAAGAGGGGAGGCGCACCCTCTATTGACGCATCCCGGGTTCGGGACTCTACAAGTGGAATAAATCCCACATGTAGAGGTGCAATTCCGTTCCCCTAATGTCGCCACCTACCCGTGTCCCTGCATCCGCCTTTTTATACGAGGAGGAATGCAGACTCCTGTTGCTGGCGATGTCAGCCTCGGGGTCAATGACCCGTCACTTGACATCACCGCGCCACTCGACGGCAACCGTGACTCGAAACAAGTGTGCATCCGAATTTCCGGAGGGTGATGCACCACCCCTCGACATCTTGCGCTTTCGCCGCCAAGACGTATCCTACCCGGGACCCCACGGTCGGGGGATAACGCGGGCCCTCATCGAGAGGGCATTATGCCTAGGTGATTCCATGCGAATCCACCAAAGACACCGGACGCCTCCGCGTTTTTATACGAGGGGGAAGGCGCACCCCTGTTGGTCGGATATTAGAGTCGGGACTAAGTCCGTCGTCCTAATCCGCCCCTACCCGTGTCCCTGCATCCGCCTTTTTATACGAGGAGGAATGCAGACTCCTGTTGCTGGCGATGTCAGCCTCGGGGTCAATGACCCGTCACTTGACATCACCGCGCCACTCGACGGCAACCGTGACTCGAGATAAGTGTGTCTCCGGTTTTCCGGAGGGTGAGACACTACCCCTCGGTTCACCTCCCGCTTTCGCCGCAAAGGTGAGTTCCCTACCCGGACCCCTAACGAGGGGAGAACAAGCTGTGGTGATCTTCTTGCAGATACACCATCAGCACCGTACGCTTCCGAGTTTTTTAACAAGAGGGGAGGCGCACCCTCTATTGACGCATCCCGGGTTCGGGACTCTACAAGTGGGATAAATCCCACAGGTAGAGGTGCAATTCCGTTCCCCTAATGTCGCCACCTACCCGTGTCCCTGCATCCGCCTTTTTATACGAGGAGGAATGCAGACTCCTGTTGCTGGCGATGTCAGCCTCGGGGTCAGTGACCCGTCACTTGACATCACCGCGCCACTCGACGGCAACCGTGACTCGAGATAAGTGTGTCTCCGGTTTTCCGGAGGGTGAGACACTACCCCTCGGTTCACCTCCCGCTTTCGCCGCAAAGGTGAGTTCCCTACCCGGACCCCTAACGAGGGGAGAACAAGCTGTGGTGATCTTCATGTAGATACACCATCAGCACCGTACGCTTCCGAATTTTTTAACAAGAGGGGAGGCGCACCCTCTATTGACGCATCCCGGGTTCGGGACTCTACAAGTGGAATAAATCCCACAGGTAGAGGTGCAATTCCGTTCCCCTAATGTCGCCACCTACCCGTGTCCCTGCATCCGCCTTTTTATACGAGGAGGAATGCAGACTCCTGTTGCTGGCGATGTCAGCCTCGGGGTCAGTGACCCGTCACTTGACATCACCGCGCCACTCGACGGCAACCGTGACTCGAAGCAAGTGTGCCTCCGAATTTCCGGAGGGTGAGGCACAACCCTCTTTCCCACCATGACGCATCCACGTCATAATGGTCCTTGACCTACCCGAAGCCCCCATCATAGGGCCACGCTTCGCTTCCACGTGGAAGCGATTCGCGTAAGGCATCTCCATCGTGAGATGCTCTACGCCCGATCTGCCTGCGATTATTTATCCAGGGGTGGGCAGGCCCCCTGTCGCCGACGTGCAACGCCGACTCCTAACCCGTGTCCCCGCCTCCGCTTTTTTTATTAAGCGAGGGGAAGGCGGACCCTTCGCCGTGACGATGTCGACCTCGGGGGGCCAGGTTTCCCTGTACTCCTATCCCCGTCACCCGCATCGCCCCTGCCCGATATGCTGAATGCCTTCGGAATTATAAGGGGAAGGCATCACCCCTTACCAAAACTTTGCCATCTGGCTGAGTAAACTACCTACCCGGATTCCCCGTGGGTGTAAGCCATCCAGGGGGACCCGCCCTCGGATAGGGGAGGGCAGCGAAGCCCCCGGTCCGCGATGATCCAGGGATACGGTTTCCCCGGGCCATCACTCCTGACCGCCCGAGATGCTGGATGAGTTCACCGACATTCGATCGGAGCACCACAGCTTGAGGGCCGTATTCGATAGCCCCCGCCCCAACTCAACGGGCGTTCACCCGCCTTTAAAGACGTGACCATGGTGCCCCGACCGACGCCGGCTCCCTCATCCAGCATCAGCATCTACTGCGCCTCACAGGCGCCTGCCACGTGGCAGTCAGTCGGCTCCTTCCCGCGCGCATACTCTCACACACACCCACACACGCCCGCACACACACCCACACATCCACACGCACACACACACACACACACACACACACACTCACATACCCCATGGGTGTCATTGGTCAAGGTGGTCTCGCCTCTGGCCCGGCTGGGTGACTAAGTCACCCGAACCAGTCCCTCGGGCGAGGTCTCGACCCGCACCCATTCTTCCTCACTGAGGGACGCCTAGCAGCGGAGCACCGACTGTTCGGCACCCTCATCCCAGCGGGAGCACCCGCTATACGTTTAACTTTCATCCATAGCTCAGGAGTTAGAAGGGAAGAAGGTAATAAGGTTGAAGGGATCAGCAGAAGACAGAATAGAAAGAGAGTAGAAAGAAATGAGTCAGGGCGTTCTCCCGCCCTTAACGGCACTCGGTGGGCCGGGCATTTGAAGTCAGGGTATGCCATCCCCTATCCGTGATGGGCCATACGCCCAAGGCCACAGAAAACCTCTTCCCGCTCCCGCCAACAGGCGGGAAGCGAGGAAGTGCAATGGTGTGCTCTTAGACCCATTCTCCGAAGAGAATGGGAGCCCCTCCACCACGACAAGGTGGCACACCGCGGAGAGGAAAAATAGGGTCCCTTAATTCCGGTGCTAAATTTAAGGGACCCGCTAGCCCAACTTAGTCTAGGGCCCTTCCCGTTTAGCCCTCTCGCCAGGGCTCTCACATCATAGTTGGCACAGAGGACTCTCTCATCACTGGAAGGCCTCCGAAGGGAGTCATGTGCCGCTAGCCTCTCTCCGTTGTGCCTTAAAGAAGGGAGGAGGAGGACTCCCTACTCGACGGACACTCCTGTTGGGGGGGGCCCCCACCCGCCACTGTCCCCTCCCAGCTGTGAATACACCCGCCAGGAGGGACCCTTCCCCGGCGAGAGGGAAGCAGCGCCGCCCGTGAACGGGTACTCCCAGGACACAGGTCGGACGATCAGCAGGGGTGCGTCTATCACCCTTACCCCTTGGAGCACCGCCAAACCTACCCGGACCCCTATCGGAGGGGAGAAGTTGCGCTTGGTGATTTCATGCCAATACACCAAGGGCCCCGAACGCCTCCGCGTTTTTATACGAGGGGGAAGGCGCACCCCTGTTGGTCGGATATCAGAGTCGGGATTAAGTCCGTCGTCCTAATCCGCCCCTACCCGTGTCCCTGCATCCGCCTTTTTATACGAGGAGGAATGCAGACTCCTGTTGCTGGCCATATCAGCCTCTAGGTCTATGGACCCGTCACCTGATATGACCGCGCCACTCGACGGCAACCGTGACTCGAAACAAGTGTGCATCCGAATTTCCGGAGGGTGATGCACCACCCCTCGACATCTTGCGCTTTCGCCGCCAAGATGTATCCTACCCGGGACCCCACGGTCGGGGGATAACGCGGGCCCTCATCGAGAGGGCGATATGCCTAGGTGATTCCATGCGAATCCACCAAAGACACCGGACGCCTCCGCGTTTTTATACGAGGGGGAAGGCGCACCCCTGTTGGTCGGATATCAGAGTCGGGACTAAGTCCGTCGTCCTAATCCGCCCCTACCCGTGTCCCTGCATCCGCCTTTTTATACGAGGAGGAATGCAGACTCCTGTTGCTGGCCATATCAGCCTCTAGGTCGATCGACCCGTCACCTGATATGACCGCGCCACTCGACGGCAACCGCGACTCGAATTAAGCGTGCATCCGGATTTCCGGAGGGTGATGCACCACCCCTCGACATCTTGCGCTTTCGCCGCCAAGATGTATCCTACCCGGGACCCCATGGTCGGGGGATAACGCGGGCCCTCTACGAGAGGGCAATATGCCTTGGTGATTCCATGCGAATCCACCAAAGGCACCGGACGCCTCCGCGTTTTTATACGAGGGGGAAGACGCACCCCTGTTGGTCGGATATCAGAGTCGGGACTAAGTCCGTCGTCCTAATCCGCCCCTACCCGTGTCCCTGCATCCGCCTTTTTATACGAGGAGGAATGCAGACTCCTGTTGCTGGCGATGTCAGCCTCGGGGTCAGTGACCCGTCACTTGACATCACCGCGCCACTCGACGGCAACCGTGACTCGAATTAAGTGTGCATCCGGATTTCCGGAGGGAGATGCACCACCCCTCGTCTCACCTTCCGCTTTCGCCGCAAAGGTGGGTCTCCTACCCGGACCCCTGACGAAGGGGAGATATAAGCTGTGGTGATCTTCATGCAGATACACCATCAGCACCGTACGCTTCCGAATTTTTTAACAAGAGGGGAGGCGCACCCTCTATTGACGCATCCCGGGTTCGGGACTCTACAAGTGGAATAAATCCCACATGTAGAGGTGCAATTCCGTTCCCCTAATGTCGCCACCTACCCGTGTCCCTGCATCCGCCTTTTTATACGAGGAGGAATGCAGACTCCTGTTGCTGGCGATGTCAGCCTCGGGGTCAGTGACCCGTCACTTGACATCACCGCGCCACTCGACGGCAACCGTGACTCGAAACAAGTGTGCATCCGAATTTCCGGAGGGTGATGCACCACCCCTCGACATCTTGCGCTTTCGCCGCCAAGATGTATCCTACCCGGGACCCCACGGTCGGGGGATAACGCGGGCCCTCATCGAGAGGGCATTATGCCTAGGTGATTCCATGCGAATCCACCAAAGACACCGGACGCCTCCGCGTTTTTATACGAGGGGGAAGGCGCACCCCTGTTGGTCGGATATTAGAGTCGGGACTAAGTCCGTCGTCCTAATCCGCCCCTACCCGTGTCCCTGCATCCGCCTTTTTATACGAGGAGGAATGCAGACTCCTGTTGCTGGCGATGTCAGCCTCGGGGTCAATGACCCGTCACTTGACATCACCGCGCCACTCGACGGCAACCGTGATTCGAGATAAGTGTGTCTCCGGTTTTCCGGAGGGTGAGACACTACCCCTCGGTTCACCTCCCGCTTTCGCCGCAAAGGTGAGTTCCCTACCCGGACCCCTAACGAGGGGAGAACAAGCTGTGGTGATCTTCTTGCAGATACACCATCAGCACCGTACGCTTCCGAGTTTTTTAACAAGAGGGGAGGCGCACCCTCTATTGACGCATCCCGGGTTCGGGACTCTACAAGTGGGATAAATCCCACAGGTAGAGGTGCAATTCCGTTCCCCTAATGTCGCCACCTACCCGTGTCCCTGCATCCGCCTTTTTATACGAGGAGGAATGCAGACTCCTGTTGCTGGTGATGTCAGCCTCGGGGTCAGTGACCCGTCACTTGACATCACCGCGCCACTCGACGGCAACCGTGACTCGAGATAAGTGTGTCTCCGGTTTTCCGGAGGGTGAGACACTACCCCTCGGTTCACCTCCCGCTTTCGCCGCAAAGGTGAGTTCCCTACCCGGACCCCTAACGAGGGGAGAACAAGCTGTGGTGATCTTCATGTAGATACACCATCAGCACCGTACGCTTCCGAATTTTTTAACAAGAGGGGAGGCGCACCCTCTATTGACGCATCCCGGGTTCGGGACTCTACAAGTGGAATAAATCCCACAGTTAGAGGTGCAATTCCGTTCCCCTAATGTCGCCACCTACCCGTGTCCCTGCATCCGCCTTTTTATACGAGGAGGAATGCAGACTCCTGTTGCTGGCGATGTCAGCCTCGGGGTCAGTGACCCGTCACTTGACATCACCGCGCCACTCGACGGCAACCGTGACTCGAAGCAAGTGTGCCTCCGAATTTCCGGAGGGTGAGGCACAACCCTCTTTCCCACCATGACGCATCCACGTCATAATGGTCCTTGACCTACCCGAAGCCCCCATCATAGGGCCACGCTTCGCTTCCACGTGGAAGCGATTTGCGTAAGGCATCTCCATCGTGAGATGCTCTACGCCCGATCTGCCTGCGATTATTTATCCAGGGGTGGGCAGGCCCCCTGTCGCCGACGTGCAACGCCGACTCCTAACCCGTGTCCCCGCCTCCGCTTTTTTTATTAAGCGAGGGGAAGGCGGACCCTTCGCCGTGACGATGTCGACCTCGGGGGGCCAGGTTTCCCTGTACTCCTATCCCCGTCACCCGCATCGCCCCTGCCCGATATGCTGAATGCCTTCGGAATTATAAGGGGAAGGCATCACCCCTTACCAAAACTTTGCCATCTGGCTGAGTAAACTACCTACCCGGATTCCCCGTGGGTGTAAGCCATCCAGGGGGACCCGCCCTCGGATGGGGGAGGGCAGCGAAGCCCCCGGTCCGCGATGATCCAGGGATACGGTTTCCCCGGACCATCACTCCTGACCGCCCGAGATGCTGGATGAGTTCACCGACATTCGATCGGAGCACCACAGCTTGAGGGCCGTATTCGATAGCCCCCGCCCCAACTCAACGGGCGTTCACCCGCCTTTAAAGACGTGACCATGGTGCCCCGACCGACGCCAGCTCCCTCATCCAGCATCAGCATCTACTGCGCCTCACAGGCGCCTGCCACGTGGCAGTCAATCGACTCCTTCCCGCGCGCATACTCTCACACACACCCACACACGCCCGCACACACACCCACACATCCACACGCACACACACACATACACACACACACTCACATACCCCATGGGTGTCATTGGTCAAGGTGGTCTCGCCTCTGGCCCGGCTGGGTGACTAAGTCACCCGAACCAGTCCCTCGGGCGAGGTCTCGACCCGCACCCATTCTTCCCCACTGAGGGACGCCTCACAGCGGAGCACCGACTGTTCAGCACCCTCATCCCAGCGGGAGCACCCGCTATACGCTTAACATTCATCCATAGCTCAGGAGTTAGAAGGAAAGAAGGTAATAAGGTTGAAGGGATCAGCAGAAGACAGAATAGTAAGAGAGTAGAAAGAAATGAGTCAGGGCGTTCTCCCGCCCTTAACGGCACTCGGTGGGCCGGGCATTTGAAGTCAGGGTTTGCCATCCCCTATCCGTGATGGGCCATACGCCCAAGGCCACAGAAAACCTCTTCCCGCTCCCGCCATCAGGCGGGAAGCGAGGAAGTGCAATGGTGTGCTCTTAGACCCATTCTCCGAAGAGAATGGGAGCCCCTCCACCACGGCAAGGTGGCACACCGCGGAGAGGAACCTAACCTAACCTAACCTAACCTAACCTTTTTTTTTTTTTTTTTTTTTTTTTTTTTTTTTTTTTTTTTACCATCCGGGGAGGGAGGTGGGAATGCATTTACGCACACCCAGGGGACGGCCCCCCGGGTAGTGCTGGACTCCGGGACAGATGGTCCCGACTACCAGCTAAACCCACCCCCCGTGAGGCCCGATGGTATTGGGCCTCCTTCTTAGCTCTAGGCTCGAGGGAACCGTTTTAACATTACTTCCTCGGGCCTGGCCTAACTTGCGTACCTAACGCTCCTCCTGATTCCGCTTCTCTTCTTCTACCAAATCATTCATACTACCGACTACCGCCGGTCGAGTCCTATTTACGCATCGTGCGCTACTGACTCTACTATACTGTGAATAGTTCCAAACTATTCTCCGTAGCTTGTAATTACTATTGTCATCTCTCATTTCTTCTTCTTTCTCTCTCTTCTTGTCTTTCCTTTTCCCTCTCATTTTCTTCTTTAACTTTCATTACATTTTCTGCGAATTTGCATATAGCTAGCCAATTTTCTTTGCTTTTACAGATTCTATCTATAATCTCTTCCAAGGTGTTAACTTCACCAATCACTCTTTTCATTTCATCCCTTTCTTGTTCCCAGCCGCTGCAATTGAACATAGTATGCTCTGCCGTGTCTATATTTATCGTGTCATCAATACAATGCATACACTGCATTGTATCCGTTTTCCGAATTCTGTACAAAAATTTTCCAAAACAACCATGATTCGTGAGCAGCTGAGTCAGGTGGAATTGAATTCCTCCAAATGATCGATTGATCCATGGACCGAATGCTGCAGCTATTGCTCTTCGTAATTTCTCACCGGGTAACTTCGGTTTTTCTAATGTCTCTTTCCACTTTTGTAACATATTATTTCTCTCTTCATTCTTTATTCTTTTCTCTTGATCTAGAGACCAATCATCATTGTCTTTTAATTCCTTAACTCGGTAATAAATGTTCGTGTACATTTCAGCCATATATAACCATGGTGGTGTTCGTGCCAATATTACCGCAACATCAAAGGATACTGTACGATATCCTGCAATTATTCGTATGGCAATCTTCCGCTGCAGCTGATTTAGCAACCTTTGAGAGACCACGGATTTTCTCAATTTCTTGCTCCATATTGGGGCCCCATACATAGCGATCGACAGCACTATGTTTGCATATAACCTTCGTTTGGCCTCGTGTGGTCCTCGTAAATTCGGAAGTAATTTACTCAATGCTCTTATTACTTTATTTATTTTGACTCCAATATACTGAAAATGATCTTTGAAACTAAGAGAATTATCTAGGATGATACCTAAATACTTAATGTTCGTTTTAATTGGAACACTTATGCCATCGATCACTATTGATGGATTCCTTAGAGACCTCTTATTTCTTCCCAGAAACGCAATTGCTTCTGTTTTCTCCACCGACACCTCTAGATTTAGTTCTTTAATCCTGTACATAACTCTTTCTACTTGTATACCCATTTTAGTTAGTGTATTCTCGTAAGATTCCGCAGATGCAAGAATCAATGTATCATCTGCGTAGCATATGATATCACAGCCAGTCTCCTTTTCAACGCGTAGCACAGTATCGTACGCTAAATTCCATAATAATGGTCCAAGGACCGAACCTTGAGGAACACCTGCTGTGACATCACATGCTTTGATTTCTCCTTTTTTATTTATATATTCAATTTTCCTATCTGATAGATAATTATATAATATTCTACGTATATGCCTCGGAAATCTTTTTCGTAGTAACGCTTTCCTAATATGCCTCCACGGGATGCTATTAAAGGCATTTCTTATATCAAGACTAACTGCTATTACGCAGTTCCCGCTGTTGTTTTCTTCTTCTATGAATCGAATGACTTTGAGTACAGCGTCTAATGTCGAGCTGTTTTGCTTGAAGCCGAACTGATTTTTAGAAAGAGTCCAGAACCGTTCTTCTTGTCTCTTCGCCATCCATTCATGCATGCGGTTCGCAATAATACGTTCGAATGACTTCCCTACTTCATCAAGTAGGCAGATTGGCCTAGCTTTTGGCAGTCCGTCTTGAGTTTCTCCTCCTTTAGGAATTAATACTAACTTTGCTGTTTTCCATATTGTCGGATATTTACCTTCCCTAAGGCATAACGTGTACAGATTAGCTAATTCTTTTAACATTTTCTCAGGGACCATCCTCCATATTTTATTCGTGATACCATCCGGCCCTGGTGCAACTGTAGAGATGGGCCTTCTTTTGATTACATGGTACACTTCCGCAATTGACACGTCCCACTCTTCTTGCCAATCATCGATTCTTATGTCAATTCCGTTTTCTTTCTTTTTATTTTTAGGAAATAATTCAATTATTAACTTATTTAAGTCTGATTCATCTAAGATTTCTGTGATTCCGGGGGCAGATGAGCGTAACTTACCCATAACCATTTTATATGGGGTGCCCCAAGGATCATCATCTATTTCTTTTATTAGAGTATTCCAAGCGTCTCTTTTAGCTGTATAAATTAATTTAGATAGCTCTTTTTTCTTTAGCTTATACATATTTTGACTTCTTACTATCTCTTCCGCATTCTCTTTTCTTTTCTTTTCTTTCCTTTTAGCTCTAGTCCAGAGTCTTCTACTCCGGATGCATGCTTTTCTCGCTTCACTTATTTCTTTATTCCACCAATAGACCTGCTTCTTTTTGGGAGGATTTCTAATTCTTTTCATTACAGCATCTGACGCTTCTGTCATTGTTTGTCTAATCCATGTCGCTATCTCATTAACCTCACTGTTCTCATCGAATTGTTTAGTATCACAATGCCATTCTATAACTTCTCTCATGATGTCTTCATCTACGTCTGTACATTTCCATCTAGGAAACCTTTGACTGGACCTAGCATTAGAGTTAAAATTACTATCTCCTTGCTGTCCAATATCTGTAGATTTTTTACCTATATAGAACTCAATATAGTAATGATCTGAGAAGGACATCATGTCCTCTCTAACCTTCCAATCGTGTATATAGTGTATATAATTCGTCGAAACCCATGTGATGTCTATATGAGATTCACCTTGTTCTCTCACGCACGTAGGCACATTCCCTACATTTGCTATTGTAAGCTCGTTAGCGAATGCCCAGTCTTCCAGACATGTGCCCCTCAAATCTGTGTAACGAGATCCCCATGTTCTCGCTTTAGAGTTAAAATCTCCGCAGATTAAGAAATTAGCCGGTTTTAATCTTTTAACCTCATAATCTATGTTATCTACATACTCCTCAAATTCTTGTATATTCCGATTGGGAGAGATATAACACGAAAATATTATAGTGTCATCAAATTTTAGCGCCACATATCCTTCACCACTCGTGACTATTCTTCCTCTTGTTCTTAATATCTTAGGCTTCCAACAAATCGCAGCCTTTTCATCCGTGCTACAAATCCAATTCTCAGAAATATGTACCGGTTCCGCAATAATTGCAATAGCAACATCCTGCTCCACCATATATTGTTGTAAAAGATGATGAGCATCCCAACAATGATTAATATTGCATTGCAGTATTTTATAATTCCACGGCTTCATCAGTGTCCATGTTTTCAGCCGTAGTCCTCCGATCCGGCACATCTTTTATACCTATCTCTTCCTTTCCTTGTTTTCCTTTCCTTATTCCTATTTCTTCTTTGCGGATTCTAGGTAGTGGTCTACCTCGAGGGGGGTTTCTATCTACACTACAGAGTCTAGATCCAAGTCTATGATCATCTTTGCGTCCATTTTCTGCGCATAGTATACATTTCGGTACTCTTTCTTGACATTGTGAGATCTTGTGCATATCACTCCCACATCGATAACAATGACCAGTCCTGTCAACTTTGGAAGTGCATGAAAATCGCACATGGCCAAAGTTCCAGCACCGATAGCATTGGAGTGGTTTCGGAGCAAGGATTACAGCCTTCGCAACTGTCCATCCAATCTTTAGCTTACCATTTTCTTTTTCTATAATTCGATTGGCAGCGCCCACTGGACATTGTAGCCACACCGTACCAAGCCCATTGGGCATCCATCTGATTTCACTAATCTTTACATCATCTAACATGCAGTCACCTTTTTCTGCCACGATAATTTGCACTTCATCTTTTGTCGTGGAATCATCAAGTCCAGCTATTCTCATGTCTGCTTTCACAGTGGGTCTCGTTACCTTAACTTCGGGCATAATTTCCTTTAATTTATGTGCTAAAGTCTTAGCCTTTTCTACATTTCCTTCGCCGGGAATCTCAATGATCAAGCCACCGTTAACTCCTTTCCGGATTCTCGAGGAACTTATACCTATTTCCGGTAGAGATATTTCCGTCTTTGCTTTACGTAATATATCCGCATAGGATATTCCTTCTCGTACCGTGATTGCAACTGCAGCCGTGCGAGGTGACTTCCTTATACGTTGCGACTGAGTTTGTGCCTTAGCGTTCTCAGCTCTTTCTCGCGATTGAGCATTCTTCCTTCCTTTTTGTCTATTCTCTTTTTTCTTCTTATTTCTATTTACTATTTCCCATTCCTGTTCTTCTCCTTTTGTCTGTCTATATTCTGTCTTTGTATCTTTTAACCGAGCATCCTCCTTGGGTCCAGGATATCCAGGTGGACGTATCTGGATATTACTGATCACACGAGGCTTCCCTCTCTTTTTGCTTGTATCCTCTATCTCAATTTCAATTTCTGTCTCTCCCTCCGTTACTGTTTCTTCTGTCCTCTCTTTTTCCAGCCGATTTCTCCTCAAATTTAGCTTTCTCATTTCTCTGTTAATCTTCTCCAATTCTTCTTCTTTCTTATCTTTTGTCCTTTTTTCCTTGTTTTGACTCTTTCCTGTAATAGGGATTATTTCTCCTGTATCCAAATCTTTGTAGCCTCCTTGTAGTGCTGGTCTCAATGCGGGGTATTCTTTATTATAGACTTCTATGTCCCGCTTCGCATTTGTTGACAGATCTCTACACTTTGATGCTACCTGTGTCGATGTTATTAGATCTTTAGGGATGCCTGCATTTATTGATTTATTCCTATCTAAATTCCATTTTTGCATTTCCAGACATTCATTGCTTGCTTTCACAGCTTGGAGTTCTTCCAAAAGTCTTTTCTTTTCTTCTTTCCATTTTTCTTCTTCCCTCGCATAACACTTGATCCTAGCTAGCAACTTATCATTTTGTGCTTTCTCATATGCCACATCACCTTTAGATTCTGACCTGTCTGCCATACATGTTACAATTTCTCGAACACTGAATACACGATCTTTAATGATGCTACTGATGACTCCATGTAAATTACTACACTTGCTTCTCACGAGTTCAATATGACTAAGCCACTCTAAAGCCATCTTTTTTAGATCTTCTATTGTGTAGCTTTTTAATTCTTCTTCTCCTTTTCCTGTCTCTTTCGGTAATTCATTTATCTTTATCTCTTTTTTAACTTTCCTCTTTGGCTCTTTAAATCCATTTTCTTCTTCCTGTTGTTTCCTTTTCTTTGTTTCCTCTTTCTCTTCTGTATTCTCTATCTTTCTTTTCGATCTCGCTTTCACTTTCGGTCTATTGGAACGTGATAACGTAGAGGACTTATACGACTTCATAGATGAAGCGTTACTAGCCGTATCATCATAACTGATCGTGTCGTCGCCAGATTCATCCGTATATGTCTGTCCTTTCTCTTTATATTGAGTGGAATCATCCATCATCGCAACGTCTTCATAACTGTTGGTACGACTCATGGTTGTTGCACCTATCTCTTCCTTTCCTAGTGATGTAGATGCGGTAGCCACATTCTCCACCAGCCCCGCATTTAAGCCAGTGGTTGGCCCTTCGTCAGATGAGGACCGAAGGGGAGCAGGGTCCACACCCCCCAACTGCCCACCACTGTGGGATCCGATGCCCACTATGGTAGTAAACGTTTCTTCTTTTCTTTCGTCTGCCATGGTGTTTTTAGTTTTGGCTGTTGGACAGAGGGGAGCCACCCCAGAGCTAAAGAGGGGGAATCATGGGACAATGGGACAGGGAGATAGGATGGAAATTAGGATAGGGAGGGAAGCGCAAGGCGCGCCACACACACATTCACACAACATTCATCCATAGCACAGGAGTTAGAAAGGAACAAAGGTAAAGGTTGAAGGGATCAAAAAGAAAAAGAATAGAAAGAGAGGAGAGAAAAGAAATGAGTCGGGGCGTTTTCCCGCCCCTAACGGCACTCGGTGGGCCGGGCATTTGAAGTCAGGGTTTGCCATCCCCTATCCGCATCGGGCCAAGGCGCCCGGAGGGAGCGGAACCCCCCTTCCTCCCCTTTCGAGGAGGGAAGTGCAATGCGAGCTCTTGGTCAGCCGCCACGGGCCCCCGGGCCCCCCGACACGAAAGTGTCGAAGTGGGGGCCCGAAGGACCCACCGGACTCCCCCCGACACCTAGGTGTCGAAGCGGGGAGCCCGATGGGCCCGGAGACCCGGGGCGGCCTAAGCCTCTCCACCACGTCAAGGTGGCTCGCGTCGGAGAAGAACCTAACCTAACCTAACCTTTTTTTTTTTTTTTTTTTGACGATGTGGAATCCAATCTTTACGGACACCCTTCCACTTCCCGTACTGACCCGGGAAGCTTCAGGGTAGTGCGGGACTCCAGGCCGGATGCATCCACCCGGACCTGACTACCCGCTAAACCACACCGGTGGCATCCTAACCGCGACTGAATGGCTCCCCCGGGAACCGCTCACGCATTACTTCCGGGAGAGCCACTACACGCGCGTCTGCGCAAAAACGCACATACTTAAAATATTCTACTGATTAAGGGAGCTCAGGCGCCACAGGTGCAATGCCAGAGCCCCCTGCCAGCCCAAAGAGGCAGGTGAGAGAGATGGCCGATATGCCACCCATCCGCCCCTGAGCCGGTTGACTACTGCCGCAAGAGATGATGAAATGGAATGTGTATGTTGATGTTGATGTTGATGTTGATGTTGATGTTGATGTTGATGTTGATGTTGATGTTGATGATGTTGATGTTGATGATGTTGATGATGTTGATGATGTTGATGATGTTGATGATGTTGATGATGTTGATGATGTTGATGATGTTGATGATGATGATGATGATGATGTTGATGATGATGTTGATGTTGATGATGTTGATGATGTTGATGATGTTGATGATGTTGATGATGTTGATGATGTTGATGATGTTGATGATGTTGATGATGTTGATGATGGTGAAGTGAACGTGATGATGTGATGATGATAGTGATGATGGTGACGAGTGAATATGAAGTTGAGGATGAAGATGAAGATGAAGATGAAGATGAGGATGAAGATGAGGAAGATGAAGATGAAGATGAAGATGAAGATGAAGATGAAGATGAAGATGAAGATGAAGATGAAGATGAGGATGAAGGTGAAGATGAAGATGAAGATGAAGGTGAAGATGAAGATGAAGATGAAGATGAAGATGAAGATGAAGATGAAGATGAAGATGAAGATGAAGATGAAGATGAAGATGAAGATGAAGATGAAGATGAAGATGAAGATGAAGATGAAGATGGTTTTTTTTTTTTTTTTTTTTTTTTTTTTTTTTTTTTTTTTGATGATGACGAAATGTATGAACCTATTATAATTCAATACAGAATTATTAATTAATCGAGATTCAAGTCGTAATCCTCTATACGACGCACGCACCCACATACTCATATACACACGATCTGTCCGGTTCTCAGCAGTATATATATATTAAACTTATGTACCAACACAAATGTACCTTTATCATCATTTAAGTCCGAATCAGCACAGCAATGTGTGCAGGTACACGGCTACACGACTAATGTTTTTAATAATACTAATAATAGAGCTACTATACACGCATACATAATTACACGCACCTTTTTTTTTTTTTTTTTTTTTTTTTTTTTTTTTTTTTTTTTTTTTTTTTCGGTAATCTTAACCTAATTTGACCTGTACGTGATTACATAACTAATCTTAGCCTAATTGTAAATCGAGCTATATGCAAAGATCTTAACCTATTTTAACCTGTATAATTAATCACGCTAAGCACATGTGTGTGTACCAACACATGAATCAAGCTGTATACAAGGAACTTAAGCCTATTTTTATCTATACATAGTTACTTAGCATAGTTACTCACTTAACCAACACTACTATATACACCCGTGTGTTTCAGCACGTGTGTATAGTTGTGTACAATAACCTTACCCTATTTTAGCCTGTACATAAATTACTTACTTACTTAACTAACCATGCTGTGCACGTATGTATCAACACATAAATCAATCTATATACAATGATCTTAACCTATTTTAACCTGTACATATTTACATATTTACATAACCAGATATGCTATATATACATGTGTTTCAACACATGTGTCTAGCTGTATACTGTAATCTTAACCTATTTTAACCTGTACATAATTACTTAACTAACTAACTAACCATACCATGTACATATGTATCAACATGTAATTTCCTCTCATGAGGATCCATCTAGAGATAAGGCTACAGGAGGAAGGGGCGAGGTACTTCCTCTCTCCCTAGTCCTCTCCTCCTCCTCCTTAGCCCTTAAAATCTGAATACAAAATTCATCGAAAGAACGCCAGTAAGATTCCTTTACGAGTACCGCATTAATAATAAAGTCTAACGTAATGTTAACCGGACGTTCCACTTGCAGTCTTTGCAGCAATCTGTTCCGCATTTCGTTCCAAGCAGGACAGCTTATCAATGTGTGTTCTGGAGTGTCATCTTCTTCCGTACAGTGATTACACCCGGAAGTTTCCCTCTTACCAATTCGCCGTAAGAAGTGCCCGAAACTTCCGTGCCCCGTTAACATCTGGGTACTATAATATGATAGACATCCATATTTCCTTCCAATCCATCTATTCATAAACGGAAGTATCACGTTGATCGTGCGTTGCCCCCAGGCTCCAGGTCTTCTCAGGAGTAATTCCCATTGCCGGAACAGTAGTACGCTTTCTTCTTTCCTTATCTTTTCGACATTCTCGTCGTTATACGCGTCAGTTAAGCGTAATTCTTTGATTCTATCATAAACTCTTCTTCGCAAGGAGGCCTCCAAAGTCCACGGTGGCATGCTCGCTAGCAGGGTGGCCGCGTCGAAGGAGACGGTGCGATATGCCGAAATAACTCGGATCGCGATTGTGCGCTGTATTCTGCGTAATGGCCTAATTACCCTCTCGGGGGAGGATGACAATACGTTTGCCCATACGGGTGCAGCGTAGGTAAAAACAGATGTAAGGACCGTTGCGTAAAAATGCCGTTTCCTCTCGCTAGGCCCACGCAAATTGGGCATTAACCTACTTAGCGCTCTAGTCATCCTATTCAGTTTCTCATCTATATATTTGAAATGGGAGCGGAAACTCCATGTGCTATCAATCAGCACCCCGAGGTATCTCATAGATTCGGCCGTCTGAATATAAATATCGCCGACCTTGATAGAGGGCATAACCTTCGGTTTCTTTTTATAGAACAATACCGCCTCAGTTTTATTCTCCGCGATCCTCAAACCTAATTCAGTGATGTGCTTACGAACCCGAGCGATCTGTATGTTAGCATTAACGATAGAAGCGAACAGTCTGTTCGAGGAGGACAGAATCATTGTATCATCCGCATAACAGATTATCTTACAACCCTCTTCCAGCGGAAGTCGCAAGACCGAGTCGAAGGCGATGTTCCACAGGAGTGGTCCAAGGACCGACCCCTGCGGAACACCAGCCCAGACCCGCCGCTCTAAAGTCTGTCCTACATCATTTTTATATATGATACTTCTGCATGATAAGTAGCTGCCAACTATTCGCCTGAGATATAAAGGGAAATTCTTTTTCTCCATGGCCGTTAATATTACCGACCAAGGGACAGAATTGAAAGCATTGGCCACATCCAATCCCACTGCTATCGCGTAACCACCTACCGATATGATCTCGCTAGTAAAGGCCTTTACGCAGTTCAGCGCATCGATCGTGGACCTAGCAATCCTGAACCCGAACTGATTTTCAGACAGAGAGAACTCCGGATTGTCGTTCAGCCAGCAATTCAGTCTGTCCGCAATGACCCTCTCGAAAATTTTGCCTATATCGTCAAGAAGACAGATTGGCCGTGCTTTAATCATAGTACCCGGTTCAGAGGGTCCCTTAGGAATCAGCACTAAGGCGGCCCGTTTCCAAGCAGATGGGAAAAAACCCTCTCTAAAACAAAGAGTAAATAGTTCAGCCAGATGACTAACTACGATCTGGGGAACAGACTTCCATACACCTGCCTTAATACTGTCCGGACCAGGGGCAGCATTCCTAACATCCCGGCTAATAGCAAATGCTTCTACTTCGCGCATAAGAACGCGCCATTCTTCGGACCACTCTTCTTGCCACACAAGAGCCGCTCTACGATCTGCAATAACCGGGAAGAGCGTATCCAGAAGCTGATTCAAGACCGTACTATCTAAAGTCTCGGACAAGGTAGGGCTAGTGCGTCTCAATTTATTTAGGACTAGCTTGTAAGGTAGCCCCCAGGGGTCTTTATCAATAGTCAGAATAAGCTCATTCCAAGCCTTTCCTTTTGCTTTTTTAACAGCGGCTCTTAATGCTTTTTTGGCGAGCTTATAATTTGACGAATCTATATCCGACTGAGTATTTTTTTGCCTAGATTTAGTAAGACGTCTACGAGCCTTCACTGCCGCTTTGCGAAGATCCGAAATTTCTTCCGTCCACCAATGGACACTTCTACGGCTATTTCTCACAGCTATTTTTGGAGTTGATACATTGCAAGAATCCTTGACTTTATCAATCAACCAGGACGTGTACCGATCAGGAGACTGAGCATTTTCCCCCGGATTGCATGTTACGAGGAACTCCAAAACAGCAGCAAACAGACTCCTATCCATGCGACGGAAATTCCACCTCCTTTTATTAGTAATGTATCTCTGATCAGATCCGAGCAATATTTCGAAATCTATATAAAAATGATCCGATAGTGATTCGAGATCTTTTCTTACCGACCAATGCCTTATCGCTCTTAGGAGATTTGAAGTTACCCAGGTAAGATCGATGACTGATCTACCTTGCGGCCTTACACACGTAAAGATTCCACCCTGATTTAAAAGGCGCAGATCATATGAAGCCGCAAAACGCTCCATTAAAACACCCCTCTTATTCGTAACAGAAGGATCCCAGGAGCTAGACTTAGCATTTAAGTCTCCACCAAGTAAGATTGGTCCGGTTAAAGTCATAAAATAGTTACTTAACTCATCAAGCATGCGTTCAAAGACTAATATAGTAACGTTTGGAGATACATAACAGGATATTATATTAATTTCTCCTAGCTTTACAATAACGAAACCTGTACCGCTACATATTAATTTGCAGTTATTGTTCGCAGAAGCCTCAACGTTCCAAAGAATTGCCGCCAGGTTGTCCCTGCTAACAAACCATCGGCTAGTTGTAGAAACATTTCTGGGCGGTTCCGAAATAATAGATAAACCAACGTTCGACTCTAGCATGCGTTGCTTGAGAAGGTCAAAAGCAGACCAGCTCCGATTAAGATTAATCTGGATTAATTTGATTTTATATAGAAAAGACATCCTAAATTAGAGCAGTTCCTCCTACTGTTCTTTGAGACTTATAAACCCTGTTAGGGAAACCTTGATTTTCCAGACAGCGCACAGAACCAATTCTATGCCTGCACTCTTTGTTAATTTCCGCGCAAATCAGACACATGGGCGGCGAATTACATTCTTTAACAGAATGTCCCGCAGAACCACAGCGGAAACAATTTCCAGCCCTATCAATATCAGCCTTGCAATTGTTTTTGACATGGCCAAATTTCCAACAGCGGAAACATTGAATTGGCCTTTTTTTCAGCAGCTCGAGACGAACTACCGTCCATCCGAGCACGACTCTGCCTTTTTCTGCGATCTTAACGGCATATTCAAGCGGGCAACGTGCCCACGCTACGCCCATTCCGTCGCGCATAAAATTAATATTACTAATCGTAAGCTCGCTCGGCAAGCAACCACTAATCTTCTCGAGTGCGTAGCCGATTTCCTCCTTCGTTGTAGTAGGATCAATTCCTCTCAGCCTGATTTCTCCGATTGCCACCGGGTTGCTTACTTTGGCATCTTCTTTCAGAACATTTCCTAGTGCGTCGCACAATGTACTCGCAAGCCTCTTTCCATCCGGGCCGGGAAGTTCTATAATCAGGGCGCCGTTCATACCCCTGCGCATGCGAACATTTTCAATACCAAGGCTACCCAAGGACACATTTTGCTTGGCTTTGCTCAAAATTTGAGCATATGTAGCTCCATCCTTCTTTCCGGTGATGGTAACCACCGCTGGTTTACTATTTAGTTTCCTTGCCTTAGGTTTAGTAGCTATAGACCTTTGTCCTGTGTCCTTATCATCCAATCTGTTACGTACTACACTCGAACCAGAATCCGGTGTATCATAATATTGATTCAAATTCGGAATTATTCTATTTTGTACAGCTGACCTCCTATTACGCTTATTCGCGACCATCTTCCATTCCTTACGGGGTGGAACTAACTGTTGATTACCAGTTACCTTAATATCGTCTCTACTTGTCTTATGTACATATTTATTATTACTGTTGTTATTGTCGTAATTCGCGCTAGTCTTAGTATTAAATCTCTTAT
Source organism: Camponotus vicinus (assembly GCF_025532165.1). Classification (NCBI taxonomy): domain Eukaryota; kingdom Metazoa; phylum Arthropoda; class Insecta; order Hymenoptera; family Formicidae; genus Camponotus; species Camponotus vicinus. Next base: position 19,260,260 of record NW_028141980.1, on the reverse strand, counting down.
TTGTGACGTCCTTAGTATTATTAATTCCCGCTATTTCATCTTCGTTGGGGGCAACCGTTTCAGCCCAGTCCATTGTATCAGACCCATAGGGCCATTGATCATCTTCAATTTCCTTTCTATGCACATAATCCATATCAGTCGAGCAACCCGGAGTACTATATAAGTTATAGTCTGCATTTGCGTGCTTCGATTGCTTTGTTTGCTGTATTTGTTGTTTTTTCTCCTTATTTACTATATTGTCTTCCCTTTTGTCTTTTGAGACCACCTGGGACTGAACATAGGGGCCGCAACCTTCTTTCAGAGCGTTGACCTCGCCCTCGAGCCTAATAATAGCCCTACGAAGATCATTGATTTCTTTTTCCTGCCTATCTGTTTTTCTCCTTGCCACAGCGAGGTCCTCTCTAAGTTGGAGATTTTGCGTTTTAAGATGTACGACATCACCAGTAGCTTCCAATTTTTCAACCATAGCACCGACAATATTAACTGCCGTAGACCTGCAATCTTTCAGCATTCCAGCTATTCTACCGGAGATATTACTACAGAGATATCTCTGCCTCTCCATCTCCGCGAGATGATCTAAACATGCGGCACCAAGTTCGGCACCGCTCATCCTTAACCATTTTTCTCTGGTGTAACCTATCTCTAGATCCACTTTGTCTCTGGATACTATTTCAGGGACACGCCTTTTGCCTTTGGATGTACGAATCGGATTTTTCAAAGTAGTATCTTTAGACTTAACTTTACTCTTATTTTTAATGCTCTTTTTATTAACTTCTCCACTGATATTAAAGTCTTCTTCAGACGACTCATAATAGCTTTTATTTGTTTTATTCTTTCTTTTCTTTGAGGATTTTTTATTTTTAGAGGATGAAGTATACGTCCCGCTTGATATGCTTATTTCATCTGAGATAGATACGACGCTATCTTCCGCCACATCCTCAATTTCTTTATTCGTGTCTGTGGATTTACAGATTATATCCGTTTTGCTCTGATTAATACTTTTGTTTAAGTTATCTATTTTAGTCATCATTCTGTCCATCCTAACAGTCAATAACTTATCGAACCCCGTTTTAATCTTACTTTTCTCTTCTATCTTCTTTTGACTTCTGGTAATCCTGCTTTCTTTTTCAGGGGAAGAAGAATGAAACCTACCTTCAGCTAATTGTTTGTATTCAACCTCTATTTCTTTATCCGAACTTATCATGTCAGGAGCTTGCTCTCCCACCTCTGTCAGCGCAGTGTTTGGAGGCACATACGCGGCGACCACTCTAGTCTTATTGGGTCTACTAGGGGTATTCATTATCTCTACATTATCTTCGTTGGAATCAGGAGAGGCAGTTGCCTTCCTCTTTCCCTTTGCGCAGTATGAGGCAGCTTCCTCTTGCCTCCGACTAGGCATGGCTTCCAATTGCTGTTGGTCAGGAGCCATTTCTTTAACTGCAGCAGTAGTATCATCCTCATGCACGCACGCTGCACCCATGCATGAGTTCCCCTCGCCGGATGACGACCTGGCAACGCCGGGTACCGCGTCACCATGCCGGTCCGAGGTTCCGAACTCCCCGGAAGTTAATTCATTTATATGTGACATATCCATATAAGAATGTAAGTGGGTTTTAATTTGGGGTGCCCCTCCCCTAGGACAGAATTCGAGACGACTGAGGGTCCGTCCAACCCTATCCGCTCCCGCGATGTTTGCAGGCTCGTGCACGCAGGAAGATGGCGAGGACCTCTGTTTGCAACCAGGATGTTCGTGGCACAACGATTTACGTGAGGCATCTTCAATACGCGCGTCTATGTCGTGCAAAATTGCCTTTTTGTATTGAACTTCCTCGCTTAACTTGCTTAAATTTAACTCCGATTTATCTATTTCGCGAAGTATAGCTTCTCTATCAGTTGGGATGGTAGAAAGATCGTGTAACCTATCTCGATCTGCACCATTCCCCTGTACTTCAGGGGAGGAACCCGCTCTAAGGATACTTATCTCATGATTTAAATCCCCTTCTCGCAGCGTAAGTATCTTAATTCTACTTATAAGATACCTCCGAGCAGATGTCATTAATTGCTCATGGTCAAACAGCATACGAGACAGAGCAATGCATATACGCACCGTGTTTCGAATGTTTATTTTATCATTGTGTAAGAATAAATCCTCGAGTTGGTATAAATTACGTGTTATTTTACTAAACAACTCATCAGAGGTAATGCCAACTCGCATTAACCTCCCGATATAGGCTTCAATGTCTAAAATTTCACCCATCTTAAAGATTCCGACAAATCAAATAAGTGAAATTTACTCTCTAAGTTTAATACCGCAAAAGTCGGAATCAGATTATAGCACTTTATTAGTAACTATAAAAATTAATTAGTATAGACGAACTCGAGTATAGTAAAAAGGATAGTTCAGATCACTAGGAAGCCTATCCATGCAATGCGCATACAAATCGCGTAATGTATATTTACTGCGCAGGTCAATTATAAACCTAACGTTATGCCCTAAGAGGAAGGGCCAAGTAGGTGCAAATTCACCCCATGCGCATCGCTCTGCAGGTACACTCACCTACTGCGCAGCCAAGGAAGTTTGCACTTCCGGTCTTCAGATTTGATACCTACTCCAGCAGGTAAACACACCCGCACAACTGTTTCCGCTCAATAACAGAGGGACAACCCAATTACAACAATTCAATATTTAGACTCTAATTTCAGCAATAGACTAATTCAATTATAGTAGAAAGACAGCTCAGGTCACTAAGAGGCCTTTCCATGCAATGCGCACACAAATCAAGCGGTGTATATCTACTGCGCAGGTCGATTATGATCCTGACATAATGCACTAAGAGGGGGGGCCGAGTAAGTGCATATTCACCCCGTGCGCATCCCCCTAAGAGTACATATACCTACTGCGCAGCCAAGGAAGTTTGCACTTCCGGTCTTCAAATTAGATACCTACTCCAACAGGTGAACACACCTGTACAATTGTTTCCGCTTAAAAGCAAAGGAACAACCAAGTTGCAACGATTCAATAATTAGACTCTAATTTCAACAATTACTAATGTTTAACTAATAATATTCATACTATACTACCTTATAATATACTCGACATATCGCAAAATACCAGCCATACACCGAAATTCCTTTAAAACTATAAGGAAGACATCCTGCCAACGTCAGCCGTCTTTACGAACACTACTCTTGAGAACGCGGCTTAACATTTAAGCAAGCGACTCTCCACTCTATATAAATCTAGTCCTAGACCACCTGTCAGAGAAATTCGTCGCCCGTACAAAGACAGCTCTCCAGCCGGTTATAATTAGCAACAATTACTTATAATTCAATAATTGTTAATTCTTTATGTTGTCAGGAACCGCCGGAATGCTAACCGCGGAGTACAACGGATTTACGGCAGTACCTCAGGAAACCAGTCGATATATCGATACTAACATACAAAATGCAAGACTAACAACAAGTAAGCAACAATCACAGCAACAGTGGTCACAGTGATAACAACTGTGTCAGGAAGAGAAATAATGCTAACCTCTCCTCATATTCCTCTCAATATTTATTAACAGCAACGCAATGCAAATAGCAGGTACACCATGCAATTTTCACCATAAAGCAAATCAACATCGAATACTCAGTTCGTTAGCTATATCTTACATATTGACTCTCATATCAATATTTAATATTTTATATTTCCGTAGGTTAACCTATGAATTAACCTCGTCTCCACACCCGGCCTCCAAGAAATAGGCCTGGATTTCGGCTCTTGAATGCGATAAATATCGATCAAATTTCCGCAATCAACGACAATACCTGCTGTCATAATGATCATCGACGCCGGAAAAATCCTCAAATAAGGCTAATTGCTATACGAAGGTTATGACTAGGTAAAGAATTAATAATAAATTCTCAACTAGCCTCTGAAAATAGTCTCATAATCGTTGTCCATACCTATCTTCCGGTAATATTATCGCTTATAGTATAATTACAACTAAGAGGTTAAGAATAAGTTATAATATCGAAAACAAGCAGGTATCGATGTTAACTAGAATAAACGCGTCACTGAAATATATTCCATTGTAACAATGACATCAACTAGAAGAATTCGTACCATGCGGTGCATATGCAAACTATAAACAATGAATAGCTAGATGCGATACAATGATTAATGCCATTAACGGTATCAAATTAAGATCCATTAAATCTGATAATCAATCACGCTCTTTCAATAAACTATTTATGCTTCCAGGATATTACGATGCTCACACGCATGCATAATCCAAGGAAATATACAAAGTTCGATACCGTAAGACAATATGCGTGCAACTAATAAGAATTCTGAAAACAGTTCTATATCAAGGCCAACACAGATCGCTCTCAGCTATTCTATAAGTATATATATATTATTATTAATAATATTAATAGATGCAGAAAACAACCTTTCTCCTTTCATATAAATGTCTAATATATATAGTTAGCTCTAACAATGTCCAGGTAATAACAGACTTAAGTAATGCACGTTCAATCGCGTATTCTGATACACGTTCGGGCCGAAAGTAACATTCACAATGCATTATCAATCCCCTAGGTAGTATATACCACTTATATAAAGTATTGCTATATTGTCCGCATCAGTCAATACCATATTTTAATATTTTTTATAATATTTGCAGATTAATACATTCCACTAGGATTCATACGTGACTCTACATAATATAGCATTGCTACCTGGATTCCGCAACAAAATCGGGCATCATTAGTATATGGTTTATACTTCCATCTCTATATATAATGTATTACACACGGATCACGCAATATAATCAAGCCAGCAATACGAATAGCCAGATATTACTAAAAATATAATTTTAATTCAATACAAAATTGCTATAAGGCTAGATTCTTAGCTAAATGCGTAAAGTAGCTACTTTATATATCATATATGCTATTTATAAAAACTTAATGCAATAATCAATAAGTATAAGTGTAACATATGACTACAAAATCAATATCAATACTAATGATAATAATAGTATTTAAATTTACCATCATTTGAGAAAATTATTATATAAGTGGAAGTAAACCACTAGCAATCTTTAATATAATGTATTATATAAGCAAAAATAGATTTAGCAATATTAGATTAAATAAGTTTAGTCAATCGAAGTCAAACGATGAATAATCAGAGAGTGATATGTCTAATTTCCACTACCTTAGCTTATAATTGTATGCCACAAGCAATATCTCATTATCAAGAATTTAGCTATCATTGATGTATTATCAATAAGACACTATGATCAGTGCGCACACTTTTACGCATATATAATATTATATTTATTCATATACTCATAATTCGTTTGATATATGCAAATTATATGAAGTATCTCAAAATCTACGTTACACTTTATAATCAGGAAGTAATATAACTAACTTCCACTACGCTAACTTATAATTACATATGCAGAACATCTCGTTATCAAAATTAACTATCACTAATGTATTATTAATGAATAATATAAATGAATAATATATTATAGTCTAGTCATAGTCAGTGCACACACTTTCCTACATATGCAGAGTTATTTATATTTATATACACCTAGACTCATTAAACATGAAACTTATATAATGTAACTCGATATCCATGCTTAAATTTATATATGATTATGGAATTGTCTTGTAATTCTCAATCTATAATTATCACAGCTTAGACTTCATGTTACATACCGACGACTACCATGTGTGCACTTTTCATTTACACTTCACGCTCTTCAAATAGTAATTTCATGCATATATATGTTCATATACTCATAATTCACTTGATATATGCAAGTTATGTAAAGAATCTCAATCTACGTTTTGCTTTATAATCAAGAAGTGATATAACTAACATTCCACTACGCTTTGCTTATAATTGTATACCGCAAAAAGTTTTGCTATCAAAATTAACTGTCACTAATGTATTATTAATGATCATTATAATCAATACACACACTTTCATACATATGCAGAGTAGTTTATATTTACATACACCTAGACTCATTATATATGCAATTTATATAATGTACATGATGTCCATGCTTTGATTTATATATGATTATAGAATTATCTCATAATTCTTAGTCTATTATTGTCAAGCTTAGACTTTATGTTATATACCAACGACCATTATGCATATATTCCTAAAAATTATAAGTATACGTACTAAACACTCAAATTAATAAAATAGATTTATCAGTGTACGTTCACTATAGTCTACTGTTATCATAAGCTTTCATTTACACTTCGCACTATCCTTATGTACAGAAAATGTTCTTAACATAATTTGACATGACACCTCTTCAAATAATAATAAGAGACATCAATGTAACAAAGTCTTTGCAGTTCTGTGGCCTAATAACATTGAGAGATGCTGTTCACGATGGTGAAAGCATATATAAACTATATGCCATCCAACAACAACAAACTCACAGCCACAGCCAGACTATACACCATAATAATAACACATTAATTTATAATATATTGTAATATATTCTGTACACGATTAATGGCGTAGGGGAAACATCACTCATATCCATTTAATAAATAAATGCATGGGATGATCCCTGTTGAGATAAATTTAACTCGCCAAACTCAGTACAGTTCACGGTAGTGTATCTCGCGAGTAATCAATTAGTAGCATTTATGTATAGTCTATAATGAATAGTAATCAATATTAACTAATGTTAAACTTTAAGTAGGTCAACACTATGTATCAAATTACAAAATTATATTTATTACTCCGCCTTATTAAAGAGGGATAATACTAAAATATATAACACAATGCAAGTTTATCCAATGCATCCATATGCCACAACAACTGACAATATTAATAATAATAGGCATAGGATTATAATTATAACCACTATAATAAAGTCAATAAAGTTATAGGAGCATAATTAACTCCGCTCATAAATGAAATATAAGATAACTAATCCAAATCAACAATCCGCCTTATGATTATTTCCTCAGCAGAGTTAAATAATGAATTGTCAAAATTGTTAATTTCGAGAGTACATACAGTACACTAAAGTACAGAACACTGATAGACAATATTGCCAACCTTTTGTTGAACACGCGCGCACTGCGCCGTCAGCGAAAGTAAGGGTCTGCGCACAGCGTCACAGTCTACGTCACGACGACCAAGGTGTACCACCCTAAGGTTGAGCACGCGCGCGTTGCGCACAACAAACTAAAATGGTTTGTGCGCAGCCATGCAATCTTCTGCACTCAGGAGGAAAAATCCTTAATAATTATTAAAATATTCAATAAGCCACTGCGTAATAATGTCTGACACAAAAAACAATCTATACAGAGCCATACGACACAATCTTAGAGTTTAAATTAGTTTATAAATGTCTCACTCAATCTACACTGCCTCAATCAACTCCTACCTAGGAGTGAGAGAGAAGGAGAACACCACATGTTAACTCGCGAAAATTAACAATTATAGAGTATTTACAAGGTTGACAGTCACAAGGACTGTACAATTAACCATAATTAACACTCACAAGCAGTCATTGGCATATTTAAAGTATGGATTTCACTTAAATCGTCTTCGTAATAAGCGACACATGACACGTGGCAAATTTCTCAAGGAAGGATGGAGCGGCAACACCTTTCAATGTTAATAATTATTATTAACAGCCTCCCCGAGAGGTGCCCACACAATATACTCTGCACTAAACTCCACTTTTCTTATACATATGTCTTAAACGACTCAGTATGGCTTGAAACGCCGAAAATACTCGTTTTCAAAAACTCCCCCACTAAACAGACATTTAGCAGGAGATAGTTTCTGGCCGACTCAACCTAACCTAACCTAACCTAACCTAACCTAACCTAACCTAACCTAACCTAACCTAACCTAACCTAACCTAACCTAACCTAACCTAACCGCGGTCAAAAGTTGGAAATTTTCTGAATTTCCAACTTTTGACCGCGGTTAGGTCTGGTAAACTAGCGGGTACTTGTTGTAGTCTACTCGAATCTCCCGGTCAGGACTGGAAATTTTAATTTTTCATTATTCCACCGCGGTCAGGAGTGAGAAATTTTGTAAATTTCGCGGTCAGGACTGGTAATCTAGCGGGTACTTGTTGTAGTCTACTCGAATCTCACGGTCAGGACTGGAACATTTTATTTTCATTCTTCTACCGAGGTCAGGAATGGGAAATTTTGTGAATTTCGCAGTCAGGACTGGTAATCTAGCGGTTACTTGTTGCATACTACTTGAATCTCCCGGTCAGGACTGGAAATTTTTATTTTCATTCTTCTACCGCGTTCAGGAGTGGGAAATTTTGTGAATTTCGTGAAAAATTTCGTGGTCAGGACTGGTAAACTAGCGGGTACTTGTTGTAATCTACTCGAATCTCTTGGTCAGGACTGGAAATTTTTATTTCCATTCTTCTTCCGAGGTCAGGAGTTGGAAATTTTGGGAATTTCGCCGTCAGGACTGGTAAACTAGCGGGCACTCGTGATATAATATTTGAATCTCGCGGTCAGGACTGAAAATTTTTTTTTTTTTTTTTTTTTTTTTTTTTTTTTTTTTTTTTTTCATTCTTCTAACGAGGTCAGGAGTGGGAAATTTTGAGAATTTCTCGGTCAGGTCTGGTAAACTAGCGGGAACGGCAACAAGAAAGGTCCTATACCTCGTCGCGATAGGACTTACAGTTTCGGAGATACGGCGATTCGAATGATTAAATCTCGTTTCCCTGGCGAACGGTGGGTGCTAGAAGGAAAGGGTATAGGACCTCATAGACGGCATTGAGGAACGACAACAGGAAAGGTCCTATACCTCGTCGCGATAGGACTTATAGTTTCGGTGATACGGCGATTCCAAAGTTTAAATCTCATTTCCCTGGCGAACGGTGGGTGCTAGACGGAAAGGGTATAGGATCTCATAGACGGCACTGACGAACTGCAACAAGAAAGCTCCTATACATAGTCGCGATAGGACTTATAGTTTCAGAGATACGGCGATTCGAAAGTTGAAATCTCGTATCCCTGGCGAACGGTGGGTGCTAGAGGGAAAGTGTATAGGAACTCATAGACGGCACTGAGGAACGGAAACAAGAGAGGTCCTATACATCGTCGCGATAGGACTTACAGTTTCGGAGATACGGCGATTCGAAAGTTTAAATCTCGTTTTCCTGGCGAACGGTGGGTGCTAGAGGGAATGGATATAGGAACTGATAGACGGCATTCAGGAACGGCAACAAGAAAGGTCCTATACATAGTCGCTATGGGACTTACAGTTTCGGAGATACGGCGATTCGAAAGTTTAAATCTCGTTTCCCTGGCGAACGGTAGGTGCTAGAGGGAAAGGGTATAGGACCTCATAGACGGCATTGAGGAATGGCGACATGAAAGGTCCTATACCTCGTCGCGAAAGGACTTATAGTTTCGGAGATATGACGATTCGAAAGTTTAAATCTCGTTTCCCTGGCGAACGGTAGGTGCTAGAGGGAAAGGGTATAGGACCTCATAGACGGCACTGAGGAATGGCAACAAGAAAGGTCCTATACGTCGTCGCGATAGGACTTATAGTTTCGGAGATACGGCGATTCGAAAGTTTAAATCTTGTTTTCCTGGCGAACGGTGGGTGCTAGAGGGAAAGGGTATAGGAAGTCAATGACGGCATTGAGGAACGGCAACAAGAAAGGTCCTATACATAGTCGCGATAGGACTTACAGTTTCGGAGATACGGCGATTCGAATGATTAAATCTCGTTTCCCTGGCGAACGGTGGGTGCTAGAAGGAAAGGGTATAGGACCTCATAGACGGCATTGAGGAACGACAACAGGAAAGGTCCTATACCTCGTCGCGATAGGACTTATAGTTTCGGTGATACGGCGATTCCAAAGTTTAAATCTCATTTCCCTGGCGAACGGTGGGTGCTAGACGGAAAGGGTATAGGATCTCATAGACGGCACTGACGAACTGCAACAAGAAAGCTCCTATACATAGTCGCGATAGGACTTATAGTTTCAGAGATACGGCGATTCGAAAGTTGAAATCTCGTATCCCTGGCGAACGGTGGGTGCTAGAGGGAAAGTGTATAGGAACTCATAGACGGCACTGAGGAACGGAAACAAGAGAGGTCCTATACATCGTCGCGATAGGACTTACAGTTTCGGAGATACGGCGATTCGAAAGTTTAAATCTCGTTTTCCTGGCGAACGGTGGGTGCTAGAGGGAATGGATATAGGAACTGATAGACGGCATTCAGGAACGGCAACAAGAAAGGTCCTATACATAGTCGCTATGGGACTTACAGTTTCGGAGATACGGCGATTCGAAAGTTTAAATCTCGTTTCCCTGGCGAACGGTAGGTGCTAGAGGGAAAGGGTATAGGACCTCATAGACGGCATTGAGGAATGGCGACATGAAAGGTCCTATACCTCGTCGCGAAAGGACTTATAGTTTCGGAGATATGACGATTCGAAAGTTTAAATCTCGTTTCCCTGGCGAACGGTAGGTGCTAGAGGGAAAGGGTATAGGACCTCATAGACGGCACTGAGGAATGGCAACAAGAAAGGTCCTATACGTCGTCGCGATAGGACTTATAGTTTCGGAGATACGGCGATTCGAAAGTTTAAATCTTGTTTTCCTGGCGAACGGTGGGTGCTAGAGGGAAAGGGTATAGGAAGTCAATGACGGCATTGAGGAACGGCAACAAGAAAGGTCCTATACATAGTCGCGATAGGACTTATAGTTTTGGAGATACGGCGATTCGAAAGTTTAAATCTCGTTTCCCTGACGAACGGTGGGTGCTAGAGGGAAAGTGTATAGGACCTCATAGACGGCATTGAGGAATGGCGACAAGAAAGGTCCTATACCTCGTCGCGATAGGACATATAGTTTCGGAGATATGGCGATTCAAATGTTTAAATCTCGTTTCCCTGGCGAACGGTGGGTGCTAGATAGAAAGGGTATAGGAACTCATAGACGGCATTGAGGAACGGCAACAAGAAAGTTCCTATACCTCGTCGCGATAGGACTTACAGTTTCGGAGATACGGCGATTCGAATGATTAAATCTCGTTTCCCTGGCGAACGGTGGGTGCTAGATAGAAAGGGTATAGGAACTCATAGACGGCATTGAGGAACGGCAACAAGAAAGGTCCTATACCTCGTCGCGATAGGACTTATAGTTTCGGAGATACGGCGATTCGAAAGTTTAAATCTTGTTTTCCTGGCGAACGGTAGGTGCTAGAGGGAAAGGGTATAGGACCTCATAGACGGCACTGAGGAACGGCAACAAGAAAGGTCCTATACGTCGTCGCGATAGGACTTATAGTTTCGGAGATACGGCGATTCGAAAGTTTAAATCTTGTTTTCCTGGCGAACGGTGGGTGCTAGAGGGAAAGGGTATAGGAACTCAATGACGGCATTGAGGAACGGCAACAAGAAAGGTCCTATACATAGTCGCGATAGGACTTATAGTTTTGGAGATACGCCGATTCGAAAGTTTAAATCTCGTTTCCCTGACGAACGGTGGGTGCTAGAGGGAAAGTGTATAGGACCTCATAGACGGCATTGAGGAATGTCGACAAGAAAGGTCCTATACCTCGTCGCGATAGGACATATAGTTTCGGAGATATGGCGATTCAAATGTTTAAATCTCGTTTCCCTGGCGAACGGTGGGTGCTAGATAGAAAGGTTATAGGAACTCATAGACGGCATTGAGGAACGGCAACACGAAAGGTCCTATACCTCGTCGCGATAGAACTTACAGTTTCGGAGATACGGCGATTCGAATGTTTAAATCTCGATTCCCTGGCGAACGGTGGGTGCTAGAGGGAAAGAGTGTAGGACCTCATAGACGGCATTGAGGAACGGCAACAAGAAAGGGCCTATACCTCGTCGCGATTGAACTTATAGTTTCGGAGATACGGCGATTCGAAAGTTTAAATCTCGTTTCCCTGGCGAACGGTCGGTGCTAGAGGGAAAGGGTATACCATGTTTTTTAATGCCCATTCGATGTCATATAAAGTCGTTCCTATGGACTTTAGCTCTAGGACCGATAGTTTCAGAGATAGGGATTTTACGCGGAAATTTTCTGTCCCTCATTAAGAAAGTTAAAGAATAGACCAAAATTGGTATATACCAATCGATAGAGAATCGTTCGAAACGTATTTCTTGATTATAAGTTTAGGTTCAAATTTCTTCTTTCATTATTCTCTCGGAGTCAGGACTGGGAAATATTGGGAATATCGCGGTCAGGACTGGAAATCTGGTGGGCACTCGCGGTAAGCTGATCGAATCTTCGGGGTAGGATTGAAAATTTTTATTTTCATTCTTCTACCGAGTTCAGGAGTTGGGAATTTTGGGAATTTCGCGGTCAGGACTGGTAAACTAGCGGGCACTCGCGGAATTCTATTCGATTCTCCCGGTCAGGACTAGAAATTGTAATTTTAGTTATTCTACCGCGGTCAGAAGTTGAAAATTTTGAGAATTTCGCGGTCAGGACTGGTAAACTAGCGGGTACTTGTTGCATACTACACGAATCTCCCGGTCAGGACTGGAAATTTTTATTTTCATTCTTCTACCGCGTTCAGGAGTGGGAAATTTTGTGAATTTCGCGGTCAGGACTGGTAAACTAGCGTGTACTTGTTGTAATCTACTCGAATCTCCCGGTCAGGACTGGAAATTTTTATTTTCATTCTTCTACCGCGTTCAGGAGTGGGAAATTTTGTGAATTTCGCGGTGAGGACTGGTAATCTAGCGGGTACTTGTTGTAGTCTACTCGAATCTCACGGTCAGGACTGGAACTTTTTATTTTCATTCTTCTACCGAGGTCAGGAATGGGAAATTTTGTGAATTTCGCGGTCAGGACTGGTAAACTGGCGGATACTTGTTGCATACTACTCGAATCTCCCGGTCAGGACTGGAAATTTTTATTTTCATTCTTCTACCGCGTTTAGGAGTGGGAAATTTTGTGAATTTCGCGGTCAGGACTGGTAAACTAGCGGGTACTTGTTGTAATCTACTCGAATCTCCCGGTCAGGACTGGAAATTTTTATTTTCATTCTTCTACCGAGGTCAGGAGTTGGAAATTTTGGGAATTTCGCCGTCAGGACTGGTAAACTAGCGGGCACTCGTGATATAATATTTGATTCTCGCGGTCAGGACTGAAAATTTTTATTTTCATTCTTCTAACGAGGTCAGGAGTGGGAAATTTTCAGAATTTCTCGGTCAGGTCTGGTAAACTAGCGGGAACTTGTTGTATTCTACTCGAATATCCCAGTCAGGAATGGAAATTTTTATTTGCATTCTTCTACCGAGATCAGGAGTTGGAAATTTTGGGAATTTCGCCGTCAGGAATGGTGAACTAGCATGCTCTTGCATCAAGCTTTTCAAATCTCTCGGTCAGGACTGGAAATTTTTATTTTCATTATTCTACCGCGGTCAGGAGTGTGAAATATTGGAAATTTCGCGTTCAGGACTGGACAACTAGCGGGTTCTCACGGTAAACTAATCGATTCTCGCGGATAGGTATACGAATGGGGCGAATTTTTCATTTTTTAATTAATCATTCTATCTTGTACGAAAGTTCGCAATGCGGAATCTAATGGAGATACAAGGTCGAAGTAGGACTCGATTCCCGTGAAAATCGAAATTTTCGATTATCTCGCGAACGGTTGAAGATACGACTTCGAGTTTCGAAGCGGGTTTATAGTACCCTAGGAGCCCTGCAAAACAGGTCCTATGACCAGAGGCCGTAAGTCACATCGTTTCGGAAATAGCGTCTTGGCGTGACGCGTTATCTTCGTTTTTCGGGGAAACAGTGGGTGCTAGAGGGAAAGGATATAGGACCTCATAGACGGCAATGAGAAGCGGCAACAGGAAAGGTCCTATACGTCGTCGCAATAGGACTTATAGTTTCGGAGATACGACGATTCGAAAGCTTAAATCTCGTTTCCTTGGCGAACGGTAGGTGCTAGAGGGAAAGGGTATAGGACCTCATAGACGGCACTGAGGAACAGCAACAAGAAAGGTCCTATACATCGTCGCGATGGGACTTATAGTTTCGGAGATACGGCGAGTCCAAAGTTTAAATCTCGTTTCCCTGGCGAACGGTGGGTGCTACAGGGAAAGGGTATAGGACCTCAATGACGGCATTGAGGAACGGCAACAAGAAAGGTCCTATACCTCGTCGCGATTGGACTTATATTTTCGGAGATATGGCGATTCGAAAGTTTAAATCTCGTTTCCCTGGCGAACGGTGGGTGCTAGATAGGAAGGTTATAGGAACTCATAGACGGCATTGAGGAACGGCAACAAGAAAGGTCCTATACCTCGTCGCGATAGGACTTACAGTTTCGGAGATACGGCGATTCGAATGTTTTAATCTCGTTTCCCTGGCGAACGGTAGGTGCTAGAGGGAAAGGGTATAGGACCTCATAGACGGCATTGAGGAACGGCAACAAGAAAGGTCCTATACATAGTCGCGATAGGACTTATAGTTTTGGAGATACGGCGATTCGAAAGTTTAAATCTCGTTTCCCTGACGAACAGTGGGTGCTAGAGGGAAAGTGTATAGGACCTCATAGACGGCATTGAGGAATGGCGACAAGAAAGGTCCTATACCTCGTCGCGATAGGACATATAGTTTCGGAGATATGGCGATTCAAATGTTTAAATCTCGTTTCCCTGGCGAACGGTGGGTGCTAGATAGAAAGGGTATAGGAACTCATAGACGGCATTGAGGAACGGCAACAAGAAAGGTCCTATACCTCGTCGCGATAGGACTTACAGTTTCGGAGATACGGCGATTCGAATGATTAAATCTCGTTTCCCTGGCGAACGGTGGGTGCTAGAAGGAAAGGGTATAGGACCTCATAGACGGCATTGAGGAACGGCAACAGGAAAGGTTCTATACCTCGTCGCGATAGGACTTATAGTTTCGGAGATACGGCGATTCGAAAGTTTAAATCTCGTTTTCCTGGCGAACGGTGGGTGCTAGAGGGAAAGGGTATAGGACCTCATAGACGGCATTGAGGAACGGCAACAAGAAAGGTCCTATACATAGTCGCGATAGGACTTATAGTTTTGGAGATACGGCGATTCGAAAGTTTAAATCTCGTTTCCCTGACGAACGGTGGGTGCTAGAGGGAAAGTGTATAGGACCTCATAGACGGCATTGAGGAACGGCAACAAGAAAGGTCCTATACCTCGTCGCGATTGGACTTATATTTTCGGAGATATGGCGATTCGAAAGTTTAAATCTCGTTTCCCTGGCGAACGGTGGGGGCTAGATAGGAAGGGTATAGGAACTCATAGACGGCATTGAGGAACGGCAACAAGAAAGGTCCTATACCTCGTCGCGATAGGACTTACAGTTTCGGAGATACGGCGATTCGAATGTTTTAATCTCGTTTCCCTGGCGAACGGTAGGTGCTAGAGGGAAAGGGTATAGGACCTCATGGACGGCATTGAGGATCGGCAACAGGAAAGGTCCTATACCTCGTCGCGATAGGACTTATAGTTTCGGAGATACGACGATTTGATAGATTAAATCTCGTTTCCCTGGCGAACGGTAGGTGCTAGAGGGAAAGGGTATAGGACCTCATAGACGGCACTGAGGAACCGCAACAAGAAAGGTCCTATACATAGTCGCGATAGGACTTATAGTTTTGGAGATACGGCGATTCGAAAGTTTAAATCTCGTTTCCCTGGCGAACGGTGGGGGCTAGATAGGAAGGGTATAGGAACTCATAGACGGCATTGAAGAACGGCAACAAGAAAGGTCCTATACCTCGTCGCGATAGGACTTACAGTTTCGGAGATACGGCGATTCGAATGTTTTAATCTCGTTTCCCTGGCGAACGGTAGGTGCTAGAGGGAAAGGGTATAGGACCTCATGGACGGCATTGAGGAACGGCAACAGGAAAGGTCCTATACCTCGTCGCGATAGGACTTATAGTTTCGGAGATACGACGATTTGATAGATTAAATCTCGTTTCCCTGGCGAACGGTAGGTGCTAGAGGGAAAGGTTATAGGACCTCATAGACGGCACTGAGGAACCGCAACAAGAAAGGTCCTATACATAGTCGCGATAGGACTTATAGTTTCGGAGAAATGGCGATTCGAAAGTTTGAATCTCGTTTCCTTGGCGAACGGTGGGTGCTAGATAGAAAGGGTATAGGACCTCATAGATGGCACTGAGGAACAGCAACAAGAAAGGTCCTATACCTCGTCGCGATAGGACTTATAGTTTCGGAGATACGGCGATTCGAAACTTTAAATCTCGTTTCCCTGGCGAACGGTGTGTGCTAGAGGGAATGGGTATTGGACCTCATAGACTGAATTGAGGAGAGAAAGGTCCTATACCTAATCGCGATAGGACTTACAGTTACGGAGTTACGGTGATTTTATTGTTTGGATCTCGTCCGCTCATGCGCGTGTGCGCAGATGATCGCGCATGCGCGAAAAGACTCCCACGCGTGCGTAGCTTGCGGTGGAACGAAACGACTTCTGCGCGTGCGCAAAAGGGCGCGCATGAGCGAAATACTTCCGCGCGTGCACAGAAGGTCGCGCATGCGCCAAAAGACTCCCGCGCGAGCATAGAAGTCCGCAGAGGCGCAAAGAGGCTCGCGCGCGTGCGCAGTAGCTCGCGCATGTTCGAAAAGACTTTCGCGCGTGCGCAGAAGTTCGCGTTGGCACGAAATGACTCGCGCGCTTGCGCAGAAGGTCGCGCATGCGCGGCAAGTCTCCCGCGCGTGCGCAGTAGCTCGCGCATGTTCGAAAAGACTTTCGCGCGTGCGCAGAAGTTCGCGTAGGCACGAAATGACTCCCGCGCGTGCGCAGTAGCTCGCGCATGTTCGAAAAGACTTTCGCGCGTGCGCAGAAGTTCGCGTTGGCACGAAATGACTCGCGCGCTTGCGCAGAAGGTCGCGCATGCGCGGCAAGTCTCCCGCGTGTGCGCAGTAGCTCGCGTATGTTCGAAAAGACTCCCGCGCTTGCGCCGATGGTCGCGCATGCGCCAAAAGATTCATGCGCGTGCGTCGAAGGTCGCGCATGCGCGGCAAGTCTCCCGCGCGTGCGCAGTAGCTCGCGCATGTTCGAAAAGACTTTCGCGCGTGCGCAGAAGTTCGCGTTGGCACGAAATGACTCCCGCGCGTGCGCAGTAGCTCGCGTATGTTCGAAAAGACTCCCGCGCGTGCGTCGAATATCGCGCATGCGCCAAAAGATTCATGCGCGTGCGCCGAAGGTCGCGCATGCGCCAAAAGATTCATGCGCGTGCGTCGAAGGTCGCGCATGCGCGGCAAGTCTCCCGCGCGTGTGCAGTAGCTCGCGTATGTTCGAAAAGACTTTCGCGCCTGCGCAGAAGTTCGCGTTGGCATGAAATGACTCCCGCGCGTGCGCAGTAGCTCGCGTATGTTCGAAAAGACTACCGGGCGTGCGCCGAAGGTCGCGCATGCGCCAACAGATTTATGCGCGTGCGTCGAAGGTCGCGTTGGCACGAAATGACTCCCGCGCGTGAGCAGTAGCTCGCGTATGTTCGAAAAGACACCCGCGCGTGCGCCGATTGTCGCGCATGCGCCAAAAGATTCATGCGCGTTCGTCGAAGGTCGCGCATGCGCGGCACGTTTCCCGCGCGTGCGCAGTAGCTCGCGAATGTTCGAAAAGACTCCCGCGCGTGCGCCGAAGGTCGCGCATGCGCCAAAAGATTCATGCGCGCGCGTCGAAGGTCGCGCATGCGCCAAAAGATTCATGCGCGCGCGTCGAAAGTCGCGCATGCGCGGTAAGTTTCTCGCGCGTGGGCAGTAGCTCGCGCATGTTCGAAAAGACTTTCGCGCCTGCGCAGAAGTTCGCGTTGGTTCGAAATGGCTCCCGCGCGTGCGCAGTAGCTTGCGCATGTTCGAAAAGACTTTCGCGCGTGTGCAGAAGTTCGCGTTGGCACGAAATGACTCGCGCGCTTGCGCAGAAGGTCGCGCATGCGCCAAAAGACTCCTGCGCGTGGATCGATGGTCGCGCATGCGCGGCAAGTCTCCCGCGCGTGCGCAGTAGCTCGCGCATGTTCGAAAAGACTTTCGCGTGTGCGCAGAAGTTCGCGTTAAAACGAAATGACTCGCGCGCTTGCGCAGAAGGTCGCGCATGCGCGGCAAGTATCCCGCGCGTGCGCAGTAGCTCGCGTATGTTCGAAGAGACTCCCGCGCGTGCGCCGAAGGTCGCGCATGCGCCAAAAGATTCATGCGCGTGCGTCGAATGTCGCGCATGCGCGGCAAGTCTCCCGCGCATGCGCAGTACCTCGCGCATGTTCGAGAAGACTTTCGCGCCTGCGCAGAAGTTCGCGTTGGCACGAAATGACTCCCGCGCGTGCGCAGTAGCTCGCGTATGTTCGAAAAGACTCCCGCGCGAGCGCCAAAGTTCGCGCATGAGCGGCAAGTCTCCCGCGCGTGCGCAGTAGCTCGCGCATGTTCGAAAAGACTTTCGCGCGTGCGCCGAATGTCGCGCATGCGCCAAAAGACTCCTGCGCGTTCGTCGATGGTCGCGCATGCGCGACAAGTCTCCCGCGCGTGCGCAGTAGCTCGCGTATGTACGAAAAGACTTTCGCGCGTGCGCAGAAGTTTGCCTTGGCGCCAAAAGACTCCCGCGCGTGAGCAGAAGGTCTCGCATGTTCGAAAAGACTTTCGCGCCTGCGCAGAAGTTCGCGTTGGCACGAAATGACTCGCGCGCTTGCGCAGAAGGTCGCGCATGCGCCAAAAGACTCCTGCGCGTGCGCAGACGCTCGTGCATGCGCTAAATGTTTCCCGCGCGTGCGCAGAAGTTCGCGTTGGCACGAAATGACTCGCGCGCTTGCGCAGAAGGTCGCGTTGGCACGAAATGACTCCCGCGCGTGCGCAGTAGATCGCGTATGTTCGAAAAGACTCCCGCGCGTGCGCCGATTGTCGCGCATGCGCCAAAAGATTCATGCGCGTGCGTCGAAGGTCGCGCATGCGCGGCAAGTCTCCCGCGCGTGCGCAGTAGCTCGCGTATGTTCGAAAAGACTTTCGCGTGTGCGCAGAAGTTCGCTTTGGCGCCAAAAGATTCCCTCGCGTGCGCAGAAGGTCTCGCATGTTCGAAAAGACTTTCGCGCCTGCGCAGAAGCTCGATCATGTTCTAAAAGACTTTCGCGCGTGCGCAGAAGTTCGCGTTGGCACGAAATGACTCGCGCGCTTGCGCAGAAGGTCGCGCATCCTCGGCAAGTCTCCCGCGCGTGCGCAATAGATCGCGTATGTTCGAAAAGACTCCCGCGCTTGCGCCGAAGGTCGCGCATGCGCCAAAAGACTCCTGCGCGTGCACAGAAGTCCGCGCATACGCTAAAAGTCTCCCGCGCGTGCGCAGAAGGTCCCGCATACGCCAAAAGACTCCCGCGCGTGCGCAGAAGGTTTCGCATGCGTCAAAAGACTCCTGCGCGTGCGTCGAAGGTCGCGCATGCGCGAAATACTCCCACGCGTGCGTCGAAGGTCGCGCATGCGCGGCAAGTCTCCCGCGCGTGCGCAGTAGCTCGCGCATGAGCGAAGTCTCCCGCGCGAGCATAGAAGTCCGCAGAGGCACAAAGAGGCTCCCGCCCGTCCGCAGAAGGTCATGCATGCGTGAAAAGACTTTCGCGCGTGCGCATAAGTTCGCGTTGGCGCGAAATGACTCGCGCGCTTGCGCAGAAGGTCGTGCATGCTCGAAAAGACTTTAGCGCGTGCGCAGAAGTTCGCTTTGGCGCCAAAAGACTCCCGCGCGTGCGCAGAAGATCGCGCATGCGCCAAAAGACTCCTGCGCGTGCGTCGAAGGTCGCGCATGCGCCAAAATACTCCCGCGCGTGCGCAAAAGGTCGCTCATGCGTGAAATACTCCCGCGCATGCGCAGGTGGTCGCGCATGCGCCAAAAGACTCCCTCGCTTGCGCAGAAAGTCGCGATGAATTAATCATTCTATCGTGTAGGAAATGCCGCGATACGGATTCTATTGGAGGTCCGAGGTCGAAGTAGGACTAGATTCCCGAGAAAACCGGAATTTTCGATTATCTCGCGAACGGTTGGAGATACCACTTCGGGGTCCGAAGCGGGTTTATAGTACTCTAGGAGCCCTACAAAATAGGTCCTATGAACCGAGGCCGTAAGTCACTTCGTTTCGGAGATAGCGTCTTGGCGTGACGCGTCATATTCGTTTTTCGGGGAAACGGTGGGTGCTAGAGGGAAAGGGAATAGGAAATCATAGACGGCACAGAGGAACGGCAACAAGAAAGGTCCTATATCTCGTCGCGATTGGACTTATAGGTTCGGAGATACGGCGATTCCAATGTTTAAATCTCGTTTCCATGGCGAAAGGTGGGTGCTAGAGGGAAAGGGTATAGGACCTCATAAACGGCAATGAGGATTGGCAACAAGAAAGGTTCTATACCTCGTCGCGATATGACTTATAGTTTCGGAGATACGGTGATTCGAATGTTTAAATTTCGTTTCCCTGGCGAACAGTGGGTGCTAGAGGGAAAGGGTATAGGACCTCATAGACGGCACTGACGAATGGCAACAAGAAAGGTCCTATACCTCGTCGCGATAGGACTTATAGTTTCGGAGATACGGGGATTCCAATGTTTAAATCTCTTTTCCCTGGCGAACGGTAAGTGCTAGAGGGAAAGGGTATAGGAACTCATAGACGGCACTGAGGACGGCAACAAGAGAGGTCCTATACATCGTCGCGATAGGACTTATAGTTTCGGAGATACGGCGATTCGAAAGTTTAAATCTTGTTTCCCTGGCGAACGGTGGGTGCTAGATGGAAAGGGTATAGGAACTCATAGACGGCACTGAGGAACGGCAACAAGAAAGGTCCTATACCTCGTCGCGATAGGACTTATAGTTTCGGAGGTACGGCGATTCCAATGTTTAAATCTCGTTTCCCTGGCGAACGGTGGGTGCTAGAGGGAAAGTGTATAGGACCTCATAGACGGCATTGAGAAACGGCAACAAGAAAGGTCCTATACCTCGTCGCGATTGGACTTCCAGTTTCGGAGATACGGCGATTCGAAAGTTTAAATCTCGATTCCCTGGCGAACGGTGGGTGCTAGAGGGAAAGAGTATAGGACCTCATAGACGGCATTGAGGAACGGCAACAAGAAAGGTCCTATACCTCGTCGCGATTGGACTTATAGTTTCGGAGATACGGCGATTCGAAAGTTTAAATCTCGTTTCCCTGGCGAACGGTGTGTGCTAGAGGGAAAGGATATAGGAACTGATAGACGGCATTGAGGAGCGGCAACAAGAAATATCCTATATCTCGTCGCGATTGGACTTATAGTTTCGGAGATACGGCGATTCCAAAGTTTAAATCTCGTTTCCCTGGCGAACGGTGGGTGCTAGAGGGAAAGGGTATAGGATCTCATAGACGGCACTGAGGAACGGCAACAAGAAAGGTCCTATACATAGTCGCGATAGGACTTATAGTTTCGGAGATACTGCGATTCGAAAGTTGAAATCTCGTTTCCCTGGCGAACGGTGGGTGCTAGAGGGAAAGTGTATAGGACCTCATAGACGGCATTGAGAAACGGCAACAGGAAAGGTCCTATACCTCGTCGCGATAGGACTTATAATTTCGGAGATACGACGATTCGAAAGTTTAAATCTCGTTTCCCTGGCGAACGGTGGGTGCTAGAGAGAAAGGATATAGGAACTGATAGACGGCATTGAGGAGCGGCAACAAGAAAGATCCTATACCTCGTCGCGATTGGACTTATAGTTTCGGAGATACGGCGATTCCAAAGTTTAAATCTCGTTTCCCTGGCGAACGGTGGGTGCTAGAGGGAAAGGGTATAGGACCTCATAGACGGCATTGAGGAACGGCAACAAGAAAAGTCCTATACCTCGTCGCGGTAGGACTTATTGTTTCGGAGATACGGCGATTCGAATGTTTAAATCTCGTTTCCCTGGCGAACGGTGGATGCAAAAGGGAAAGGGTATAGGGCCTCATAGACGACATTTAGGAACGGCAACAAGAAAGGTCCTATACCTCGACGCGATAGGACTTATAGGTTCGGAGATTCGGCGATTCGAAGGATTGGTTCTCGTCCGCGCATGCGCGCAGATTATCGCGCGTGCACAGAAGGTCGCGCATGCGCAAAACGACTGCCGCGTACAGAAAACCTCGCGCATCTCCGAAAAGACTTCCGCGCGTGCGCAGAATGTCGCTCATCAGCGAAGACTCCTGCGCGTGCACAGACGTTCGCGCATACGCGGAGAGACGCCCATGCGTGCATAGGAGTTCGCGCATTAGCGGGAAGGACTCCCGCGCGTGCGCAGATGTACGCGCTTGCGCCAAAGCTCGCGCGAGCGCAGAAATTCGCGCAGCCGCGAAACCATTCCCGCGCATGCGCAGAAGTTCGCGCATGCGCGAAAAAACCCACGCGTGCACATAAGTTCGCCTTCTCGGAAGGATCGTTCCGTGCGCAGAAGTTCGCGCACCAGCGAAAAGATTTCCGCGCGTACGCAGGATTCAGAATATGGACCAAGATGAATATGAAAATGAATTTTAGGTTATTTTTGCTAACCCCGCTCTTCTGCGCTTCTTCTCCTCTAGGAGAACACACGGAGTGGGGGTGCCACAGTTGAGACAGAATATATACATCTCTCTGTCGATCCTCCTCGCGCGCACTTGCCTATTGTTGGTATATAGGCAAGGCCCCTCCATTAGTATAAGCTCTATGATATCGGAACACAGCCTAGATATTTCAATGTAATTCGACGCTGATTGGTCGAATCGGAAAGTAGAAACCAATCATGTTTGATTGCTACTTAGCGGTTGAGTCCGCTAAATGCGGACTTTTATATATCAAGGTTACGTTCCAAAACGTAAGTAAGGGCCTGAGCAGAATGGCCGCATTCAGCAAACTCAACCGCTAAGTAGCAATCGAACATGATTGGTTTCTACTTTCAGGTCCGACCAATCAGCGTCGAATTACATCGGAAAATCTAGTAATGTTGCCCAACTGTTGAGTCTGCGGAATGCGGCCAATGACTGCCTTAAGATTATGAGAATATGTTTTATGCCTTAGGTCTTTGTCTTAGGTAACGCACAATACTGTGTGTTATGTCCCGAGTCTTATGTATACGCGAACGTTTGTAAAAAATAAACGTTCGCGTATACATAAGACTCGAGACATAACACACAGTATTGTGCGTTACCTAAGACAAAGACTTAAGGCATAAAACATAGTCTTAAAATCTTAAGGCAGCCATTCTGCTCAGGCCCTAACTGAGGAAATTTTCGAATGGCCGTTCCGAAACTCTTTTAAGCCTTTCTGATTGGTTCAAATCAGCCATCGAGTAAAATTTTCTTCGGTTACTTACGTTTTAGAACGTAACCCTAGTGACTTTATATTCTGAAACGAAATATAGGAGTTAACTATCTATGGATTAAATTACTGTGTATAGTACAGGATCTGTTCTTTTCAGCTGCACT
The DNA here is from genome assembly GCF_025532165.1 of Camponotus vicinus. Lineage (NCBI taxonomy): Eukaryota > Metazoa > Arthropoda > Insecta > Hymenoptera > Formicidae > Camponotus > Camponotus vicinus. Next base: position 19,236,793 of record NW_028141980.1, on the reverse strand, counting down.
GCTACACTAGTGCAATTAGTTAGAGTGAAAGAAAGTATGTTTGTCTCTTTCTAACTTATTGCACTAGTGCAGCAGTGCAGCTGAAAAGAACAGACCCACAGTCACAGTATAAGAGTGCTGTAGTATATGTTTTGAGGTAACGTGAAGATAGATTAAATTTATATCAAAATAAAGATGGAAACGATATTGGAACAACAACGACGATATCACGAAGAGAGGGAACGATTGATGGATGCAATGGTGAAAGAGATGTTACACAGAAAGACAGGTCATCGCGAAAACATCAATTCGGAACATCGTCTAAAAATGTTACTGGATCAATATATGGATAGTACAATGCATTTACAGGATTTATATGAGGATAAAGATGGACAGAGGAAAGAAGAGGTACGTTCATATAAAATTGTGTATATTTCTGCTTTCGATTAAATCATTCAAATATTTTGTTAATCCGATGTTTTAGGTTCAAGCACTCTCTGGTCCAAATGAATTCTCAGAATTTTACTCGCGTTTAAAATCGATAAAGGAATTTTATCGGCGACATCCTAATGAAATCAGTGTTCCTATGTCTGTTGAATTTGAGGAATTAGCTAAGATGAGAGAAAACCCAACGGAAGAATTGTCCAATCTTGTTGAATTTACAGATGAGGAAGGTTATGGGAAATATCTTGACCTTCATGAGTGTTATCAAAAATATATTAATCTGAAAGGAATAGAAAAAATAGATTATATAACTTATCTGTCAACCTTTGATCATCTATTTGATATTCCTAGAGAGAGAAAGAATGCCGAGTATCAAAGATATGTTGAATCTTTACTAGGATATTTGACAGATTACCTGAGCAGAGTGAGACCTCTGCTAGATATTAGTACAGAGATTGCAGAAGCTAATAAAGATTTTCAGACTCATTGGGAAAAGAGCACATTCCCTGGTTGGCCCAAGGAAGCTGGAAGTGCTTTGACTCATGTAGGAGCACACTTGGAGTTATCTGCATTCTCGTCATGGGAAGAATTAGCGTCTCTTGGTTTGGACAGATTAAAATCGGCTTTAATGGCTTTAGGACTCAAGTGTGGAGGTACGCTTGAGGAACGAGCACAAAGACTTTTCAGTACGAAAGGTGAAGCCTCTTTAGATCCCAATTTATTAGCTAAGAATCGAAAGGGAAAGTCAGCTAAAACTAGAGATTCTGAAAAGCAAAAGGAAATTGCACGTTTTGAAGCTCACGTGTATAGACTCGCTGAACTTGTATCTAGTCAACGAGTAGCCACAAAGGAAAATGTACAAAGAAAACAAGCAAGAACTGAGGGTGAAAGAGGTGATTCTGATGCAGAGGCAAGCGCGAGCGAATCAGAGGAAGAGGATGACAATGAGGTTCCATATAATCCAAAAAATTTACCCTTGGGCTGGGATGGAAAACCTATTCCTTATTGGTTGTATAAACTGCATGGTTTAAATATCAGCTACAATTGTGAAATTTGTGGCAATTTCACATATAAAGGTCCAAAAGCATTTCAGAGACACTTTGCAGAATGGAGACATGCCCATGGCATGCGCTGTCTTGGCATTCCTAACACAGCACACTTTGCCAATGTCACTCAAATAGAAGATGCCCTTGCGTTGTGGGAAAAACTCAAAGCACAAAAACAAGCAGAGCGTTGGCAACCTGAACAGGAGGAAGAATTTGAAGACTCACTTGGCAATGTAGTCAATCGTAAAACATATGAGGATCTTAAAAGACAAGGCCTGCTATAAAATAAAATATACAAAAATAAATTTTACTACAATGTTTAATCGTCTGTATTGCCAGTTTTTATAAACTCTTTTTTTTTTCATTAAAGTGTTTTTTGTCATAGACATTTTTTCATCCATTTGTCTTAAAACCTGTTAAATTATGTTATGTTAATATCATACTTGAAACTATACACACTACATACACTCATATATACATGTACTTTTCGTTTTTTAATGCGCTTTGTGTTTTATGATCTTTGTTTAATTTTAACATAATTGTTCTTGATTTATGACTATTTTCGAAATTTTAGGTAATAAAAGTTTGTTTCATTAAAACAATATATAATATTAGATTAAAACTCATATTAAATTTTGATGTCACAAACAAGAAAAATTTATTTGAATCTTTTTTCTCGCAAAATGCGTTAAATAAATCAATTTTTTAATTATTTTGCACTTTTAATGGAATTAAATTGATAAAATATATTTTTTTATCTTTTTTCTGTTTGTGTATTAATAAATAGCTAATAAATTTTAATCAATATAAAATTTATTTTCATTGAAAATATACGATATTTGTAAATAAGCTGTGCATAAGGTGTGCAGAATAATAAAAGAAAAAATTTTTGCTACATTTAATCAGTTCATATTATCGAATATGCATGAAAAATGTAATCAATTTCGACATATATATTTCACATATATAAAAAAAATAATACATATAATTCCAGCAATAAAACTTTTGATTTAATATGGCTGAAATAAGTAATAAATGGAAATGTTTAAAAAAAGCTTAAGGAACGTTTGAAAGATATCTAATGCATTAATATTTAATAGAAATATATATTATTAATTTACTATGCATAAAAAACATCTATTTAATCAATACTTTAAAAGTGATACAAACTGTTAGAAAACATTTGATAAGAAGTTATATAACAATTTCTCAAAGTTTCACACAGCTTTCTTTCTTATCTGTTATTAATAATCGATAGAACATAACTAATTGTCATGCTTCTATCTATTTCACTTTCTTATTCATATTTTATCATAAAGATAAAGACAAGGTATGTGTATGGACACAAATGTAATATTTAATAAATCTTATTTATTCAATCTCTCTGCACTAAATAGTATCGCGATGAATATTATATTTGGAAGGAACATTTAATGTACATGAAAGCGTAATAATTATGATCGCACATTAATTTCAATATCCAAAATCACTTGTCTCATTATCATAGCACGTAATACTGATATAATCTACTGTATTTCTACAGTCAGAAAGTATAAAAGTAATTGTTTCGAATTTACTATTTTTTCATACTGAACAATTAAGGCTTTTGTAAGGAATACGTATCATAGAATTAAATATCTTTTATGCATATATTTCTAAATGTCAAAGTAAATTCCGGCATATCTTAAGCTCTTATGACATCTAAACGAAATATGACATGGAAATAAATGAAATTTTACAGAATTAGTTTTTGCTTAATTGCGCTTATCATTATTTTATATTTCAAGTAGAACTTCTCACGAATTGTGTCTCACATCATTGATCTTTATATACTATTCAAATGTCGTTAATACTAGTTCCACACTCAAAATGCAAAACATTGCAAAAGATTTTTGCTGTACAATTACTAAAATTTCATTGATACGTTTACACATATGTTCAATTAATTAAATTTTCTTCAATATGTATCTAATATAATAAGCGTGTAACACAAAACATACGTTCTTTCAGTTTATGTTTATGTATTTTCAACGTATAATCATTGCTACAAAATCATATATCGCATTATTAAATAATTGGTTATGAAAATTAATCTCTAAATTTATATTCCACTAAATTATTTAGTAACTGAATTTGTGAGCGTCAAATTTTGAGTTTTTATTTAAAATTCTCATCTAAAATTTCGCGCAAAAATATATTATGATATCGTAGATTAATATCGTAATTAATCATCTCTTTTCATTATATTTCTAATTTCAAACGTTGTTTTAGACTAGCCAATATAAACTAATATGGATAAAAAATATTCCTATAATCAATAATAAAAGATTTTATAATTAATAGTGTTTAAAGAGTACATTCATGCAAAAATGTATATTTTCTATATTCCATTAAGAATATTCCCAAGTTGAACAATTCTGCAATTTGTACCAAATAACGAATTTAATTACCCACATTATTCCATATTGATGTATTATATATATATATATATATATATATATATATATGTGTGTGTGTGTGTGTGTGTGTGTGTGTGTGTGTATATATTTATACAGTTTGTTATATAATAGTTTTATAAAAAAATATGCAATAACAAATATAAAAGTAGTTTTATCGATAAAATATCTAACAATATATTCTGTTAAATAACATCACAATATTTTGGAAATTAAAAAAAGAGGAATATTTATTAGTTAGGATGTCTATATATGTTTCCACACTTGAATGAACTTATATTTTGTATCTTAGATGCAGCTTTTAGTGCACTAGTGCAAGATAATCAAACATTTAAATTCGTTATAAAATATACATTGCATGCATGAATGTTTTATATATAACTGATGAAACTGTCATTTTATACAAGAAGCTTTGGATACACGCATTACAGCAACACCAATGTTGCTTTAGAAGGGACGGATGTCTTATTTTAATTTCTTTAATTTTTAATATATAGTCCCTGATTTGTTCTTGCAGCTGTATTAGATTCTAATATCAAATGTGGAGTCATACCATATGATATGAAATTATATCATATACTGCAATATTTTATATAGAAATAATTTACTCTTGCAATATAGTTGTAATAAATTAGCTTTTTTACATGCTATTGTTTGTATTCGATAAAATAAGTTTGTGGAATATGCCGGATTCTTTCTTCGATTTAAAAAAAAAATTAAAATTCCTATATCCTCACTGCAGTTACATTGGATTATGACGTCAGAAGTAAGAAATCATGCGTTCATAATTCAATATGGTTATAATGAGGACATACAAGTTTTAATAGGTAGATGTAAATCTTAACCTTAATCTTAATTAATCATGAGATGCTTATTTTCATTAGAAACATAGATTACATATAGACTAGATTACACAGCCATTTATTAATCCTCACATGATGGATACATGTTTTTGCTGAATGCCAAAGGATAAATCGCCATTTTAGCCTTTTCCTTCGTTGCCCCTTTCTAACTGCCTAAAAAATATAATTTATAAATGCCAAGGAGAGATAAAACTAGTGAATGTTTAAATAGTTCATATTCAGCAGTAAATAAATCCGGTGCATCCAAATAAATCCAGTACTTATTAGACAGAGGAAAGCTATAAGAAAAGTCTTCAACGTATTTTACTGTTTTTATCGAATACGATTAGGAGTATACAAAAAGAAACTAATTTATTTCAATGAATAGTGCAAGAAAAGATTCTCGTATAATCTTCCGCTGTAGATATCATAATTCAATAGTAACACTACTAATAATTTCCGAAGTCTTACAAATTAACGGTATCCTCCAAGATGCGATAGTATGGTGGCCGTATCAATGAAGTGTCTTCTCGATAAAATACTATCGAAGAAAAAAGGACTTAGGCACGATAAATCGCATGTTGTCGAAGTTGCAAGAAACAATGACTTTTTTTGTTTCTTATTCGACGCTGTCTACAACTGCATTGTCATCTAGAGTGTGAAGCCAATTGAAGATCATCATGTTCCTTTCGTACTTGGACAACTGATTTCCACGTTCTCTTTCAACATCCCGGACTGTCAATGCGTGATTTCGCTCCTTCCGCCCTATCAAAGAAGTATTAGGAATCCGCGCGGTTGTTCCGGGCACCAGTAAAGTAGTTCCATGAGAAGTTTGCGCCGCGGTAGCCGCTGCTTCTAATTGATCTAAATTAAATTCACTCTGCGAGAGACGTTCCAAAGCACGATATGTGGTAAGTAACCTAAAATAATGCAAATAAAGCATCGTTAATATATTATATTAAAAAAAGTGTAACAGCATAATTTTAAGAAACGCATTTCCAGTTATATTTATATCACTCAAATAAGTCAAATATACATGAAACCTCATAATAACAAATCTCGAAATGTAGCACGCCAAAACATTTCTATATATGCTAAGCTAGATTAGGGCCGTGTTCCGAAATTGCTGCCAGTTTACTGCCAGCACTGAAAATATATAATATACGTAACGTGCACTATAGAATTTGCAGTACTGGCAGTAATTTCGGAACACGGCCTAGGTAAATATAAGATGTAGGGTGAGTAGAAGTACTCGATACAATCGCACAATATGCGATTTGTGAGCGTTATTGGGTGCTTTCCATTTAGCGACACAAGCGTCATTCTATTTTTTTTCAGTGAATAACAAAGATAGAATGACACTTGGTGTCGACTTGTGTCGCTAAATGGAAAGCACCCATTGACATCTGACATCTGGATGCCTATTACGGTTCTTGAAGCGAGGTGAAAATTACAAAAGTGAACAGATTTACTAGATTTCGACAAATAAAATTGTAGATACTCTAGTAAATTTCCTCACTTTTGTTATTTTCACTTCGTTTCAAAAACCGTAATAGGCCCCCTGAATATATTATCTGAACACATTTAGATGTCAATGAGTGTATTGATAGGCTGATGGCAGAGAATGAGACGTAAGCACTTTCATCTATCGCAGTCGTGGACGTAAAGTAAGACAGAGAAAAACGTATACGTAAATTGCATAAATATACGTTTTTCTCTGCCCTACTTTACGTCCTTACGTATGACTACGACAGGCATAAGCGTTTCATCTCGTTCTCCGCCATCAATCTTAATGTTTTATTAAGTCCTCTCCTAGCGATGTGCGATTAGAAAGTAATGTATAAATGAAATCACAGACGATACCTTGAATTTCATGATTTTGAAAGTAAAGTGGGAAATAAATTCACTTGTTACAACCCTGAACCGCGCGCTATTGAGAAGTTCCAAAATGTAATTTAATTAAAGAAACAGATAAGTTAATATAGTTTATCATAAATATAAAAGAATTAAAAAATTGTTAATAAATTTTAATTTTGCGTACTTGATAGAAAGCTCGCATGTCTAAACATTTTATTTCCAAAAAATAAAAATAAAAAGATCTACATATTTTGAGCATAATAAAAGGAGAGGAAACAATATTATCAGTTACTAACCTTCGTCGTATATAATTTTGTCGGACTTTCTTATTGACGGACCTAACTAGATCCGCTCCTGTAAAGGGCACAGGTGGTGGCGGCGGTGCCGGTGGTTGCGGCGGCAATTGCGATACTGATTGAGCGTTCGAGGAAGATTGTTGTTGTGCCTGTTGCGGTTGCGATAATTGTTGCTGTTGCTGTTCTTGCGCAGCTCCACCATGTGGACTAGGAAGCTGAGATGTACTTGCTACAGGTTCGCCTACAGCGACCCAAGTGCTGCAAGACCTTGAAGCATGATCAAGTCTAGCACTCTCCAGCAATAGCGTATTGCGCTGGACGGTGTCAAGAGCCAGAGCAGATACTGCCGTTCGAAGACTACCGGCTCCGGCGGCGTCTGGACTCGGAAGCTGCGACACATCGCTCGTGCTGAAGCTCTTGCGCAATCCCAATGCTGATGAAAGAACTCCACAACTACGTATTAGCTCGTTTTCTTCTTCGAACCAAAGAATTTCAGGAATATCCGCTGGTCTATCAGGATGCACATAGTCGAATAAACATGGAATAATTTCTTTCTGCACGATAGAAAAGTGTAATGTAAAATAACACGTAAATATAGTACGAACCTGTTACCCTGAATCTGTCGAGAGTCCGGTTTCGGAGAGGGTCCTCGTGCGGCAAGCTGCGCGTCACTGTAGGATTTAAAAGTGACCAATCTATTGGCACCGCGCAAATCGCTTGCGATTGACGAAACGCTGAAGAGTGACAAGTCAGTAGTAACGCTCTCATGACTCGGCGAGCGCAGCATTCGTGAAGTAACTTGCAAGGCTGAACATTGCGTAGTCATTAGACTATCGCTACCACTGCCGCTGCCGCCGCCACCGCCACCACTTCCTCCTCCTCCTCCTCCTTTTCCACTGCCACCGCTGCTGCTACAGCATTGCGCGCACATAACCGTGGGTATTGGCGAAGCCGACTTTATTTCACTCTCGGACATTTCGTGCATTCGCTTCCCCGTTTCTATTTATTTCCGTTTCCGTTATGTGCGCTTCGATTATTCCAATTTCTTCCAATGCAGAATAGGTTACACTGACGAATTTAGGTCATGCTGAGCATCCAACGTTTCTTCTCCGTTTTCAGTGCAACTATTATACATGATATATATGATATTTTAGAAATAGAAAGATTAATCGAGATAAATGAAATTAATCCTTAAGTGAGAAAAAGCTTTTCAAAGAAGTTTAACTTAAGATTTTTGTTGTGTTCTCAATATTTGATTATATAACGTCACAAGAAAGAAATATTACAAATATTTTGAGATGCATTACACGAATAAATCAGTTTTTCACATATGTAAAAGAATAGATAGGTAAAATATAAATTTTAATTTTCATCAATAAATAATCATATTTCATTCAAGGATATCTTAAATTATCTAGTTAATCTTATGATAATTGTGCTTAAAAGTTATAATCATTAATTTACGAAACAAAAAAGATATTGTATTAGCCTATGTCGCAAACTTATTCCATCAATCATAAATAACAAGAGGTGCGCTATCAAATTTATTTCGATATTCATTAAAAAAAAAAGTTTAAATATGATATTGCCTCTTTCATACACGTTATAATTTCACATGCAATATAATAAAGTATCAAATCAAAACATATAATTCTTGTGAGAGGCAATATATTTTGTGTAATTTTCTATTTTCCAAATATATATCTAATATAGAAATAATTATGTTAGGTATAATTTATTGAGAAGAAAAGTGCATATGTAAAAATAAATGCTACACAAAACTAAATATTAAAATATTAGACTTTATCAATTTCAATGATTTTAAAATATATTATAGAGGGAAGATAATTGTGAATATCTTTTAAATGTCTCTAAATGTCATTTACTTCTAGTGTTGGAGAGAGAGATGCAAAACTGTACATTTTTACTCGTACAACTCTAACAATAATTTTCAAGCATAATCCATTTTTTTAAAATACACTTTCAAAAGGAATTAAGTAACTATATGTGTATTAACTACATAAAATACAATAAACTTTAAAGAATAATGCCAAAATATTTTAATTTTAAGCTTAATTCATTAACTAAAATTTAAAATAAAAACGTACACATATATTTTTTTCTATATACAGCTTTCTGTCAGATTGCAATAATAATATTGTTTTAAACTTTTGAGAGCAAGTAGATTTTTTATTAAAGGAATTCAAACTGAGATCACAAATCGATCTCTAAAAAATTGATATGTTTATATTGTTGTGTGTGTGTGTGTGTGTGTGTGTGTGTGTGCGCGCGCGTGCATTAAAAAGCACACAAACAATAAAAATGTGAAAAACTACAATAAATTATCAAATTATACAAATTAAGTAAATTTAATATAAAATTATACAGTTTTTATTTATTTTAACAGATTAATGTGCTTTGCAAATATTCTTTTTATTCTTTAAAATTAAAATATTTGACACGGAAAATTTAATATGAAAAATTATTTATTGCGAGACACATTTAAAGTAGAAAGTAACGTAACAAATATAATTGAAAAATCAGATAATATAATCACATATTCTTTAAATTAACTTCAGATTATATCAATGTATAAAACAGAGAATATACATATGTATATATATTAGTCTACGAACATTCTAATCTAATCTTTTTAATCGTGCCGTGAAAAAAACAATATGAATAAAAACAAAAATAAAATCTTTTAAAATCTATAACTATGTAGAAAAAGTAATATTATGAAAAAAGCATTCACCATTAAATCAAAAGAAAAAAGCTTTCAAGAACTCGATAGAAATTTATCTTATAAACAAGCAATAATAAATACACAGACAATTTTTAATGATTAAACTGACTGAGAAGATATAAGTCAGTTCTGATAAAATGCAATATTTAATTGCTAAAAAATGGAGGTAAAAAATGGTCAGTTTAATATGTCATGTTGATTTTGTTACCTTTGTTCTGTTATGGAATTAAAATTTAAGTAGTAATTATTAAAATTGAGTTGTAATTATCAAAATATTAATATTCAATAATTTAGGAAATTGCAACAGATAATGATCTTGAAAATCTTTTCCTTTCTTTTAAGTTGTGGAATAGACTAATTCGGATAATAATGAAATATTATTTTAATCGGTATACAGACAATATGGATATGACTATGTAATCGAGAATTATGTATTCTCTGAAATCAAGGTTCAACTTTTCCTGAGATTGGTGTTTGCGCATCTCCTTCTTATATTTCAACTTTTTCAATCACTTAGTGTGTCACGCGTGACACGCAATTGAAATTGAATAAAATATCGCAAAATGTTTTCTCTAATGTTAAATTAAGGATGTTCTGAAAATTAATATTCTTAAAAAAGTATTATGTAAAGAAAAATTATATGAAAAACAAGAATTATATTTAAAGCAAATATGAATAATAAAAGATATTCAGTATTCTTTGCGTTTTTCAAATTTGCGAAAAAAATATCACATATTTAATAAAATATACAAATTACTAAAATCTTTTTATATTTTGACACAAAATTAAAATTGGAATTATTCAAATCTGATCCAGTATTCGAATGGATCTCTTTTTTTTCTTTTTTCTTAATACATTTTTATTAAATTATGTGAAGGGTGTTGGAAGTTTTTATATTTGTCTCTTTCCGATTTTTTTAGATTTTTTTATGATAGTTATATTAACTTCCACTTCATAATTAATTTCTATGATAACAATTAGTTGTCATTTGTTATCATTAATAAAAATATGCAAGTAATTATCCTTGCTTCCGTAATAATTTCTGTAAACATAACAATTATAAATTAACTGGTGATAATCGCAATTAAAGTGTTATATTTAATTAAACCGGACTAACATGCATGACAATACATGCATTCAGCCAATTTATATTAACTGCGTCAGAAAGGTGCCTTTTTAAATTCTTTCTTATCGCAATTATGAATATTGTCGCAAAATTATCGCCGCTGGCAGAAGATTCCGAGGTCACGTATGAAGCTGGAGCAGTTCTATAAATACGCACAAATATTTTAATATCACTTTCGCACCTAGTATATCTCGCATTGTCAGCCACATGATGACGCGTTTCGTCGTGCCAAAAATGCCGTTGCTACGAACGGCGTGTTCAACAACTGTTTACGTGGCCAATAGAGTCGAGGAAGACTCCTCGCCCGGAACGAAAGAAATACACTGGCAGAAGCACGTGAAAGGGAACAACACTGACAACACCGTCCTTATATTCAGTCGAAGGTAGACTACGACGGGACGATGCAATTGTTTCGCCTGGGCACTATGGTCGTTGATCGTAGCTCAGACTTGCTCACTGCACAGGCGTCGCTATCGATCGATAGCTTACTCTTCTCGAGTCTCGGAGTTTTGCCGCGCCCCAAACGACTTGGGGACATTTCTTTCATAAGCTACTAGCGATTTACTACGTCCTTTTCTAATTTCTTATCAATAGTATTGGATGTAAATACGGACTTATATGTTTAGGCCTACGAATTTTTTGAATCGCTTGATTTTGGCTGGTCACTTTTTTCTTTAATATGTATATACTTCTCTTTCGATACATACATATAGGAATGCTTTGATACATAAATTTAGGCGTATGACTAAATACAAGGCATGTATGAGAGAAAGGAATATATTTTCAATTAAGTACATAAATTCATGTATTAAAATATTTCTATTCCAGTATGTATACAATTTATTTTGAATTTATTTTTTATTTTATAGTGTTAACATCTAATAACGTTTATTTAAAGAATGCTGATTAATCTTAAAAAAAAGAAATATTTTGTGGAAAAAATACTCTATAATTACATCTGGAATGTGTTTCACGCATACACGTGCGCACGCACGCACGCAGCACGCATGCATACGTTCAATTATAGAATTTATATTATATTTATTGTTATATTTATAACTAGAATTTTATAAAACACTGTATTAGTAACTCTGGTTTTTCGTAATATTTTGTAAAGTGGACTAAAAAAAAGGTTTACAAATTTTTTTGTCAATAATTCTAAATAAAATAAAAGATAATAGACTTTTTAAATAATTACTTTATTTAAATTCTTGGGAATTATGTATGTTGTAATATATTGCTACACATAAACTACGCAATTGTGAACATGTTATTATAGAAGTGGTCGAATCTTCGAACACAATTTATTTTTGAATATTCTTCATTGAGCGTGCAATTTATATATGGTCAAATTTTGACATATATGTCACTGAATCATATTCCTTAAATGCTGCAATTAATCTACAAATTGTAATTTTATTTGGCACGTTCTATCGACATTTCAGTTTTCTGAGCACTATCGTAATTAAACATTGATAATATGTCTTTACAATAAATACACATTATTAAATCATACAGCTTTCAATTATCATCTTTTCACTATTGCACTTTTCAAATGTTGAATTATAATTGATAGAAATATGCTAATATAAAAATTGCAGGCAAATAAAGTTGTAGACTTTTTTTATCTATCTCGTATATGCGTGGAATATGTTTTAGAGTATTTTATTTAGCCTACATATATATTTTTATATTCCTTGGCTATTATCAATATAAAATGGTTTTATCAACGTTTAAAGAAAAAAATGTATCTTAACATCTCTAACATATCCTCGTATTTCGTTTCTCTTTATTTTTAATTTCTTTCTTTTATTGCAATTCAACGATGTTCACTGAGAGGTTTGATTGAAAATAATAAATTTGCTTAATTTTTACTCGAGAATTTCAATGCGTATACTATTTATGCTACGAATGCTATATTCGTTATGATATATAGAGTACTCATAATAGATTATTTCCGTTCGCGTGTCTATATATTAGCGAGAGAATTAATTTATGTTAAAATGTAATAAATTTTTCTTCTGATCGAGATACGTTGCTGATAATGACTACGACTAAGTCTATGCAAATAAAAGCGGACGCGAATAAGCACTCAAACTTAGCGTAGATGAACAGTGAAGAGAGGGAAGAGATGAGAGTTAAATAGAGCCAAAGAGATGACGTAGTTGACATATATAGCAATTACAAGCTGTGGTGTAGCTTGGGCTCTCGGTCTCTTTTAGTTGGCGACAGTGTTTCTTCTGAGGAGGGTCTCCTTCACTCTGTCCATATTGGATTCAATAATATATCTCGTGAGTCCAACAGGTCGATTAAGATATCCTTACGTTCTTATAAAAACGGTAAGTTTTTTTTTCATTGTGCATTCCTCATTCTTCAATTACGTATCTTTGACACTCTACAGTTCAATAAAAAAATTTTTCTCGAAAAATTCAACTCAAATTCCATAAACTACAACATTTTGCCTACAAAACGCTTTTTTTAAATTTTCCTACGATTTTTTTGACCGATCTACATGACTTCGAAGCCAACATTCTTCATTACGTAATTTTAAGGAACAAAACAATGTTTTTTTTTAAAGCACAGAACAAAGAAGGTAAAAAGTTTAAAGAAACTAACGATAGCGCGTTAAAGTTGAAATTTCAAGCTTCAAAATACTTTTTTTATTTTTTGTCTACGATGATTTTTCGCCGAGTATCGACATCATATCTAAAAAGTACTGGTTTATTTTCAAAATCGTATTACTCAGTCAAAGAAAAATCGTAGGAAAATTTAAAAAAAAGCGTTTTATAGGCAAAATGTTGTAGTTTATGGAATTTGAGTTAAATTTCTCGAGAAATATTTTTTTATCATGTTGCAGCGTGTTAAAAATACATCATTTTAAAGAACTGAACAGTGTATTCTTTTTTAAAGCGCAAAATAAGAAAGATGACAAAATTTTTAAAAATCACCAACTTTGCGTTAAAGTTGAAACTTCAAGCTTAAAATGCTTCTTTAATTTTTTGTCTACGATGATTTTTCGATGAGTTTTAGCGGTTTGGAAAATAGCCCAATTTTTAGGGTTCAAAAAGTATTCCCTATTTTTTTTATTAGTGCATTTCATTTTTTTTTCATATAAATTAATCAATTACAAAATAAGGTGGAAATTTTTGTTGATCTATCCTATTATATATATACATATATATAGTAAATACTTGAACAAGTTTATAAATACGGTTCCAGCGACGATGGCAAGCTCCTCAAAGGAACATACTGTCAAGCCAACAAACACGAACAAATTAACAACGACTGAAATTAATCTTCTTATACCCATGAATGGTGTAAGAAAACGAAGACGATTAGAATCTCTGACAACGAACTCGGAAATCCCCAAGAAAACGCAGCGACGCGACGAATCATGCAATTGCAATTTGTAAGAATATTTATCAAAATTTAACAATTGTATGTATTATAAAAGAAGTACATATTCATTAGCAAAAAACTCAAAGGTATAGTTAAAAAAATTTTCATTGCATTGTCATTTGAATATTTTCATATTTTAGAATTTGTTAATAAACCTCCATAATCTTTTACACATTTGAAATATTTTTATGCAATGTGTTCTATTTTAAATACCAAAAACACAAAATTAATATAAGCAAAATATTAGTTTAACGATCAGTACAGTATTTTTTGAATAATGCCCATTCAATTGATTTTTGTAATTTGAAAAGATGTAAAAAGAATGTAATATCTTAGTTCCAACCATCAGAAATATTATCTCGAATTATGACACATAATACACACACTCAATTATAATATACACACTCTAATACATAATTTAATTTATATTTTTATATTTTTATCTGTCACAGCGAGATATTAAAAGAAAAAAAAATTGAAGGCATAGAAGATAGAAAAATCTCATCATTGCCATGTTTGAGGAAAAAATGTAATCAGACTATGTCAGTGAACTCACAGGACACAAAAACATCACGATCTTGCGAAATAGACGTGAAAAGAAGTGATGTTCCTAGATTGAGAAAAACAATACAATGGTTAGAGGAGGGAGCGCGAAGTCTACGCGAAGATTTGGCGAATGTGCGAACAGAGCTGCATGAGCAACGAAAGGCAGCAAAAATTGCCAAGAGGGAATTCGAAGCTGCCCTCAGGGAAGCTAGAATCGCCGAGGCTGCCAAGTATCAACTTATCATAACCGAGCTGAAGACTAGGTAAGTACATCTTGAACATTATACTTTATCTACAATGAAGGTAAATATCTCTATATCTTAAATTTTTTAATTTTTTATTTATCTTATTATTATCTATTTATCTTATTTTCGAGAGTTTAAAACTCTAAAAAATTAAAGAATTGGAAATTTGTATCAAAATAATGAAATAATCAATTTGTAACTTAGAATTTTGAAGACTATTTAGAATAAAAATGTGTGTGCTGAAAGCAATATTTTTTATTCAGAATCGCTCATTTCGCGCCGCCATTTTCATCGCTGTCGCCGTTGCCGTTTAAATCGGATTCCGTGAAAGACGAGAATCATGGGCGTGAATTATCGATTCTAAGAAAAAACTTATCTGAAGCTGGAAATACGATACAAAGATTCGAGTGGCAATTTATGAAATCACGAACGAACACCACTCGGAAAGCCAATAATACTTCTTCCTACAACGATGTACGCCGTCTAGAAGTGAAAATACGAAATCTTCACGCCGAAAACGAAAAACTCGAAGAAAAATTGCGTGTAAGTAAATTCTCCATTAAATTCTTAAACTTAAAAATAATATATTTTATTATAGAAGATATAGGAATATCTACAATTTTCCAATTTATTGATAAATGTGAGGGGTTTACTCTTCTTTATTAAAAAAATTTAATTGGATAAAGATTTCTTTTCACTAAAAAAATTCTTATAATATCAAATAAATTCTCTTTAAGTATCATTTTTTTTAAGATTTGTTATTAATTTACTACGTTTACAATATATTAGATCGCATCTTGTTTTTTTTTTCAAAGTTATTTTTATATTTAGATTGCTCTAAATGCCGAAAAGATTCGTATTGTTGAAACACGAGTTCAACGAGAGAATCATGAAACAGAGCTTTCCGCACTACGAAAATTGCATCGCAACGAAACTATAAAAATGGTAAGTACATAATGTTTAAATATCAGAAATAACATCGTTAAACAATTTAATAGTTCCTCATAATTATGTGATCATAATGTTGCCCCAAGCAAAAGTAGTAATTTCGCTCTGGGAATAACCTATCTCTTAGGCATGTAAAAATATCCTTCTGAAACACGAGCATCAGCGCGAGACTGTTCGAAGATGCTTATTAAAAAATTGTATCCTACGGTATTAGTCTACACAACTAGAAAAGAGCCTGTCCAGAATGCAATAGTCTGATCTAATTTCATAATGGACAAAAGTTTTACTAACACGGTGAATGTGTTTAGCGTACAACATCGATGAAAAAGATGAATACCTTTGCCGTGAAATTACCCAAAATGGTCACGATTTTCTCACGCTATTCGTGTGCTCTGGAATTTTGTGTGATTCATTCAGTTTACAAATTGCAAAGCCCTCTATATGGATACAGGAAATTATCTCTCTTTTCTCAAAATATATCTTCCTCAAAATATGTTAGTTTAAATAACCAATTTCTAAATTCAATTTTTTCGATATCGCGAAGCGATTATTATTAACTATCAATTTTGTATACATTTTTTACTTGATCTTTTTTACTATATCACATTTTTTATTATATCTTATGTAGAGTAGATAAATACTTACACACACACACACACACACACACACACACACACACACACACACACACACACACACACACACACACACACACACACACACACACACACACACACACACACACACACACATATATATATACATATATATAAAAGTAAACTCTAAATCTATTTAAGTTAACTCTTGTCTTTAATCTATTTCAACTTGTTGACTTAATTATATTTCAAGTGGACAAGGTATAATGTGTAATATATATAGTATATAATGTATAATATATAAGAATATTGCAAATTTATCATATAAATATGATATAAATTTACGTGCAGTAAAATTAATTAAATATAATTACGTATATTAAAGGTAATTAAATATATATATTATAATATATATAATTATTATATAGAGTATTTAAATCATAAATAATCAAAAAAATAGAAGAAGGGGGGACAAAATATCTAATATCATTTATGTTTACTATCTCATATATTATAAAGATTTCTTCTTTTTCGATATTTTTCAAGATTATTTCGTATAATTTTATCTTGTATCTATTCATGTATTTACTTTTGCTCGTAAATTAGTTGTATTATCAATTATTATTAATTCGATGCAGAAATAGTATTTACTTCTTAATAATTTATTTTAAATTATTTTTATCGCTTTTATGTCTACTCGCATCAGATTCTATATTTAATTCAAAATGCTTGTTCGCATTGAATGTGTGTAGAGTCGGTGTATAGAGTCTCGAGAGGCATAAGAAAGACTTTCCGCTTCTTAACATTACTACATTTACGATTGAAATCGTATAGTAATGTTCGACGAAATTATCTGCCACATTACTGACGTAAACTCATAGTCACCTCATTCTTTGGCAACGAGCCAAATGCCGAAGATTGTAACGAAAAAAGATTGAGCTGATTTAGTATATGGAGCAACCGAAAAAGAATAAAATAGAATTTTCATGAATTTTATTTGTTGAATGAGATCTTAATGAGAATTAATTTAAATATCATTAATTTAAACATCATTATAAAAGTATATAAGGTAAAAGATCATATTACTGACAGTGTCCATATTACTATCGATCAAAATTTAAATTTTGGTTTTTAAAATATGAAAATTATAATATGTTATATAATTTTAACAAATTTCAATAAAATTTTTAACAAATGTAATTATTGTTAACGTAAGTAAATAAAAATTAAATCCAAAATATTAAATTCATTTTTATTAAGAAAGTAGTTAAAAGGTACCTACAAAGAGATCGATTAAAGGCAAATTTTATACTGTAAGTTTTACTAAAATGTATTTTTTTATTAATATAAGATTAAAATTAAACAGGAAAAAATACAATATTAAATAATTTATTTAATGTATTTAATTATTAATGCTAATAATACGTTTTCGGTCTCCTTTGTTAGAAGTCTGTCTTCAGATAATATGAACTATCTTCCGAAAAAATCAATATGATGGATCAAAATACAATAGATCAAATACGCTTGAAAACACGTGTTGCAATATATTGTTGTCAATTGTAGTTAATTAACTGTTTAATATTGCAACACGTGTCTTCAAGCGTATTTGATCTATCGTATTTTAACGTCTAGATGACGTTACTAACGTTGATACAAGTTTTAACAAGGGAGTTTACAGACCCTGACCTCGACTTTATAAGATGACAAGGATGATATTTCCCGTTCCATTAAATTGCTCTTTTGTGAAAACCGAAAATGCGAATGTTGGCGATACTTGGCCAAACCTTTGCAAAATGCAGAAACTTTGAAGCTCGATAGTTCAGCTTCTAGACATAATAGAATAATATTTCTATCATTTTGAAAGGGAAGAAATTTTCCGACTTAAAATCTATGTAATGACATTTTTTTACCTATCTCTGTTTTTTCCATGGAAGGCTATAAAATTGTGAAATTTTTAGGATTTTTGCACAATCTGATTTTAGTCTTGGAAAAAGACAATTCGATGGGGAGCAAAATGTACTCTACGAGCACTTAAAAAAAAGTCGAAGTTTTATTCTTTAAAATGCACCTTTAAAAAACTGTCATGTAATTAATTGTGACATACAGTTTCTTAAAAATTAAAACTCGCAAATTTTAAAATTAATTGTATTAATGTAATTAATTAATTAATGTGTTTTGAGTAAAATATAGTGATAATTATTAGTTATAAACAATAATAAAGAGCCGTTTGAAGAAATACTTTTTTCATTCACTTGTAAAAACAGCTGTCACGAGCTTATATCATAATTCATACAATCACGGTAATTTTTAATTTAATATATTTCATGATTCATTGTTCTGAAATCGCGCGATTTGTGTGATCGAAACGCAAAATGCATGCTCGTATACGTATGAACGTTCAAAAGATGGAAGCGCATGACTCGTAATGTGGCGTTTTTCTCATTTTACTTATACAGACAAGATAAAAGCAAAAGGCCCCTGAGGCCTAACAAGCCTGGCTTACACGATGAGACGAGGTGAGAGCTCGAAAGCGGTACGAAAGGGACCAATCGTTGCCCCTCCTCTCTTCATCATTGCTGTGTATCCCATTCTTCCTTACGATTGCCGGCAATGTTAATTTTTCTCATTGCAACTTTCGCCACACGTAGTCGCGCAAGAAATCTGCCGCATTCAAACGAGTTTTGCGAATTTTTGCAGATGGATGAACTACGAAGCAAGAGTCGGGAGATTGAAAAGTTGTCAAAACTCTTAAAACGTGAAAAGTTGGCACCGATGGAGTACAATACGGTGAGTAATTATATTTATTAGCATCTCTATTTCCGCAAAAAATGTTATATATATGTAAGATGTAAGATTTTTAATGATGTTCTAAAGATATTCTTAATATTCTTGGGTTTCAAGCAAAAAATATCGCGCATATGCGCATATACATATTCATATATATAAATTATAATACTTTTTCACTCAGAATATTAATAATGTTGTTTTGAATGTTTTAATATTTAAGTTGTTTCAAACATTAAGAATTGTTTTAACTTTCTCCCTCTTTCTCTCTCTCTCTTTCTCTATCAATCTATCTAGATATATCTATCTATCTATCTATCTATCGATCTATCTATCTATCGATCTATCTATCTATCGATTTATTTCCCTCTGTGTGTGCGCGCGCGCTCGTCATTGAATTACGCGCACGTTGAACGAAACAAAAAAATAATGTCAATGCTTGCCTCTTTGCTTCGCCGTTCTTCCCATATGTTTTGCTCTTAATTCTTCCTTATTTTCTTTGCTCTCAAATACGGACGATGATAGTAAGCCGTCGTGCGAACAATCCAACGGTTCATCCTGGGGACCGTACCGGTGCATGCGATTATCATATCGTGCGACTTCCGGTGTAAGTTTACACAGTATATTTTCCTAGAAGCCATTTCAACGTTGAACTTGTTTAAAATTAAAATCAATGATTTATACTTATCTTTATCTCAAATTTAATGCATTACATTAATCTTTACACTGGAAGTAATAATTTTTTTTAAGAACATATTTTTTTAATCAAAATTTTTCTATACAATCTTAATGGACGATTCCTTGATTATTAATTTTTTTAAATCAAGAATGTTTGATTTATCGGTATTTCAGCAAGTTACAAAAATAATAGAAGCATTTGTTGTGTCTTTATTATATGTAAAACTACATATGGTACTTATTGATACATAAAAGGTTAATAAACCACTTTGTTTTTGAAAAACGATATGACCTGAGATTGGTAAATATATTTTCGAGAAAAGTGTTTAATATTATATGTAATATGTAATATGTGTAAAGTATATAAGATTGCAAGGAGAGAGAGAGAGAAAGAGAGATATATATTGAATTTATAGCTTTTACCAGATAATTTGTTATTTAATAGCAATGTGTAAAGAGTATTCTTTATTAAAAATTTCTTTCTCAAGAACTGCTTCAACTTTGTGAGATATTATGTTCTCTCTTATAATACTTACTATATAGTTCTTATGCTTGATATTTTTCGTATTAATAAATGCTTTTATTTGAAAACCAATAATGATTCTTATTATATAGACATTACTTTAATATATTAATATATCTCATTGAAAATATAAGTAGCTAAGTTTTTAACTATTTTAATCGTTGCTGATTTGTAATATAAACATTTAAAACATAAGTGTCTAAATTAATGCGTTAAAATTTTCGCAGTTATTTTAGACACACACAAACATAAATATAATTTTCTAATCACTTTTTTTTAATAAATATGTATTTATTGAAAACTGAAATGCTTAATTACTAAAAAATTACTAAAAAAAGTAGTAACCTAATTCATATAAATTGAATCATTCATACAATGATAAATTTGCAATAAATTTCTACTTTTTATTTAATGTTTGTTTTCTCTTTATATCTTAAGATTGATATATTACATCCATTTTGCATAGGACCCGAGAAAATATTAATTAGTATAATGTTTTTGATAGTAGTTATTTAGAAATATTTGAATTTCTGAAAGGCTACATATAAATAGTGAAAGAGAGGGAGAAGAGGAGAGAGAGAGAGAGAGAGAGAGAGAGAGAGAGAGAGAGAGAGAGAATAATAATGTATACATACAATCCAAATATCGACTGTTTGAAGAAAAACAAAGACTCAGGAATAGGTGCGGGCGTATGTACACTTATTTTTATCTACACGCTACTTTCTATAAAATGATATAGCTTTCTAAATTTTTTTAAATTGACTGAAATGTTTAAATTTTATTTTTAAAGCTTTAAACTCTCCAGAAAAATGCACTAAAAAAATTAATTTTTTTAATCCGAAAAATCAAAATCCGATTTCGAGATCGATAAGTTATTTAAGGTATTTTGAATGGTCGGACATGCTTCAAGCGCTGACAATGCGATTGGTATTTTTTAGACAGTAGTCTGTACTTTCATCAAAGCGTGTAACGATTCAAAGAAGCAATTACGAATCGTCGAAACCAATGGGCAGACACTCTCAACGAGCGCGTATCTTGACGATTTGCTTTTAGTCGAAGGTGTTCGGATAACGCGATATCACCGGGTTAATGTATCGAGCTACACCGTAAGACATGCCGCGCGGGCGCGCATTGCGCATTGCACGTCTTCGTCATCTCAAAGGAACTTAAAGGCCATGCGAGCGAACGAGCGGTCGCAGCTAAAAGGTTGTATGTAGTTACGTGCCGCATAATATAATTGCCACCCTTTCTCATTTTATCGCCGCTTAATCGAGCTAACGGTAATGCAGAGTCTACAGTAAAAGCGTGAAAATATCTCGTTCTCTGCCAACGGAGAACTTTTTCATAAACTCTGATCTAAAAAGGAGAAACACGAAAACTATTTCAGTTTTTCGCAAAGTTGTCCAATTTCTCGACAAATTTCTCGAATTAATTTCGATCACATACTAAGTATACTCTACATAAATCTTTTCCAAAAAAAAACGTAAAAAATTATTATTGATAATTTTTGTTAAGAAATTGTTTAAATATTGCTTTTATAATATAAATAAACATTTTCAATAATAATAGTTCAATAATTAGTTTGCTCTTTTTCACATTTATGATTTTAATATAAAGATGATAATATATTAACTTAAGTACGGACCACGTTGTGTCGCGTGCCGGTATGGGAATAGAAGGGAAAGCACAATTCTATGATCCTATTCTTAAATTTGTGTCTCAAATCTAATTGTAAATTTCTATCAGCTCAGCAGATTATAGTTTCGTCCGTAACTTTCCGAATGGAATGAAAGGAACGGATCCGTTCACGATTCCACAGGCAAGTAGTGTGGAAGGCTTCGCATTCGTTGAAAGTGCTCGCGCTTCAGTCTGGTCTAGACGTCGGCCGTGTACGTACCGGCTCTGTCTGACGTGTTATGTGCTTTCCCGTGTATGCTCGAGTGTGACATATGATTAAAGTTATAAGATCCGTATCGTTACAGATATACGTATATGCCACGATTTAATGATATATAGATATTTCGCTTCTTTTTTTCTCATACTCATTATATGAATTCTCAAAATCGATTCGTTTATGGGGTTCGTATGGAACGAGGTAAGGATGATGACATTATTATATAGAATTTATATACCATAATTTATATACCATATATTTTATATAGAATTCTGGAAAATCCATCTGTGATGCTGAATTTATCATGTTTATAATTGTGGCTCGCCAATTGTATGCACGATTATAAATTACATTGAAGTATTATTTAAATGAAAAAATAGAGGATATTGATATATATTATGTAATTATTATATAATTTTAAAAATTATATATTTATTATATAGGTGTAATGTTTAACTTTTTACTATAGTAGTTTACTGTAATATTTTTATCATACGTTTCTTAAACGTAGTATTACACTAAAGAAGTATGTATTTCATTTCTTATGCATTATATACATATATATACATAACTTTTAACGACAGATTTTTCAGAATGTATTTGAAACAGATTTAAAAAAAATTAAATTTAAATTCATCAAGGATTATATTTTACGTACATATACGCATTTTTAAACAGCTAAATAAATTATAGAATTATTTTATTTTATTTAATTTCTGAAATATGTAATTTACTTTAAAAAAGTATAATTTAAAATTTATATTAGTTATATATAAAAATACATACTAGTACTATAAATTCTGAACAACCGTAACAAGTGATGATCTCTAATTTTTTTGTTAAGAATCACTAAAAGAATTTTAGTAGTTTCTCTATCAATTTATAAAAATTTATGCAAAAATCTATGTAAATATTTATGCAGAAAAAGTTACGCAGAAAAATTTAATTGTGATACGATAAAGTATAAATTTCAACTTTACATGAAGAAGAGAGTATAATTTTTCACAAAACATCATTCGTATAATAATATTGCCAGTCGTCAGGAAGGTTAATCGACAGTTAATCTAAATACACATACACACGCGCGCACGTGTATCTTTTAGATTTTATCATATTATTTTAATATATAGAGATTTCTTCATATTACTTTATTTCATCTAAATAATTGATTATATAATAGCTCCCTCCCATTTATTCGCTTCGTTAGCTTTCAAAATTAAATATTCTCACGTATCTACTGTAATTTTATCGACGCCTTCTCTTGTCCCTGAATAGAGCGCGAAGTTAAAGCGTGGAGTTGATCGTATTCTCAGGGAAATCGAGTTGCACGTCGTCGATGTACCGTGAGAACAATCTCGCTATACTACTGTGAAAAATATAACAAAAAATATGAATGTCACGCGAACGAATGCAACAATGCTTTCTGTAATTAATTTATTTTGTAAAATTACTATAACTGCGCATATAATAAAAATGGATTTAATTGTTGAGAACTTATCAAATATTATTCAATTATATTACAATAATTCAAATTTAAAGCTTTTTTCCAAATCACTGAATATGAAAATTATTTAATTATATTAAAATTATATAAAATTATAATTATATTAAAATTGGCAAGTCCAAAAATAATATAAAAGATGCCAAAAAGATTCATAAATAACTCATATTTTTTCTTGACTTCATTATTTATAAACTTCATCATTTGAAATTTATTAATTTTAACATCAAATTTGTACTAGACTAGAAAATCGTCAAGTTTAATTAAAAATAATTGAAAAGTATTTGTTAGATCTTTAATGGCTTAAGCTACAACTTTCTCACAGGAAATTCCATTATTTAATGAATTTCTTATTACTATAATAATTTATAACAAATTTCTTTTGAAAACTGAAAGTCTTAATAATATATGATTAATTTCGATTAGAATAAAAATTCTTCAATACGTTATATATTGTAATAATAACATAGCAAGTTATTTTAAGTAATATTTTACAAATTAAAATTTTACAAATTAATTTTTTACAAATTAAAATAAATTGTAAAATAAAAATATAATTAGAAAGATTTTATCCATCGAGATTTTCGATGATTTTAAAATTTAAAAATTTGTGTTAGTACGGAGGATGTAACTGGAAATAGCTTTGCAGGTTAAGGGTGAAGTAACAAAAGAGAATAAAACAATTAATTAGCAAAAGTAAATATACTAAGAGAATATATTTTAATTTTTTACGTTTTAACTTTTTTTCTATAGCTGTGCTATATTTAAATTTGAAATAGCACGATCTCATATTAGCCAAATCGGCTGACAATGAGTAACAACATTAGGAACGGAATAATAAATTAGCAATAAAAAGTTATTAAAGTTTATGTATAAATATATAATTGTGATTAAAAGTGGGACTACATACCAGTTTAATAAACGTATATTAAATAATCCAGGACATTCTTATATAAGGATGTCTATGTACGTATACGTGCGTGTGCGCGAACTTGCATGGTATAGCGCGTAGCATGCTCCCCCTACATTTTCGTAGCAGTTGTTAATTTGTTCATTACATAGATATGTATTAACTTCCATATTCACATATATGTATATGGTGTCACTATGTATATCGCTGAAATTTTTTACTGTATACATCAAAACATCAAGACATAGCAATTTGTTTTATCGTTAAATTATTAACATAAATCTTAATCAATTTTTCATTAATTCATAAAATTTTATACAAATATAAATTGATTTATATGAAGTAAAATATATACATATAACATTATTATATTCTAAAATTTTCTGACAAAAACTTTTCCCTCAAGTAAATTAATATTTTGCTATTGCTTGGAGAAATAGCCCTTTTCAATCTAATTACGTTGAAAAGATTAAGATTAATTAGAATGCAAAAACGGTTTCACGAGATTGAAATAATAAAGCTTGATTGATATTATTTTAGGACGAAGAAACAATAAGCAATTGATAATTAAAATTATAGATTCAAATACACGTAAATTCATAGTAAATTTACTAATTACTTAGAAAATGTATTTGTAAGTACGAGGGTATGTATATCCTAGACGAATATCTGCATATCCTGATATGCATATAGGCACAAACGGATACATAAGTATGCCTTAAGCATTTAACTTATCTTTCATTGTGTCCTCCTTCGAAGCAGTATTCGGGATGAATTTCAATGAACTCTGCGACGCGTGAAAGAAGGCGAAGAGAGAAAGGCGGCAGTAATCCTTTTAGAACTTTAAACGGAATTGTTATTTCGCCGGATGCGCTTCCTTCTCGTCTCGATTGCAAGTGGAACGGCCATACATTCTTCCTTCGATTCTATCTCGAGTTTTTCTTGAGGATCGATAGAACTTCAGGGAGACAGCGCGCGGCGTATCGGTAGCCAAGTACCCTCTCGACATATCATAACGCCACCGCTTTCGATGAGCTACTTCTTGAAAGAAAGTTCTCAATTCCACAATAACCGTAGAGATACGAATATGCATATGACATAAACGTATATTAATGCGCAACATCGAAGTCGCGGCCACGATATCAGATTGAATTAGCTTGCCAGAGAATCACTATTCGGTGATTTTTCTACATGTCTAATAATAGCTTCAATTTTGTTTCGTTTAGCCTTGGTTTAATAGACAGAAATTCCCGCAAATAGATTAGTAAGTAAAATAATCGACATTATTTACGAATCTTTGCTATTCTTTATTTTACAAGAAACTAAAATAAAAGCAAAGCATTCATGAAATTACATAGTTATATTTCGGTTAATTGATCTCTTCATGATGCCCTCATATGTACAGATATACATATAAATATGAGAAATATGCCAATAACTTATAACACATTTGACTGCCCAATCTATATATTCTGCTCAATAGATATGGTCCTTACGTCATTTTTAATATTGCTGTTAGCGATCTAGTATAATATATAAAAGTCTGTAAGTAATTATAAATAACCTTTAAAGTCCTATCTTACATTCTATCTGATAAAAATATAGCATTATGGATTTTTTTTATCTATTACAAAAAATTATTGTTGTGTATGTATACACATATACACAACATATGTAGAACAAATATTACTGAAAGAAGAATGCATCACGCAGATCTCCAAGTTCATAATCAAGTCACATGATATGCCTCAGGCACCACCTCTATACAGGTACGGAACGCAGCTACCGCAGCGTTATGTGGAAGAATAATGCTTACGTAGCCACACGTCTTCCATCATGAGATGCTATATAATTTCAATCCAATCATTGCGGTTGCATTATTAATAATATGTGAGCAACGCGCGCGCGATAGACACGTATCACTAATTAATAATTTCTTTTTTTAGCGTAACGAGAATGAACAGAAAAAGAATAATGTTGTAGAAAGAATAATGTTATTTACGCGCTTTTATTACCTATGACATGTTCTTTAGATATACAAATATATTTTGATTTTATATGTTGGAATATATACAAACATATAAAAACTGATAATAAAAACAAAACTGACGCTTTAAGTGTGATAAACAGTATACAACAATAAATAGTTCTGATTAATAAGAGACGAGTAATTGCTATTGACAATGCAAAATAATTGTGTTTTCCAGAAATTTTTTTTGTATTCTTATTTTATGCATTCTCTAATTGTGCCACCTCTAAATTAATAAAATACAAAAGTTTTACTTATTATTTATATAAAAAATATTTTCAGCATTAGAACACGACTTAGATTCACATTTTCACAATAATATATTCAAAATATTCAAAAGATTAATATCGAAAAAGGATATTCTTTCTTCTAATCTTTATTCCCTATTGTTTCAATCATATTAAAAAGCTGTTAATTCATATTTTACAAGTAAAGTATATGAAACATGAATCTTTATCATAAATCAATTTAAAAATCGAAAAATATAATTGCATTCTTCATAAAGAAGTTTCACTGATTCTCAATAAATGATAGTATATTAGAAATACACGAGCCATTCGAGAAACGCACAGTCGCGATTGTTGAAGATTGTAAGCGGGGGCGAAAAACGATCGGTGAAAGTGAGACGAGAGACCACATACTGAGAATGGTATGGGTCAAGATGCCACATGTGCGAGACTCTTCAATGAGAGAGAGACATAATTTTTCAAAAATTTAATCTAAAAATTGAAAAAATTATTAAATTTTATATAAATGGTAAAATCGCGGCGCAGATTCTAAATATAGACATGTTCGTGTCATCTTATAGATATATTACTCCTCTTAGAAATATCATACTTACAAGCTAAAGAGCACCTGTGCATAAAATTCTTAATAATAATTCTTGATTTAAAAAAATTTTATGAGTTCTTATGCATTATACACGGTGTGTGTTAAAAGTTGTCGAATATGAAATAATGACATAAGTCAATAAAAATAATAAATAATATATTATATAAAATTAATTATATATGTACATATATTTAAATAATTATATATATATATATATATATATATATATATATATATATAATTATTTAAATATATATATATATATATATATATATATATATATATATATATATATATATATATAGGTATATTATTTATATTTTATGGAAACTATGATATATGATCGTTATATTTTACGCTTTCAATTACACTTTTTTATCATTAATAATTCGATTTAGACAAAGAAAAAGTTGTTTGTATTCCTCAATTATTCACTATCACAAACAAAAAATACTTTTCAAGAATTAAAATTTTTATAGTTAAAAAAATATGAAACAAATCTTTATTTAGGTAAGAGATAGAATTATCTAACATATGATACATACGATACATATGATATACATATGATGTATGTAAGTGTGGGTGTATATATGTATATATGAATGGGTCATTATTGGAATTATATGTACTCTGTTATTATTATAATATTTTATGTAAAATTTCTCTTGTAGAATCCGGATAAAATTTGTATACGGGCATGTTTATTAGTAAAATTCATTTCACGCAGTTTTATCATTTTCGTAGTTTTGGAAAGCCTTAAAATAATGTTACTTTTGCGCTCACATTAAATTCGCTAATTATTTTTAGCGTCAATTTCAATAACTGTACAAATGTCGGATAAATATAAGAAAACGTCGGGACACGCAAAATGAGATGAGATGAGCGGTGAAACACAGATAACGGTAATGCATGACGCGCTCGTTTCACCTGTCCTAATATGTCTTATATCCGATATAGTCAATCCGGCCCCAAAGAGAGGAGAAACTCTGGTACAACGAGCACGTGTGTCCTACGATTTACATATATGGCGCAAAGTGCATCATCACGTGCAACGCGGCTAGCAAGTGTGTAAGGTGCAATCGTTTCTCGGCGCATCTCTTACGTACACATGCTACAGGTTGATATTACCTGAAGAGGAAGGAAGCTGAAAGAAAGAGAGGGAGAGAGTGAGAAACGAGAGGAGAAGAAAAAGACTATGGCTGTATGTCAGGGGGCCAAGTTAACGGTCCAGTCAGGCTTTTAAGACTCTCTCGTAACCCATTGCAGTATGCGATTCGTCTGCTTTTCTTTCCTCTCTCCTCTTACGGTCTTTTCCGTCTTGTTGCATACATCGCGTTGGATCATGATATTAACCCGGAAGACCGTGAATTGTTAAAACATTTACGATAGATTTCTACTACTTCTGACAAAAATACTAAGAAGAAGCGTCACATAAATTCAAAAGAAAATTATAATAAATTGTTTTTCTCCATAAATTTATTAATTACTTATCTGGCAAATTGTTTTATAAATGATTAAAATAATATTTTCATCATTAAACAAAACATTGAGAAATAATTATAATTGTTAATGTTCGAAAATATGACCTTTTTTATTAATGTCGCCAAATATTATTATTTCTTATTGATTGAATGATTTTTCGTCTGGAATATCTTGCGAAATTTAATTATGCAATTATACTTTTTATTTGAAGTTTGATGTATATTTATAACTACATATATATATATATATATTCTGTAAAAATTAATTTGTTCAGATTGCTTTTCAGATTCTTTATATGTATAACGCAGAAAAGTACAGAATGTTCTTCCATTTGCAGAAGCAGTTATCGTATCAAAATGTCCTGTTAAGAATTAATTATTTTTATAATGTTACAGATGCGGAAATTACGGGAAAATGAAAGAAACCGACCAATACAACCGACTAATGCATCTTACATGAAAAAGAAAATTCTCCCAGACGATGGTCATACGGTATGAGATTGTCGTTAATAGGTATCATTTTTACAAGTAGTTTCTCTGATGTACATACTTATGCAAAATTTATATTTGTAGCATCAATTATTTCTGTAAGATTATTATTTTTATATTAATATTTCTAATATTATTCTTTAACGACTATTTACATACCTATTATTACAATAAAAATGTATAATGACATAAACTACTAAGATATGGTATATTATTTAATTGTAAGGTGGAGTCATATATTCGGGCAGTAGAATCTGATAAAGCCATAAATGAAATCGAAGTCGATCGTCTTCGTGAACTTGCACTTGAACAGCAGGAAATCATCGAAAAACTTAAACAGACAATTAAGGTAATGGATTTTTCTTAAGAGAGTTGATACAAATTAAAAATTTGAAGAAAATATTATTTTTGATTTTTACAAAATAAGATTTAAAAAAAAAAGGAATAAATAAAATAGTTGATATTCACATAATTAAATAATGTCAGACATCTCGCTCGAAATGATGTTTGGAAAATATAAAAACAAATATTTTTTCTGTTAAGGAAAAAGAAAGAAAATTAGAGCAATTATCAAACAAAAAAAAGAAGGAGGAGTTTTATAAACAATGGCTTGAATTGGAACCAGTTGCCGAAGTCGATGACGAAGAAGATCATGAAGATGACGACAGTGCTTTGTCGAGTGCCCCATCTTCGATGTCACCGCAGCCTGGAGGCTACGGTCAATGGCAGAATAATGGTATTACTAAAGAAGCATACGAAGCCATTCTTGTCGAGATCGAAGAGTTACAGTCAAAATTTCTTAAAGAGCAACGGGAACTTTCGTATGCCAAGATTCAAATTTGTGACTTGGAAAAAGCACTCTTACAAGAGGTACAAATTATTTAAATACATAATATCTTTTTAGTTATTTGCTTTTAAGATCATAATTAGTTATTTGCTTTTAAGATCATAATACATGATTAATTATTATCCGAGAACATGTTAAATATTTTCTCTTCAGTAACACAAATTGTTAGAAATTGATTCTTATTATTACTTCTGCTGTTAACAGTCAGTTGAAAAAGAAAAGAAGGGAAAAAATATCATTTGTACATATAAATATGTATATAATTTGTTCACATTACAAAAATATAAATACTATATCTTTCACAAATTATATACAAAAAAGTATTAGGATATAAACCAATTCATCTTTATACAATTATTTTTTTTAGATTAGTAAATTACACATTCCGTTATTTTACGAAAATAGATTATATTTATATATTCTTAAATTGTGATTTGTATATTATATTATACGTATCAATATATAAATGCTTTCACTAATATTGGAGCTATTAACTCTTGAATTAATTATCACTAAAATCATGTAAATATAAAACATTCATTATATGTATAAACATTTCTTTTTTGATATATCTATTAATTTAAGAAATTTTTGTAGACAGAAATTTTGTTTTCTTTTTTATTTTAAATGTATTTAAGAAAAATATTTTATTTATATTCA
Organism: Camponotus vicinus; assembly: GCF_025532165.1. Taxonomy (NCBI): domain Eukaryota; kingdom Metazoa; phylum Arthropoda; class Insecta; order Hymenoptera; family Formicidae; genus Camponotus; species Camponotus vicinus. The sequence continues at coordinate 19,205,640 of NW_028141980.1, read as the reverse complement.
TAAATTTAATAAAATTTTTTAATTTATAATACATATTTTTTACGTAAATATATTTATATTTTTAAAAATATAAATATATTTATATTTATATTTTTTATAAAGTTAAGTTTAAATAGTTGCTATATCTGAAAGGTTCTTGTAAAAAAAATCTGTATTCATTTTTTTTTACAGAGATGTGTTGATCGTAATAAGGAGGTGAGCGAGCTGAATGATAAACTTCGAGCTGCCGAGGAACGAGAAGCAACACTTTTAGTAGAGCTTTCAGAAATACGAGAGCAAAATGAGCTCTTGGAATTTCGATTGCTCGAATTAGAAGAAACATCTGTGCGTAAAGATAGTCTTGATCACGCAGTGGACAGCGGCATCGTTTCGCCGGAACCTGTTCACGCAAACAAAGTAAGTTTGAGCGAAAGTTTGTTTCGAGTTATCTGAAAAATTTAAATTAATTAATATAAATCATACAATAATTAGGTATTTAAGTGGAATATTTATAGCTTATTGCAAAATTTTTTTTTGTATTTTTTGCAATTTCAGACTCATCTAACAAACCAACAGAGAAACCGCGCTGTGGCGACTGTAATACCTTATACAAACAACACTACATTAGTGAACTCCGTGAAATCCGCATCACCCGTGTTACCGTGCAAGCCTCCACTTACTCTTCAGGAGAGCGGTATTTTTGAGGAAGAGGAACATGAAGACGAAAAAAGCTTACTCGAAGTTGAGCTTACCGATCGTAGCACTCAAACGGATGTACCATCTGGCGAACTTCTTCAGGAAGTGCAGCGTCTCCAGGAGTTAAGAGCTCGAATTCAGGAACGTGCGGCTAAGATTACAACATCGATTTTTCATCCAATTGATTCATCTAAGATCTATTTCGATGTATCGGCAGTGGATTCAATAGTTCAGTTGACCTCCTATCAGGAACGCATTCGCGACCTCGAAGAGAGACTTGAGATTTACAAGAAAACCGAAACGGATGGAGAAAGAGAGAAGCAACTGTCGAAACAACGAGAAGAGGAGTTGCTGGATGAAAATTATAGACTTACAGAAAAGATATATTGGTTGGAGAATGAGTTACGAAACATCGCGGAGTCTAATTTCAGGGAAAATGGACATAAAGATGGAACACCTATTACGCAACAAATAAAAAATATGGAGCATAATAAATATCAAATTCCAGAAACTTTAGAGAATTTGGAAGATGTACAAAATCGGCTGAAAAATATAAATTGCACGCGATCTACTCAAACCATAGAAACATGGATGAATATGATTGTGTCTCGATGCCAAGATCAGGATAACGTGGATAATTTCGATCAGCGGAGTATCTTGGGAGCGCAGTGCAATGTCACGGTATGTAATTTACATCAATTTTATATTTAACTCGATTGTATAACTCTTTTTCGACTCTTCGAAAATTAACGTTTTTATTCAAATAATTTTCGTGAGATTTTTCAATTCTATGTGCCAATCTGCTAAATTTAACACATTGCCGATTGTTCAGATAGATCTATTCGTTTTATGGCGTATCACTGAATGACAAGTTTAAAATATATTTTTCGCACCATAATCCGCAATAAGCACTTAATATAAACATGATAAGCATCAACACTTTAATCTCTATTACTCTATATTTGCAATTATCAATTTACACATATCTGGATAATGCTACTATCATTAGCTGCCAATGGGCGAAGAGGCATATTTGATTTCCTACGTAAAGAGGACAAGTTAGCAAATCACTGATAATTTTCATGATCGTATTACTTTCTTCGACACCTAATTGTCTATCAGAATAACCTCTCAAAGTGAGGATTATCCTGATCAAGCCGCTTGAGCATATCATCCTTGATCTTGGATTGTTTGTCCTGGTGAATGTCTGTGGGGGTGCGATTTTCGGTCAAGCATGTTTAGGTATCGCAGCCGGAGCCCCACTTCCCTCAGCCCAGAAAAGCAACCTCAAGGAGAGCGGTTTGGACTTTAGTAGCTTCCCTCTCCCTCTGAAGCTGCTTTTTATAGCAATGTCTAGCCGCTCGACTATATCTAACTCGGGTTTTGGATTGGTCTCTAATTGAGCCCAAGTTTGATTCCTCCGGTCGTTCGCTCTTTTAGAGAAGCCACGCCCTGGAGGACTTTATTTAAATCAGAGCTTTTGGTTTTTATTTTTCTTTCGATCGTGTCCATGTTAGTCCCAAAAGTATCGCGGATGTGTGTTCTCACCCAGCGAATGTCGCGAATAGCTGGAGCTTGGCCATATACACCCGGAAGATGCCCGATATCCGAGGGGACATTCGCGACGCAGCATCTCCTGCGCCACGCAGTCGTCGGCATGATCACAAATACTTTAGCTTAGGAGATCTCTCTCTTCGTTTGTCGCACCCAGTACTATCCTTGAACGAGTGGCTCCGATGCAATCCTAAGTCCCTCCACCACGCCAAGGTGGAGATCCTTTTGAGTTCTCATATTATAAAAGTTGTACAAATTTAAATTTATGTCAGATATGTTTCGCACCGGCTTTTGCGGAAATATCAGGGATGCCTAGCGTTTAGTCAGGCGTAATTCGAACAGTTGGCAAAGTGTTATTTATTTATATATAACGAAGAATAGACTGTTTAATTTAAAATAAGTGATAAATAAATTGTATATATTGTATTTGTCTTGTAGCTTGTATCCCTAGAAAAGAAGAAGAAAGAAGATAAAGTGGAATTTCCTGAAATCGAAGAACCGGTCGTTATTGATTCCGAATCGCTTACCAAAAACGATTCGGAAAAGAAGGTTAGACGAAGGCGAATTAAAAATAATGAAATACGACCCGCGAAAACAGCGAGAATGACAAATGTCAGATTTACTCGTGATGTTTCTTTCGAACGAAAAAGTTATCCGTTGGTCTTATATCAAGAAATTTGCGTGTAACTGTTACGGCCGTGTTATGTCGAATTTTTAATAATGAACTATAGTAAAACGGGCGTGATTTAGAAGATTCGATAATGTTTAGTGAGTTTTTACTGTAATTTCATTTTCACATTGAAAAAAGTTAGGCTTGCGTTGTAAATGAAAACTAGTGCTTGCCCGAATTGATGTATAGTTTTGAAGAGAAGTTGGAAACTTTTTCGCGCGATAGAGGAACAACGGCTCCCAGAAAATAATGTCAAACAGAAGAAGACCGAGGTCGTGGAAAAAAGTGTGGATGATGAGGAGGTGAGGGGAAGAAGGAGAAGAAAAGTTAACCAATCACATATCTACTTTACGTCTTTGAACATACGTATATATATATATATATATATATATATATATATATACACACACACACATATGAGACAGACGAGCAATGAATTTATTTGTATTCGATTCGAAAATGTCGAAAAGAGTATGTGTGTGTGTATATGTGTATGTATGTATGTATGTATGTATGTATGTATGCATGTATGTATGTATGTATGTATGTATGTATGTATGTATGTATGTATGTATGTATGTATGTATGTATGTATGTATGTATGTATGTATGTATTCATTGATTTGTGAAAATTCTGAACAGTGCGAGGATTATGCTGTATTAAAGTAATATAATTATATTATGTTAAGACGTGATTATTACTCGACAAACTTTTTATTTAATTATGATGCATATAGTTAAATAAAGAATAATAAAGTAAACTAGTAAAATAAAGTAATATTATATTTTTAAAGCTTTATATTTTTATCTTAAAAATCAAGTTCTATAATATTAATATTCTCAAAAATAATACGATAATAATTATGATTATTTTCAAGATTATTAAGTTTAATATGCTTTTTACAATCTTTTGTGTATCTAGGGGATATAGTTTATCGAGACTTTTAAAATTATTTTAAAATTATTAGTTTATATTTAAAATTATTAGTTATTTGGATTATAATAGCACTGTATACATGTTTCTGTTTATATGATATTATATATTCTACGCTTAATATTAGTTGGTGATGGTAATGATTATGCTTCTCTTCTCCTATTTTTTTCATCTGTCTCATGCGGAATTGATCGTTATGGCACGGATATGTTTGCGGAAAAGTAATAGTATTAATAGTCGATAATAATATAGTATTAATAATCGATATTAATTTTGTTTTGAATTAAAATTGCATTGCTTTGCTTTGAGAAAAGAATATGCATCAAAGTTTAACATTTAACGATATTGTTTAATCTTTTCATTACATTTGGCCATAATACATTAGTATTGTATTGCAAATTCCAATTAAAAACACCAGTTTTATAGCAATTATGATTGTTTTTAATGTAGATATAATATAATGAATATTTAAGAATATGTATAATCTATCTCTTTAATACAACAAAAGAGTTAAGATCCATACAACACAAAAAGATTCCAAAAAAACATTATAAAAATATTTCATTGTAAGATTGCGCTATGTATTACATTATATGTCTACAATATTTTTAAAATATTTCTGCAACATTATTACAGTCTTGTTGGGATTTTGCAATTTCATGCTTTTAAAGTTTCAATGTTTCTTCAGCATATATATTATACTATACAAAATTACTATAATATAGTTATAGGTAGAAGATCTTATGTTGTACGGGAAATAATATATCGTTTCATCATATGTATATTTTACAGCAAGTGATCTACTTTCGTTGGAGATAAAAATGAGAAAAAGCTTTCCTTCGTCTTTCATCGTTTCAAATTCCGTTTATTCATCCACAAGTTCCACGGAAGAAACAATAAACCCATAGGTAAATGCCCTCGTGGCACGAATGAGGTAAATTAGGTCTTTTAAATATTTATTAAAATGTTAATAAAGCCCAAATTGTGTAATTAGTTTTGTTGGCATTTTGAAATACGGACTTTAGATAAATTTGAATAATAATGTCAATTTAAATGCAATAATATCTAGAATAATATGAATTTAAATCCATAAAGTGATATCACATTTATAAATAAAATAAACGCATGTAGAATAAGAAGCATGTTATTTATTATATTATAGTATACATAATTGATATTACTGATTTAATAATTTTTCGATTCTCATTATTTACAAGTATAGTTTATCGCGGTATATTTCCATGCCAAAGATTTTTTTCTTATTTTTAGGACAATACGGCTGGCGCTGCTTGGTGTGCCCAAGTAACGATCAGAAATGGTACGTTCTAAAAAGAAACAAGGGCGCTTGCGAATGATCCTCGGTTTGACGTATTTCATCCCCTCATATATATATATATATCACGATCAACAGTTTCGTACAAGCTGTGAAATCAAGTGCCAAATAAGCCGTAGATTACTCTCTTCCACGCGAGCGTAAATTAAAGCATTTTTGTGAAATAATCTTACACGTTTCAAAATATATGTAATAATAAAAAATCATATTTATAATAGAGATACGCCAAGAGAAAAATCAGATTGACAATAAATACGCTAAACAGATATGTTCTTGTGTCGATGTATCTCTAAATATGTAATTTGTTTTTTACATATTAAAGTTTAAATATGCGTCTCTCGATGCAAATTTAAATTAAAAATGACAAAAAATATATTATGTAGGAACAAGTACAAAATGACATATACTGCAAATATATTACAAATTAATACGCAATTAATAATGCGATTAATACGTATTGAGCAATCAACAAAAACATGTCTGTGCAGTGTCATTTTCATTAAAAATTCTGTTTTATCTATAGTAACTATATATCAAAGAATTGTTTAATTAGTCGTATAATTATGTATATATCATAGAGAATATATTTCCTCAACAAATTAGTTTACTTTCCTTGATATCTTTTTTTAATTATTTTCTAAAATTGTTTCACCAATATATAATGAAAAATATAAAATATATATATCGAATATAGCGGAATAACCATAAAACCATTGAAATTATCGAATAATGTCGTGAATTTTAATGAAATCTTATAAAACTATGTTCAGTTTGCGTGTGCCTTTATATGTATAAAAAAATATGTATATGTGCTTGTTTATATATTTAACTTTTATTTAATTATATATATATATATATATATAAAATTAAGATAAGTATGCATAATAGGTCATCACACCTCAGCGATTTTTTCATCCAATATTTTAAGTATGTAAGGGATTGTTGTTTTGAATAATTTGAGTAGACTCGCACATATACATATTCTTCGAACAGGATTATACACACATACTACACATACTACACACACACACACATTTTATATATATATATATATTGCGATATATATAATAAAACGTGTCTCTAGTCTTCTATTTTTTTGTTAACTCGTTAAACATATTACGTGTTTCAACATATGACCGTAGACAGGTTTAATGTTTTATAAGAAGTATATATATATATATATATATATATATATATATATATATGCGCGCTTATTGTATTTAAATCCGTAATCTGTAAATTTTTAAAGTGGAAATGATTTCGAGTCTGATCAAGCGCTATGATTCACTTATCTCAGGATCGTTATATCATAAAATTGATTTTATTTCTCATACGTGTGTCTCTAAGAAACATAATTTCAAATAAAATTGTTCATCTGTTTTTACGTCCATTTCCCTTTTTTTATTATTAAAAATTATTAATCTTTAAAGTAATTAATATAAATTAAATATTGTTTTTATATATATGCAAGCGAAGGAGCTTTTAATAATCCGGCAAAATAAAGTCCATATATAACGAAAGATATAAATAATTATATATAAAATGTTTTTTTTTCTTGTATAATCTCTCTGTGTATATATGAGAAGGATAAATTTTTATATAATTATATATGAGCAAAAATTATATTCTTATTTTTTTATACATATGTACAGATATTATAGAGACATAAAAAAAGAAGATATGTACGTGGATATATTTTTCATAATTTTACACACATATACATATATATATATATATATATATATATATATATATATATATATATTCATATTTGATTATATATTATATACGAATCTTTTTTGCGGGAGTGTGGATGTATAGACAGAAAATATACCATGAAATTAGATGTTGTTGTATTATATACGTTGTTAGAAAAAAATGATATTGTAAACGATAATATGAATTTAAATACGTTTTGACGAGAGATATCAATCCGACCGTTTAGTTCTGTCTATTTTGAATCAAGAGCACCTTTTCTCGTCTCGAGACAGATGTCCTCCCGAGAGACAGAATCGAAATGAACGAAATATTACCCACTAGTGTAGCAGCAAATAGTAATCCCGTAATGAAGCAATTGGTTCGATATTCGGACGCAGGGAGAATCTTTTCGAATTTATATATGACGGGAATTCGTAATCGCTCTTTCACACGGCAATTTCTCGGAAGAGCCTTTTACTTAGGAAATTTAGGAGATTATCTCGAATCGGATCGACTACGGCTATTCTCCCTGACTACCATATTTTTCGATAGTTCGCAATAAAGATTTATTTCTCATTATTTAATACGTTAGAATTATACTCTTGCCTTTCTACCTGACCATCCCACGTGGATCACCGTTTACAATATATATGTGAAAAATTATATGGTAAAATGAAAATAATATAAATTTTAGTTTACTATGTTATTATTATGGCATTTATATGTGCTTACATACATATATGCTACTAGATTTTTATTTTGTTTTAGGCAAATGTGTTACTTGCTTCCTTTTTATAACAGTTGTCTCGTTCTCTGTAATGCTTTGTTAAACTATTGAGTTTTTTGAGCGGTGGATTTGGACATGTTCTCAAGGATTCTCGATTGTTCATCGAAAATTTTTCGTTTACTATAAGCGGCAGATGCAGCGGCGCCCACTAATAAAGATGGCAACGTACATTCCATGAAACGTATTCTTTCGACGAGTGCGCTGCGTTTCCTCTCCAACGACGCGTTTCTTTTTTCGTAGTTTTTTAACATTTGCTTCCAATAACTCATTTTATTAGATTTATTAATTTTATTCGCAGATATATTTACATCGTTTTTTATTGTAGCAGCTACTAGTTTTTGCGAGAAATCAGTCATGACTTACAAAGATTTTGATAAATTGAGACTAGGTTAATAATAATGTGAATAATCATATTATGAAATTTGCCACTAACGTCTCTAACTCGACGCCACTAACTCGACGAGTTTCATATCATATTATGTATCATATTATGAAATTTGCCACTAACTCGACGAGTTTCAAATTTCATGTTGACGCAACTGGAAAGAATTGGTATCAAAAATGACATAATATGAAATTGTATGAAAATGGCTCGATGTTATCAGGAATCGTCACTGATCACTGTTCCTTTGAAAGCAAACTACCATATATATTATGTCGCTATTATTTCAGATTAGGTTGTATTTACATCAGATTATATAAGAACGATGGAAATGACACGTGTGTGTGATGTTGCAAAAGATATCGTAAGGCATAATTCTTTCATGATTGGGATTCCATCAAAACAAAACATTATGCTGATGAATCATGATTCAGCAACGGATTCGTTATCTAAAATACAATTTTGTCCTGCATATCGCTTTTGTAGAGAATTAGATAGACCTTATCGTTTATCTAATATTTTAGATGACAATCATGTTCAAGTAGGTGACATTTTCTTGTATGTACATATACAAATATTTCCAATATATATACATACAGATTTCCAATATAAAATGTTACTAAGTTGTTTGTACAAAGCTTCTTTCTAACTTCTATATATTAATTTAAAAAAAACGTATTACAGTTATTATTAGACACTAGTTTAATAATTATTATAAAATATTGTTATAGAAAGATGACAATGTAAGTATTATTAATATTGCTTCAAATGTACAAATTTGTAAATTGTTTTAATGAAAAAACATGTCTTTCACATTTTCTATATACAATTAATATATAACTCCTTTTATCGTTATAACATGTCAAATAATAAAGAATTGAAGTTATGATTAAGTATGTAAGTTAACATAAATAATGGATATTTTTTGAACATTAAAAATTATATAATGTTATTAAAAATAATAATATTGTAAAAAATCTTTTTTTTAATATTCCTATAGGACAATATTTGTGCCAATTTTTGCGTATTAATAAGTATTACATAAAATGATAATTAGTTTTTTATTATTTAATTGTTTAATTGTATTATTTAATTTAATCAATAATTATAATATTACTTGATATTAATCCTGCATTAAAGGAAAATAATAAATTGCTAACATAGATCACGACATTCCACGATTTACTGCAAACAGTTAAGGAATCTGCGATAAGATTGATACAGTTGATCGTAAACGATATAGAGGAACGATGGAAGAGAGGTTCAGTTTCTCAAATGCGTTATCCCGAATCAGGGCGATACAAAGGGAATGATCAAGTAATGAATGCTTTATTCTAAAATACATCTGTGTGTGCTACATGCGCGACAAAGATAGAATATAATTTATAAAGATAGAATATAATTGAAAGAAATCAATAATAATTAAAAATAATTATTATTAGCAACGGAATGAATCAAAATTAAACCTCGCGACCACACCCTCCTCGGTTTGTGCACTTTGTGGCGTTGCGCTTCATCTAAAGAATTCTTCAGAAGAATCGGAAGAGTTTGATAGAAAAAGAAAAGACTATCATAATTGCGATTGTAACATCATGTTAAAGGCATTTAATAATACGTTTCTTAAAATAGCCCCCTATAAAGCCACTTTATCTGCTGGAAAAGAAAAAAGTAGTGTAATGATTTCTTTATAACTTCTTCTTGAAAATATTTTTGACTATTTTTCTTTCAAAAAAATTAAATAATATAATAACATATTCATAAAAGGACATCAAGAAATTATTTCGAAAACCCAATCGATTGATATAGATCGGAGCGGATTAAAATCAAAGTTATTGTTTATAAGACGAATTTCTTCTGACAAAACCACTTGCCCAATATGTCAAGCTGAATCTCAAAGGCATGATAATATAACTCAAGTGCTAAAACATGTTGGTGAGTTAAAAAAATAGACATTACTTTATAAGTGGTAAAGTATCAGCAGACTATCAATCAATATAATAAATTTATCTCGATTTATGACTGTTATACTCAATACAGATAGTAAACGCGAACATAATGTCAGCAAGATGTTAAAATCAACAAAGTTAACACAGCAAAATTCGAGAATTACAACGCCCAATCCTTCCCAATCCACAATTTCTTCTACTCAAAATGCATCGACGCTTACTCGTGAAATGGTAATCTTAATTTATTATTCGTTATGCTAAGAAAATTGTTTGAGAAAATAATTCTTGACTATTGTTTTTTAACATTAATAAAAATTAGATAAAATATAATAAAATTATATTTTAGTAAAATATAATTTTATTATATATGTATGTATATATGTATATTGTAATATACTGTGATAAGTGCTGATTTTTTAAAGCCGTAGCATTAAGCTAATTATTTCTCGCTCTTTCTTTTCGGCATGTATTTAATGTTAAATATTGTGTTAATTAAAGTCCTTGAATTATGTAATTGTCAAGAAGAAGAAAAATAATGTGTTATTTATATTATATATTTGCAGTTAAAAAATAATAATAAAAGCGTAATAATAGCTTAAATAATAACATAAAGCTTAAATAATTTGTAAAAACTCTTCATTTGTAAAAAATATTGGTGGCGCAATTCACTTTGATAAAAGAAAAAATAACTTAAAAGTATAAAAAATCTTTTGTGGAACTTATATTGCATATTCGATCAGTCTAGATAAAGCGCAAGAAATAGTTATAGGAAAACAAAATTCCGTATAATTAATTATATGAAATTATTTATCAGTTCTGCCCATGCGCATGCGGATTGCTTGTGAAAGACGAAACCAAAAGCGAAGTCTCCATCATATCATTGCCTATAGAGAAAGAAAAGCATACCAAAAGGTATTAAAAATATTATTTGAATATAGAATTTTTATTCTCTTTATTATGTCAAGCCTTAACATAAATATCAATCTTTTCAATTTTAATCCAACAAGCACTATGTATTATTTTTGTCCAGTTATTATTGTCCAAATTGTTATAAAATTATGTCAAAACATAGCTATTTATGTTTTGTAAAATGACAGCCATAATGAACATATTTATTTAATTGCATTTTATCATATAATTATATAATTTTAATTATATTATATATAAATATCAAATATGAATGTAATTTTTCAATGAATTTTTAAAGATGATGCGAACATATAAAAATTTTCATATTTCCTCATAGCGAGAAGAATATGACAGTTGTAAAATATATTATATATATATATATATATATATATATATATATATATATGTATGTGTATATATACACATATTAAATGTATATTATACATACACACATGCGTATATACATATATATATAATACTTTTCTACTTAATATAGTGCCTGTAAAATTATTATATAGAATAAAGCATTCATCATCGGTATTCTTATAATATATTTTTAAAATAAACGGCTACAATTATCCAAAAAGACATTTACATTGCACATATTTTCCAGTAAACTCGAAGAACTAAGTTTCTATTTGAATTCAAATCAGACGATGCATAGGAAGATATATGACGACGATATGCAAAATTTGAAGAAAGAAAATATTGAACGCTGGAGGGAAGAAGTCATACAACTACAGTTGCAAGCGCAAGTTAAGGAATTGCAAAAAAATATTCAATTTTTCAAACAAGAGAATAAATATATTCGATACCTTATAGAAAAATGTCGCTGTTCATTGAAAATAAAATTTTGGCAAGAGTTACTAACAATCACTACATATTCTGGTGAGAAAATAGATCTGGAATATTAACTTCGTAATTCTTCTGTAGTTTCTTTCTTTCTGTAATTTTATAATTTGGTATATATCATTTTTAGAGAACGTGTATTGTATATAATATAAATAATTACTTTTAGAACTCACTTCAGCGATTAAACGCTTACAAACAAAATATTACAATAAAAGTGGAATAATGACTACATTAATCAAAATATTTCGAGGTTCAATAAACATTCAGCAAATTGCAGGGAAATTTTTAACACCATTCATAGAGCATTGGCATCAGAATTCAAGCAGGTGATGCATCAATAATAACATCAGTAATATAACGTAATTAAATTTTTCATACGAAATTAACGTCAATAATTTCTTTCAGAATAGTAACAACTCGCCTGCCATCTGCTTTAAGAGATGAAAGTTCTTTTTGAATCGCCCCGAATCCCAATATTCAATATATGTTAGATCACTTTTAGGTATTAAGATAAATCGCAAACAATATATTATTAACACACACACACATCAGATGAATACAATGCACAATTTATTTTGCAACGCAGTAAAGCAATTTAAACTTCTTTCACATATAACATTTTAAATATGAATATTGAGTAATTAACGGTGCATCGATTTAATGTTTGCGCGCGGGATATAAAAAAATTTGCGGCGATCGACCAAATCCTCTAAAGTATTCAGATCGGGCAGTATAGATGGAATTTCGAAAAAATTAGGGTGCACGATTATCGGTGGCGTCTGGTTGGAAAGACGAACGCTATTGACCTTATTACTATTGCTGGGTGTGTAATATGCCTCAGTGGACGTCGGTTCTTTGGGATAGTAGGGATCGTATTCCAATTCATTTGGCACCAACGGCTTTAAGGAGAGCGTTAAGGCATGTACGGGTATTTCCGTGGTGGACTTTATATCGAGCTTATGAGCGTTAGCTTGGATCGACCTCAAAGTTTCTGAATATGGATGATAGTCACTGTTGTAATTCAAGGAAGAAGATTCTTTATGCAGAACAGACAAAGGCTGATTAGCTTCTGATATCATTTTCACGAGCGAAGAATTAGCGATCGAGTCGAACGAACGATACGCGGTATTTTTGGCTCGCGCGAAAGCGCGAGTCTCCGATAACGATAAAGGTAATGACTGTCTTGGCGGAATTGATTTGTCGTTACGTGAATTCCAAGAATTAATCTGTTCTGTGAGCGATCGAGAAGTGGAAATTATCATGCGATTCTTCGAATTAGTATTACATGTTGTACAAGTATCGGTGATTTGTTCAGTTTGATTTTGTATCTTATCTCTTAAGAATAGACTTGCACTGAACACAAAACCAGATTGGGCTTTATTTATTTCAGACTTGACTTTATCCGGTTGTTGAATTACTCTGAAGGAACGTGAAAATGAGTGTCGATGATTATCAAGCGAATCGATTGGTGATCTTGTCAAATGCATCGTGTGCGCATTTTCCTTATCGGCGTTTTCATTTTGAAGTTGTGCTGACAGATAAGTGATTGCTCGGCAATCAACGAGATGAACGTGGTCACATATTAAGGCATCCTGGCGAAAAGCCGTTTCTTCGGGACATCGGTAACTAAATTTATTTCCATGATCATCGCACGTGTGATATACTTTGCAATTCGCTTCGACGTCGGCATAAAATCCCATAGGCCGATTAAAACAAGAAAAATTTGTTGAAACATTTGACAGTATGGTTTTCTGTGAACAATAATAATTGAATTATACATTTTGAAAAAAATGTTTCATAATTTTTGAAAATTAAGATAACGTAATATATTCTATAAATTTATATAGTATCTCGTTTCTGATGTCATTGATATATAAAAAATCAGATCTAACAAATATTGCGTAACAATATTTAAGTTTTCATTACTTACAGAAATTTCTTCAGTATAAACAGTGACGACCAACAGTGCGCATAATAGAAAATAAGATTGCAAAATCCAATAAAATGCCATTTTTTGTAAAACAGTCGAATTGCTAAAGAATATTCAAATTCGATTTTCCGTAAAATGTATAAGAGTACCGTTCCCAGCGTCTAGAGTCTAGAAGATCTCTATGTGGCGATAGAAGGAGTTCAAGTGAAAGTATCGCGAAGACGAGTCTATGGTTTCTCTAGTCCTCCCTTCTCTTTTTCCTGTCATTCTTTAACTCCCTCTCTTTACCTTTTTTCCTGACAATCAACTTGATATATCCTACGCATCCTGTCCTATTAACTATTGCTATATGCAAATATACGTGCACGCGATCAAGTCATGTTGCAAATTAGAACCGATAAGAAATCGAATTATTGCGATTAAATGCACACATACACATACGCACACAACTCAATATGCACGATATATTTATCTTGAACGTTAAAATAATTTAAAATCTAATATTAAAACTCTCTTTCTCTCAAAGATTGCGCAAATTAGTTAATTATTTCAAAATTTCAGAGGCACTGGTTAATTCTGTTATTATATTATATTATGCAATGTGTGTTAATTTTATTTTTTAGTTCATTATTTGTTATGTACTATCCAATTTACTCGTGAGAAATACATGTCTTTGATGGGAAACTAATATGTTTCTTCTTAATACTTATATAATATTTAGTAATTTCAATTCAGAATTACAAGTTTTTTTTTAAGAACATTGCGTAGAAAAAGAAAAAGTGAAATTATTACACGCGCACGCGCGCACGCGCGCGCACACACACACACACACATAAAATAATAAAAATTAATCTATATAATACATCTCAATAGTTTTTTATTTATTACTTGTATAAATACTCTAGGCATATTGGCATTTCTTCCATTTAACAAAAATAATTATAGTAAAAAATTTGATATTAAATCGATGATATAAGACAACCACCAAAGCATTGATATATTGGCAGAAATGTCTCTTCGAAATTTATGTGAATTGCGCTTTTCTTTTTGAATATTTATCCATATTTATTATCAATATTTGTTATTATAGGGAATAAATGGGAATGTTATTATAGGGCTAACTAACTAGTTTTTAATTTTGCGGCAAACGTTGGGATTATAAAAATTTATTATAAGTAAGGCTCGGAAGTTTTTTTTAGCTGCATGAATTGTAATTGATAAACAGCAATTGGTCTATGCTCTTATGAAGAGTACGGCGATTTTATTCGTTATAGAAAAGGAAAATGTAAAATTTTGGATTCTGTAGGATCTTTATCACGATAATTAGGATATAGGATTTTAATATCCTTTGATTGACTTCCAAACCTTAAGTATAGGATATTATCAAAAATTTGTTACATTTTTAACGCAGAGAAATATCTATACTTCCATTCTTTTGTGCACTTTATCACATAAGCATTTATCCCATCTTAATATTTGTTTATGCATTTGTGATAACATTTGTTGTACATTGGAATTATTTTATGACTCAGAGTTTGTCTTACTAGAAAAAGATATGTTGAGACATTTCTTTATCCATGTAATATAATTGCAATTATGTCTATCATTTTTATAAAGTAATAGTTCTAAGAGAATAATTTCCTACGAAACAAAGTAACCCGAATTTATGCTATAGTGGTTGATACTATTTGAACTTCTTGAGATGTGTTGCTTAGTGTTAAAGTAGCAGTAGCTTGCTGTCGCGAATTTTGACCGATGCCTCTACTTCCTGGTGGGATATATGTCCACCATGCTAGAAAAAAGAAAAGAAGCGAAGCTGCTTTTCCTATAAATGCCAGGGCAAGCATGTATCTGAAAAATATATGTATGTGAGCACACAAATCAAACAAGTTACCATCCATATAATTTGCTTACCTGCTCATATAATAGTTGTCGTATACGAGACATGCTCCTCTACCATCGCACGTTTCGTTCCACAAGATACAAGTATCATCTATAAGAGCGCCAAATACCATCGGTGCTGGTATTGTTCCCAAAATCCGAACTTTAATCCATTGTATGCCTAAAGCAAACGATCTCTGATCGTCTCGCACGACCCGCAGTGTAGACGAAAGTGCTGGCATCGTACATAAAAAGGTCATAAACATATTGCAAAATGCCAAAACGATAAATAACCATAGGTACGAGCACGTGCTTCCACAAGTGGTGTTAATAGCTTGATAACGAACAATATCACCACTATCATCGGTTGTTAAATTTATCGCCGGTGAATCTATACAACTACAATCCGTGTATATCTATATATAGAAAAATAAATGCCATAAAATTTATTTTTACAAAGAAATAAGATGACATCCATTCGCGAAATATATATAATAATTAATTTAGAAAAATAAAATTCAATACACTAACTTTAACATCGTTTATCGATATTTCACGATAACATCCAGCGTGGCAAGGTGAATAATATGTGATTCCATCAACGCCACATATAGGATCGAATTGCAATCTGGAGCAACCACAGCCATTATTGCAGATGTTCTCCAAAGATAATGAAATTTTTCTGCAATAAGATATTCACAATTCGTGTAATAAAAAATGCAATCAAATAGGTCTCATTCTGATAATGATTCACAATTCAACGATGATGATGTATCTCTAATTGTTATTATATAGACATTATATAGATAAATCTATCAATTGTACAAACCTCGTGATATTTTGGTAAGGAACGGTTAATCCAGCAAAATCTATGTTTGGACAGTTTAGAGCAAAACATAATGTAAAAATTATGCAGGCAGCCGTAGTTGACAGACAAAATTTCAAAATGCCAGAACAGGACAAATTGAAACGTTTTATCAAATAACCACCAAGGAAAGTACCGCCGCCTCCTGCTGGTACAGTTACTAATCCTAAAAACCAGAGCAACATCGTTTCATTATATGAGTTAAAGCAATAATTAATATTTTATTTCTTGATAATCATTAAGAACTAATTTGCTTAATTTATGTTTAGTATTATGCTTAGTTTTTTCTTTATATCGCGCATCTTCGAATCTTTCAAAAGATTTATACAAAAAAATATTATGCGATTTGAATGTTTCGATCACAGCCGGTCTGAACTCTCTCTTCAGTAAATGAGGTTAATTTAACAGAAAATTAACATAGCAGAGAAGCTAATCTTAAACTTGTTATATTATTGAAGAAACTCTAAACCGAAATGTTTAAACTGTATGATATTTTTTTGCATATAAATCTTATTAATACATTTTGTATAAATCTTAAATTAATACATTATACAGACAATCTGATCTCTTCTGCTAGTCATTTTTTTATTATCTAATTTAATTGTATATTATTTACCCATCAACAATGCAGCCGAACTAGCATTGACGCTGAATTGATTTTCCATTAATTTTGGCAGAAATGCAGCAAATCCGGCAATTAGCAATCCTTCACTGGCACCTGCTAAATTCAGCATAAAAAATGCTGGATTTCCGAGCAATTCGGTTAGAGCACGCGGCAGCTCTCGTATTTTGGAAAATACTTTTCTGGTTTCCGCAGTGGGAGATCGGGTCGATTTTTCATGTGCCTCTGACACCTTATCCTTAGCTAACTCCTCTGATCCTAGTCATTCATTTTTTAAAATAAAATTTAATAATATCAAATATTAGATCAATATCTAATAATCTAATATTAGATCAATATCTAATAATCAATATCTGTAAAATCTAATATCAAATATTAGATTTTACAGATACTTCCTTAAATTAATTTCCAAATTGTTTTATATCTAAAAAAATATAGCAATAATTATAAATACCTGGTAAAGCTCCTGGAAATGCTAAAACGGGTATAGCGATGATAAAGCAAATAACAGCTGCCGCCAAAAAACCAATCCACCATGCACCAATCCAGACATTATTATCAGGAGTTAGTCCAATTCTAAAATTTAACAATTTCAGGATACAAGAGATTTAGCGAAATATTGGAAAATCTTATGTCTTTGGAAATAAATTTAAAATTCGTTCTTTTTATACACATATATATGAAAAATCCTATGATATATTTTTTCTTTATATTATTTTGATTCATCTTCTAAGAGTAACAGATATAAATATGTAAAAACAAAGCTAGACTATCGATTAATTCTCCCGATATTTATCTTGATAAATATGAGTTTTATCTTGATAAATATGAGTTAATAAAAGAACATTTGACAACAACATTTGACGAACTTTTTTAACTAAAAAAAGATAAATAATAATACGAGAGAAAAAAGTACATCTAAGATATTATCTAAGATATTATATTTTTTATGTTGTGGATTTATTATTTACACGCATTATAATTTAATTTCTCGTCCGGCAATGACTTAATTTTGCCAAAGTAAATTGACATATTACAACAGATACGAATAAATTTGCAATGCATCGATCGATCATAGCGAAAATAGTGAAAGAGAAATATTCTTTCCCTATAGGAGAAAGAGATCTCTTTTCTGCTAAAGAGACATATATTATATATATACAGTTTGAATTCTTTTACAATGTAAGAGATAAAGTAAAAATTTTATCATATTATAAATCATACTATCATACTATTTACATAAATTATATTAATATCAATAACAAACAACGATTTTTAAATATTTTATGAACGTTAATAAATTCTTACAAGTGTATCTTTCAATCTTAAAATGTATACTGAAAAAAACAAGGATATACCAAATCGATAATTTACAGATATATTTGAGAAAAAATCGATATCTGATTCGCTGGAACGATATATATGTATAATGCTCTATTCCTTTGCTAGAAAAGTGTGACACGCGACAATGAAACTTATCGTAAAAAGAAACTCGAAAGTAAGAAAGCGGAAAACTGGGAAAAATATACGTAGAGGAGTCGTTCACCTCCTCACCAGCTTGGGACTATAACTGCATCTGCCGCTGCTTCTCCGGCAAAACTTTTCATTTACCTGCGAAATTAAACGCGGCACATGTAACGACTTTCACGAGCAACAGTAGGAGGACAATACCCTACGCGAATAACTTCGCGTACTTACTTTTGCGTTCTTTTTCTTGAGAATCGCATTTCTTGTAAAAAAAAAGAATGATTGCAGCCGTAAAAATGTCATTTTGTGTATGACATGTAAAATTGTATCGCGATTTACTTTCATTATATTCTTATTAATATATTAAGTGGCATAAAATTTTTGAATAAGTTCCAAAACAACAATTTAGGAAATTAAATACATTTTTTGGATAACAATTTATACTTAATAAAACGACAAGTTTCCTTTAAAATTATCTTCTAAAAATCGAGATTTCGAAACTTGATTTGCTGGCGGATAGCAGGTGTATATTATAAAAAAAAATCGTCGCTTTGATAACGATTAATATAATTCTCGCGCGATACAGTGACTCAACAGTTGATGAAGGGTAGTATGAGTAGTAGGGGAGAGAATCCATGGGGAGACGCGTAGATAAATGGAACTTGATTGTATCCTAAGTACCGGGGGATGAACCGACAGTTTTGAAGAGTAACATC
Source organism: Camponotus vicinus (assembly GCF_025532165.1). NCBI lineage: Eukaryota > Metazoa > Arthropoda > Insecta > Hymenoptera > Formicidae > Camponotus > Camponotus vicinus. Next base: position 19,186,419 of record NW_028141980.1, on the reverse strand, counting down.
GGCGTCATCGTCAAATATTGGTTCACCGCTTGATATTTTCTCTATAGAATATATTATATATCAATGAAGTTACACGCGCTATTAATCTCGGCCCATTATACGCTCTAATGATCTTGCGGAATATTTTTAACGACATCAATGCATTACACAAAGTACGTGTCTCTGCGTTTTTCATATTTCTTGAATAAATTTTTCTTTTAAATATCATATAAATACATAAAAATATGATGAAAGCTAGAGCGTTAGATCGTTCGATAATCATCTTAGAACTCGGAGCAATTGATTGTCAAATTTTATCATTTCATTCGCGTTAATTAACAGGTGTTTTATATTACTGGGAATATTTCTCCACTGATATCAAAGCTTCTACGAATGACCATTTTATGTACGTCTCTCGAATTCTAGTTGGAAAATGACAAATATGCGTATTTGCATACCATCATATCAGTGAGTTATTCTGCATGTCGATACACATGTAATCATATCCGTACATACGATCATATATGTACACACGTATGTGCCGTCAGACAGATTGGCGCAAACAGCCAATAAATCCTCGCTAGAATTTAATAAAGTTGCGCTGACGCGCGACTAAACGTGTGTTCTAGCGTGTTAGTAGGGAAAAAAGTAGAAAATACGTTTATATCGAAATGATGAAAAAACAAGAAATTCCGATGGCATACTATTACACGTTTATCCTGTTTTTTTCCAACCATCCTGTACAAATATTATAGAATATTTATTCTTTTTTTCTCATAATTTTCTTTCTATTCAAAATAAATCTAATTTATTTTTAAACAAGATAACAATATTATATATAGATATGTAAATTTATTTATCTTTATTTTAATATTGAAATACTTACGTCGTGGAATCCACCGTAAGAAAATCCGTGTAAATTTTCAGTAATTCACCACCGATAACGTAACCTAATGCAGGTCCTATTATGGCCATAGTATAATAAATACCTAACAATATATTTCACATGTTGAAATTGATCAATTAAAAAAATTGATACGACGTGTGTGTGTGTGTGTGTGTGTGTGTGTGTGTGTGTGTGTGTGTGTGTGTGTGTGTGTGTGTGTGTGTGTAACATTGTAATATATGCGCTAGATCACGTCTTACCTAAATACACTGAGGACATTTTTTTTGAAACATTTTCGTCTAAATATGTCACTCCGAGTGTATAAAAAGGCGCCGCGCCGGCACCATGCAACAGCTGAGCTACCAGAAATATGGTTAAGTACATGCCACTGTAAGGCTCTAGCTCCGCTTGAACGGTAGATTGATCCGTGCAGGATATCTGAGTGGCCGAAATAATGATAAATCTGGCGTCGTCGGTTCACTAGGTAAACTACATGAATAAAAGTGGAAATCGAGAAAAGCACGAAATTACAAACAAGTTTCGATCAGTCACGTATGCTTTAATTATGCATTGTGTTTATTATCGTATGATGAGAATTTGGTTTGAAATTTAATGAGAATTTAATATGTATATATTCCGTGTATATATAAATGTTTATTATTAAAGAGTATTAATCTCTTCTCGATTGTGTCAAACTTATCGCGCTATTTAATATAATAATTAAACTCGACATGTAAATAAAGAATTTGAATACGTGCTGTAATGATTTAGAATACTTAACTCGCTTACCGAGTGGCTTGACGTATTAGTGACACTTTGGCATACGTTTTCTGTTTGTTGACCTCCTCTATATGGTCCAGCAAGATAATGTGGAGATGCAAACAGCAAGCTTCCAATACCTAGGATTACAATTCCTACGCCGATATACCTATGACATTTCAGAATGCATACCACGAACTGAATTAATTAAAGACTTGTAGTATAATACGAGATAAGTATCTTTAAAGTTGAATCGTAAACAAAAGTGAAAAATTGCGTTGCTATATATATAAAGGAAAGAGATCAAAATCGACATAAATCTTTTAAATCGGTATCTTTTTATTTCTTAGTAATTAAATGCTTTATAAGTTGCTAAATAATTTATAAAATTAAATTTGCTCCGTATAGTTAAATACTCATCAAAAAAGACCATAATTCATATTATATCATCCGTATATATCGATTTAAATCCCTGAAAAATCCAAACGTTTTATAGCCTTCTTTTTTGACAAATTACATAATCTAAGTATCGATGATATTTTTTAATAATAAATATACGTTATTTTATATGTTTGTAATTTTAGTTTCGAAATTTTATTTTTATTGCTTCATTGCTTTTCTCACAATGCGCGATTAAAAAAATTCGATTAGATAAAATTCGATTTTCTTTTGTAAATGGATATAGATTATGGATATAAATTTGTACATATAGTCTGTATAATATATATTTGTGTTTTCAAGTATTAATTTAAAATATGTGAGAATTAATTAGCCCCCTCCCCCATATAACTTATGCGCAAAAATGTTTCCCATTAAAAATTTTTATCTTAAAAAATATATAACGCGAATGCGTTTTAATAAAATTTAAAAAATTAATTAAATGTAAATGATAAAAAGAAAAAATCTAAAAATTGATAATTTGTATAAATAAATAAGTAAAAATATTGTATTTTTATTATAAAGTATCGATAAATTTATACATATAATTTAATAATTTATTCCACTATTTTTCTATACTTTTATATGGATATATTAATTTTGGAAATCAATTTTTCTCAGATCTCAATTTTTGACTGCTTTTAAAAAAAAAATTTGCATAAAAAATGTAAAATAATATTATCAAGATTGTGATATTACTTTATAGAGTTTCTTTTCTTTAGTATATGTTTATAGATGTACAATTTTATTCTGAAATTTTAGCTTGTGATTATAAACAAAATATATAGGTTTTATATGTATTTTTTCTTTATTAATTTTTAGTGTATTATTTGTTTAAATTGAGAGTAATTTTATAAAAGGTCGATGTTGGTCGACCGTCGAAGTTTAAAATCTTCATACAACTATCGATTGTCGATTATAGCAAAAGTTTGGAGGCAGGTCGTTGTGACAAAAAAACAGAATAGAGATTAACGCCGACAATATCGGACAGACTGACATTAAGATTAATACATATTTATGAGAATCATCGTATAGAAGCGAGATATCGGTATTAATATTAATGCATAAGACAATGGCATGCATGCCTACCTCGGTTTCGATGCTTTCGCACGGCCACCGAGATAGCTTACTGGTACGAGAAGAAGGAAACTAGCAATGTCATATCCACCCGCTATCAACCCAGACTCCGATGATTTTAATCCAAATCTTCTTTCTATCGTTGTTATGACAACATTTACAAATCCATTCACGACCATTCCTGAAATAACCAAAGTACAAATAATGAACAAACCAATTGCTCATTTGCGACGTATATAAAATCAACTTTGCAATATTCACTATTCAAAAAAGATTATTTTAATTTAAAGATTATATATATATATATATATATATATAAATATGCATAATTTTATGATTGCTGAATAAAATCTTAATTATATATGTATAGTTCGACATTCGAATATATTCGTAGTTGGCTTGTAAAGCTCAAATATCAACTACGAGTATATAGTTAGCAGCGAACATGTTAATATACAATAATATTTTAACAATAATAATTTTTACAAAATAAAAATTTTATAGAAAATAATAAGAAAATAATGTTAATAATAATAAAAATAACAATAATAATGCCAAATACCAACTACGAGTATATAGTTAGCAGCGAACATGTTAATATACAATAATATGTTAACAATAATAATTTTTACAAAATAAAAATTTTATAGAAAATAATAAGAAAATAATGTTAATAATAATAAAAATAACAATAATAATGCCTTATGTTGGCAAATTGTCTATAATTATATGTTGCTTAATTGATGAAATCGTTTATGTGATTGTTTTGCTTTCCTTAATAAACATATATACTATTTCTATAAATTTTCATATCGACAGGATAAATTCAATTTTCTGTTATCATTTTTTTGCACCTATCTTTACAGTGTCCATAAAAATTTAAAATTACAATCGAACATATGGCTATTAATGTCTGTCAATATTATATAGCATCATATCAAACGTTATGTTATTAAAGAATTATCAAACATTGTAAAAGATTATGTTAACAAAGATGCGATTTATTTGATTTCCTTATAAATATTATCGTCGATATTTGAGATAATGAAGAAGAAAATCTCGAATGATCGAAAAAATTTAATCCTTTACGCGCTAATGCTAATAACAAAGTCAAAGGAGTGAATTAAAAAATGTTAACTGCGACTAATATTTTTATCTCGTTATTATTGATATTTTCATTTTTATATGGCGCGAATATAGAATCCATTAACACATTTTTTCAGTGAGATCCATACTAATTCATACTAATTTGACACAAAAAATCAAGCTATAGTACATACCTTGCATAGCTCCTGCCCAACATAACCAGAAAAGTGCCCATTTTGCGGTGCGAAATTTCTGCAAATAAATTGGTCTAAACCAGTACCAGCCGCACTTCAGATTGTCCGTGGTCCTATCTGTCTCCTTCAGAATTTCTGGCTTTATTTCCGGTTTTCTCGGGCCATCTCCAAACTGTTCCGGAAAACTAGAGAGGCTCTCATGCATATCCGGAACTCCCGACTATAAATTACGTGAATGAGTATTTATTTTTATTATATAAATAATTTTGTATATTGTCTTATTAACAACGTATATCAATATTTTCTTCAAAAGAACTTTATAAATTGATGTAGAAATGTGATGATAAAATAGCAAAGTGATAACACGCACTGAATTTTCAGTGTGCGTGAAATGACATGATTGGCTTTAACATAAGAGAAAATGCTACAATCTCTATGACCTATGATCTCAAATTGTCTACGCGCGTTTTACATTATATATTTCTATATTGATGATCATAAATTAAATATCAACTAGAAATTTGTGTCCTTTTTTTATTTTTTCTGTTAATTACAACAACTCTATGGAAAATTAAATTGATTATAAGATATATACATAAATAATATACTCACACTAAATGTAAATTTATCCCTCATAATTATTAACAATTTCCAAGATGTACGATAAAAATCTAAATATCTCCCCCACCCCACTTAACTTTCACTAATCACTTTTTTAAACTTTTTAGCGATAGTTGATTATTTCATATATGCGAAAATTTAATAAATATTTATTAGTGTATGTAGTAAAAATATTTTATTATAAAATAATTTATTAATATATAATCAAACATGGATTACATTTGCATTTAATCAATTAAAGGTTATGACATTTGTTTTGCAAAAATAAGTTGACTCGGATAAGAGAACGCGTCTTTTCATATAACTTGAGTTTATTAATTGTTAAAGACAAATACAAAAAATATATACGATATTTTTATTGCGCTATCTCGACTTTTCAAAGTAGGAAGAGATTTGTTTTTCATTTTTTTATACAAACGATTATTATTTGCAAAGCGCTCTTATTTTCTTTATCTATGTTACACCTTTTTTGTTTTTTTCTTTCTTTCTCTCTCTCTCTCTCTCTCTCTCTCCCTCTTTCCCTCTCTTTACGATATTTATTGTGAAAAGCTTTAATTTTTTCGGTCAAAAGGGACTCACTAATAAGACATAAATAAGTCATCAAATTATACCACGAAAATCATGCTTTATTTGTTTGATTTCGTTAATTTCGATACGATCCAAAAAGTTGCGTAGCGCTCTCACTGCATTATTGCTATGATTCTTGCATGTATCACTCACATCGTATTTTATTGTTGCAATATGCAGTTTTCAGTTTATCTTTTGCCAACTCACTAATCCCGATTACAACTCAAGTTGTGTTCGTATTGTACAAATTTATTACAATATATCCATATAATCCATTATAAGTCATTCGATGAAGATTCGAAAATATTAATAACTCATACAATAAATCAATTCTACATGCACATTACATTGGCAATATTCATTTTTATATTAATTCATTTTCAGTTGAATCGAAAGCAGTCGACGCGAACATTACGGATCGTGGCAACCGGGAGCGTATGTTGCACGCGACTGAAGTCCGCACCCGCGTTTCAAGCTCGCGTTCGCACTCCTACAGTTTTCCCCGTGAGCTTAAACGCGGTATGTACACTACTACCACTGATATCAACAGCGACGCTCTTACACTACATTGTAGACATACCCTTTCTCCTTCCGTTCTTCATTCCCTTCCCCTTCCCCTCCCTCTCTTTCTCTTTCTCTCTGTCTCACATATACATTTTCCACTCCCCTCTCTTACTCTCTTCTATCATTACCTCCCACTCTAGGCTCTTCTTCCTACTCTTCTTCGACTCGCTATAAACCCCTACACCCCTACTAGCTGTTGCTTCACTGTCAAGACGAACGAGCCACCCGATTCCACCCGTCATTTAAATGCGATCAAGTTTATTAGCTTTTGCAAGAATTTATGCATCTCACGTAATATAATGTAAAGTTTCTTATACAAGCCGTCTAATAAACGTTTCATATATTCGTAGAATCAACTTCCTAATGTCTTAGTCGTTAGGTTAGTTATCGAACACTCGTTATCAACTTTTCTGATCGATCTTTAAAAAAAAATACTTTTTTTATAGTATGACATTATTAGCGCAAATATTAATTATCGTAAAAAATAGATAAAAGATAAAATTAGCGATGTACTTGCGCAACATATGTTCGCTTATTCAATTTAAACTATCAATTTGATGAGTATTATAACATTATTAAATATAGAATTAACTAGAACTTTTTTTGTTGAAATTTTACGTAGCTTTATTTAAATTTTTACAGATTTTCAGAAGAAAAGAAAGAAAGGAGAGACAGACAGAGAAAGATAGATAGATAGATAGATAGATAGATAGATAGATAGATAGATAGATAGAGAGAGAGAGAGGAAATCGGAGAAACGGAGAGAGAGGCAGAAAGCAATCAATAAGATTTATGAAATTGATAATTATATTAATGTAGAGTTGAAGTATTTTACATTCGTGTACAAAAAAAACACAATACAGATTGAAATAAAAAATATGTCTCAGTTATTATATCATTGAATGAACTTTAAAGATACCAATTATATTTTCTTTACTACGAAATTCTAATGTAAATATTTGATGATTGGATATTGTGAGTAAGATTGATTTCTAAAAAAGACAAAAAATAAACTCAAATGTTAAATTATTACACAGATAATAACAGATGACGAAATAGAATTATACATTAATGCATTACATACATGGAGAAAGCGGTATAATTCGTCAAGCGATGAATCTGTGAGAATAATACAAAGAAATGGATGACATTGACTAGGGAAGTTTCATTATTTGCACGGAAATGTCAAAACTTCTAAAATGTGTGGAAGATGGAAATTGGAAGACAAGCGAATAGGTCAGGTCAGGTCAGATATATCAAACATATCGTGGACATGCCTGAATTTATGATAGTAATAACGCCAGCACGTAGAGGCAAAAAGATCAGAAATAAATCACTGATAATATCACTTTTTAAAAAGACCGGCACGAAATACAGATCATCGAGCGATGCATCGTGCATCTTCCTATGTATTCGCATATAAAATTGATAAATTTTTACTTTCTACTTCACACATATATTTTGTAATTGGTAAAGTAGAAAACAATCATAGAATATAATTGAGGAAACAATATATATACAATATTTGACAAAATTACAAATGCACAATTATAATTTTCAATAATAAATTATACGAACATAAATATGAAAAATATATCTCCGCCTATGTGAAGACAGTTATTTATCGTATCGGATTAAATATCATGTCCATTTTTGCCTTGCGGACAATTTTCGCGATTATTTGTTTGACGAGAGCAGTGCGTCACCGAAAATAAAAAAAAAAGTCACATTATAACGCATGACATACATGCATATGTATGTGCTGCGTGGCGTGTTACACAATATAAATAGCCAAAAAGTAAATCAAGGATCGCGCAACATTGCACGAGAAAGGGGAGCAAGGGAGGAATAAATACTTTTTTAGGGACCATAGAAAGCAACGCACGTTTCACGAGCCACGCGACCGCTTCGACATTTTCGTGGATTTAATAAAGATTCATGGCTTCCGTTTGCAGAGAGCGACTGCCGTGTACGGGTATGGGTTCGCTCGACGAAAAGACAAGCGAACGGACGTCGTCTCTTACGTGATCGTTTTATCGCATAGGCGTCGAATGTATTTTTTTTTCAAAATCTATGTATCGCGCCGAACGCAGTTCATTTTTTATTATTCAAGTAACTTTACAGAAATTTTTTTAGAGTTTCAGAAATTCTTAATCAAATAACTAATTTTTTTATTTCCATGCTTGAAAGATTATCCAATGACGGGTATACAATTTTTGTTGAACAAAATAAATTTTAAAATAAATTTCCGTGTAGCTTTTGATTTCTGCAGAACGTATATCGCGCGGCGCCAATGATGGTAGACAAACAACGGCTCGTGTCGATGCTGAAGGGCGTGGGTGAGCTCAAACGAATTTTATGGAGAAAGACTAAGAGGAAGCCTTTAATATTTTTTTTATTTATTTTGGAAAAGCACATTGCAATTTTTATTGCAATAAATAAATGTAAATCGAAAAAGTAAGAAAGAATTACATTCGATTTAACTAATCTTTTAAAATTCTGATATTACATATATACATATGTACATATGTATATGAAATCTTGTTGCGAATAAAAGTTATTCATCTTGTTGCTTTTACGCATGCGAAAATCTTTTGTTGAACTCCTTAATACGTACGTTGTGCTCTTTAATCTCTCTATACCGATGCAAGTCACGGCATATGACCTATACATTGACTAAAATCATTCAAAAATGATTTATTTATACATCACTTTCCTTCGTATCGTTCATATAATAACTGACATTAATCACGATTTATAATCGATTCTTTTATCGATTAAATAAAAGCTCTTTATATGTAGTAAAATGTTTTCTACTCGCACAATAGTTATCTACCGATCGAGAAAAGCAATAAACACATAGCGATATTCGTGTATAATAAAATACACTTTTATAATGTCCCTTTTCAATCTTTCCTCTTTCAAAGTGAAAACGAAAGTCTCGAAACCTTTGTGCGCGTCTTTCCAGCATGACATTTTTTTCTTTTATGCTGACACGTTTCTCCAAGTTCTGTGAGAATTTCTCAGCAGATACGAACCAATAGAGAGGCTGTTTATAACATAAAAGATAATGCTGTTTGTCATTTGAATTCTTCCCTTTCATATTTTTTTAATTAGAAATGCAAATATATACACAGACAAACTACCTATGCAAAAACATACAAACATATTTACTGTCGATTTATATACGATTTATAATGTCGGTTAGATAGGTTAGTTGTACTTAACGCATTAAATTTTTACAATAATAGTCTATTATGATAATGCAATGATAAATCTGTAATGATAAATAATTATCCATATTATATACGTAGCTGTATGTGACATTTTTGGAAAGCATGAGAGATAGAAAGTTAGTAGAAAAGTCATCCATCCAATCGGGGAAATAACTTTCGTCGGATAATGTTTATACAGCACTCGTGACTAATATATTCCTAACAACTACATTCAGGAATAACTCGATTTACAGATTTATGGTGAGTGAATATGCCAAGCAGCTTGTTAATGCAAATTAAATGGCACTTAGCTGACAAAAAATCATTTCGTGAAATAGATGTCAAGTATTTTGTTTCCTGTCTTTATCTATTTTTTCGATATTCACGCGCAGTATTACTACAAACGTTATAATGTAATGGAAACCTAATGGCAATTTTGTAACGTAGCATACACTTAGTATATTATATACATAATTATATTTTTGCAAATGTTAGTACTTGTAGCGAATTATGATAATAATTCGATGTTACAGCATAAAGTAAATATAAGTTGTAAGTAATTTCATTTAATAAATATACATTTGTATCTAAATACATTCGTCATTCTGCAAAAATCATTAAATAAAAGGGAAAAATGTGAAAAGCGAAAAAACCAATATTGAATAGGAATAAGAATCATTTCTTCATATTATCTATATAAATTGACTAATTATTCAATTACACCATAGCAGTGTGTCTTTTTCTCTCTTTTTCTTTCCCTCTCTTCCTCCCTCCCTCTCCCTCGCTTACTCTCTCTCTCTCTCTCTTCCTTTCTCTCTCTCTCTTTCTTTCTCTCTTTTTGTCCTTTTTTACAATTCTTCGAGCTTTCGAGTACGGTCCATTAATTGAGACAATGCCGGAGTACACTGCTCCGCGGTCTCCTTTTCCATCATTATTTTTCTCTTCGACATTTTGTCATAACGCGCGACGTTACTTCTCATAATTGCGGCGCAATCACGCTCGGTTCGCTTTTCTGGGTTTTTTAAGCCAGCACAAAACTGTCTCGCTCGTACGAGCGATGTTATTTGAAATAAGCATTACAATAGGAACGAAAAATGAAACCGAGTTTTCATCTTATTCAAGAGCTTCGGAGTTTCTCGAATTAAAAATGAGAGACGAGAGAGAGAGAGAGAGAGAGATACACTTTAATATATTTTAATTGTTATTTTCAATTATCGCATTAACACATGTTTTATTATAAAAAATTCTATAAATAAATACACATCTTATATAAATAAATCTGTCTTATATTTATTTTTGAAATTAACTATTCGATCAAATGAGTCCGCAGGCATTAATCGCAAAAACCAAACCCAATGAAATTAGATATCCCGAAGCCAATCAACCCATGAAAAATGGCTATAGAAATAGTATCACGAATACAAATATAAATTTAACAGAGATAGTTTTGTTTCCACAAAAATACATATTCAGCAATTTATTAAAAAAACAAAAACAATTAATTTATTACAAATTTTTAATAAATGCAACTGTCGAATTAGAGCGAATGTTTGAATTGGTATTAAAATCGTCAAAGTCGACATTAACTGTTTCGATCTTAAATGCTTTTGTAAAAGCATAAAAATAAAAAAAATACGATGGTGATAATTTATTTTATATATTTATCCGAAGAGAGGCGCTACAATATCTCGAATCTGCCAGCAGCTTCGTCTTATATATACTCATGCAAATTTTCAAAGTGCGCGGATGCAAATTTTCTCGCGAACGCAAGCATCGTTGGGACAAGTAAAATACGTTGGGTTATGCGATAGTTGTTTATTCTTTTGAGAATATCACGCGAAAGAATACGATGATAAACTCTTGACTTATCATTCATGAGATTAAAATAAAATTTAAGTTTGCAAAAAAGGATATATATATATATTGAATTTTTTATTTATTTACTTTGATTTAAGTGATATTTTTAATAAATTTTTAATAAATTTTTAATAAATTTATATATTTTTAATAAATTTATTTTTAATAAACAATAAGCTAAAATTTTTAGACTACTAAAACTTTTTAAAAATTACTCAAATCGTGACAACATATGTCAAGATTAACTGGAGCTAGATTCACTTATGTCAATATATATAATTCTCATCAGCACTATATATCTTTTTTTAGATACTTCATATTATTGACAAAATCATCTATTCTTCAATATTGACAAGTTTTATAAATCATCATTTTGTTTAACAATAAAATTTAAATTATTAAATTAAAGCTTTATTTCTTTTATCATAACTTATTTCTTTTAAAGTTTAAAACATAAAATGACATCATTATGTATATCACACTTATATCTTCATGTTGAAGCTTTATATATATTTATCATATAATTATTATTTAATATTTTTAACTTACCATTGGCTCGATGTCATCATAGCCTAGATTATTTATTCCAGTCATAATGTAATCTGTAAAACGTAATAATTATATAAATTATTGTAAATGTAATTAATGTAAATTAATATATTATTGTAATTTATAAAATAATTGTATTTCTTAGTAATAAACACATCATGGCTCTTTTAATAAGACTTTGATAAGAACTATTATTTTTACTTATCTTTGAAAATATCTACGACAAATAATACTGTATATATAAATGGCATATATAATCCAGGTAACACACGTTCGTTTTATATACGTTTCTTAAACCTCCAATGTTTTTTAACCGTAAAGCGTTAATAAGAGACGTTTCTATAGAAACGTTTTTAAAATCATAGTTAAAGAAACGTATTTTTCACGTTTCTATAGACAAAATAAAAATTAATTTTTAATTAATTTCAAATTAATTTCAAATTATATACTATACATATATACATACATATACATATACATACATACATATAAATATATATATATATATATATATATATATATATATATATAATTATTACGAAAACTATATTAATTTCTATTTACAAATATATGAATAAAATCACTAAGAATCATTAAGCATCAATATTTCATTGATCTGCAGTAGAAACGCTTATTTTACTTTATCTTATATCTCACTAATTATAGTCAGTGGAAGTAAAATTTCATTGTAAAATAGTAATTGCTAGTTCATTCGTTTACTGCTACGATGCGATTTTTTCTCATACTTAATTTATAGTGATGAGAATTATATAAAGCTTGCAAAGAGTGACAGATAGAATTAAATGTATTACTTCGATTTAATTTCTGATATAATACCAATAGAGGAACTTCAGATATTAAATCGATTTTATAAATTGGACAAGTAAATGTCCGACCAATAAACGAAAATGATCTGTTCATTATCTATTTAAATAAAATAAATCATCATTTATTTAAGATGCATGTTCAATATATGAACGTAAATATAAATAAAATTTTTAATTTTATACGAAGTAGATAAATTATAATCTAATATTACTGATTAAAACAGTCAATATTGCTAATACTTTCAGTGAAATATTATTGATTTATAGTGCTATAATAACTTATAACTGCTGTATCAGCTCTATTCACTATTTTTACTGATAATATACTGATTCGCTTTTGGAGAGTGTGTATGAATGCAATATTTTATTAATTCAAGAATCAATTTTTGCTTTAACAAAATTTTCTTTGTTATTAATTTGATTTTTTTGGGAAAAATTTAAAAAAAAAGATTTATTCTTTTGTGTTCTGACTTGATTAAATTATTTTCATATTTATTGTAAGATAAACACATGAATGAAGAAGAAGTTTTGTATATTTTCTTATACTTTTGCTCTATTAACTTTTTAATTCAACGTAATCCAATTTCAAATTAGATTATAGCCTTAGATAAAAATTTATATCCATCTTAAAAAATTATATGTCCATCATATAATGTTTCATGTGAAAAACTATGAAAAATTTGATATTAAAAGATATTTATTGAATTTTTTTTGTTCAAATAAATCTCGAACATGTGTGTGTGTACATGCGTGCATATGCGCAAGTGTGCGTAAATGTACATTCCCATACAGCACAGACCATTGTTGTTACATTGCAGCAATATTGCAGCAACATTGCAATACTGCCGCAATATTGCTGCAATGTAACAACAATGGTCTGTGCTGTATGGGTTAATGTAACTTGTATCCAGTGAATCTTTTATCATCAATTTATCTTTAAACTTTATTTTACTTAGAAAATGATCTAAGGTGAATTTAGTAAGGTTGAATTTCATTTGAAATTAAATTAGAGATTAGATTAGTAAATTTATGGGATGAAAATACAGACAGAAAAGTGAAGTTCTTGCTCTGTCCACGCACTCATTTCAATAAATATACAAATATTTATACCTCAGAGAATTTAAAATTTATATTCGATGGAACGCAAGTTGTTGCATTCAACACTCATTTGCATGTTTCACTTTATATATTTAACTTTTATACGTTTATACGTTTAACTTTTTAATAAACAATGAATTACAGCTAAAACTTTTTAAATAATGGTATTACATCAATTTGATAATATATGTATAGTAAAAGTAATGAATCATATGTTATGCTATCTTTAAAAAAATATGTGTGTGTGTGTGTGTGTGTGTGTGTGTGTATGTATGTATGTTTGTGTGTGTTTAATTTAAACGTTGAGAAAATATCAATCATACATTTATGCACATCATTGTTAGATCTTATTGTTAGTAAGACGATCGTTGATAGGTGTGAATAAAGCGTAATAGCGTTCAGAAGAGTCAAAGTAATAAGATAATAGACATCATGGTTAAATTATTATGCACCCTGCGCGAAATATATGTTTAGACTTATCTTTATATGAATTAAATTCAAAGTTCTCATATAATAGGTTATCCGTTGAAAAATATTCAATTCTATTATATATATTTTATCGAAAATTTTTAAATATATTATATGTACATGAACGTAAACTCACAATTTAATTGATTATATATATATATATATATATATATATATATATGTTTATAAGCTAATTCGGCGGCTATTTTACATTTCTCGGTCGCTTTTTTCTCAAATTTATTATATTCAAAAGAAAAGTCACACGGAATTTACATATTTTATTGCAAATATTTAATGGCATTCCTTTCTATCCGTTATAATAATATTACCGGATAAGATTTTTACTTTTATTTAACTTTTCTTCTCCTTTTTCTCTCGAATTTAAAGCAATATACGCGCGACATGAAAGATATTGATGCGGAAAAAGCATTGGAAAAATTGCCGTAAGTTGCGCGCCGTACCACAACGGTTCCGACTCGGTGATACTAATTATATGACTCTTTACGGATACTGGCGCTTCCGTTAATTAATTTACATCTGTCTGTCTCTTTCACATCGTTATATAATTAATTAATGTAACCGTAGGCTTAGAAGAAAAGGACGATGAGAAGTGATTATACCTATATTCTACGTGGAATAAAATGCGACACATGGTCGTCCTTCTTCCGCTGTTAGTACATTTACAAAAACTTACTAAAATTATTATAATTATATAATACAATATCTAATAATGCTATATTATTATAAATATTATGTTAACAATTAGTTATTTATTTCATAACTTTATTTACATAACTCATACTATCATAACTTTATACACGTATCTTTAATATATATATATATATATATATATATATATATATATAAAATGTTAAATTAATATATAATATTAAAACAATTAAGATGTATGATTTATTTATGATATTAAAATATGTATTGTTATATTTACTATCATATGATCTTATATTACTTACGTATTTAAAAATATCTAGAGATGAATCTTGATTCTGATGCCTTATAAATAACGTTTTATAATCCATATCGACGCGATACAACACATGATTATGTTACAGAGATTCTGTTATAACAGATAATATCCATTATAATAGAATCTATTTTTAACAACTAAAAAACTTGCAATCACGCATGACATTTTATCTTACAAACAGGGAGAGCGAGATCACGAGTTCGAAACGATTGCCTTGGGCACTCGTTGACTAACTGAACATTGTGTAGTCTCAAGTCGGTGACTTGAGTTCTGAGAGTGGGGTTTATGCTATGTATATAGCTATATACACTTTCAACATTTTCGATATGCATATCTGTCTCATACGTGACCCGAATGAATACATGTATACCGTATAAATACCACAATGTGTTTATATTTATAAGACATAAATATATATAAATTCTGTGATAATCAAACAACACATACATACATCTCTCGTATATTTATTTTAAACAATTTTTATACAACATTCTTTTATACGAGATTTATTGCAACATTCTATGAAATATTTTCCTTATTTTCATTATTCCTTAATTTAATTATCTAACTTTCATCATAATTTTTAATTTTTAGTTGAATAATTATTTTGCTATAAAACAAACATTTATTTTTGTTAATTATATATTTATAATATATATTTATTGAAATTGATTATATTTATATCTAGTTGATTTACTGCATTCTAAAATATCTAAAATCACAACTACTACTGCTACATATATATGTGTGTGTGAATATGTGTGTATATATACATATAAAAAAAATGAAAATTCTCCATTTTATCTGTTTTACTAATGTTGATGTATAATTGCAAAATGATTTGCGATTTTACATTTTTATCATATCGAAGTGTCTATATACAAATGTGTATAAAGTTAACTTGCAAATAGTTAATGTTGGATTATCTTCAATAATTTTTCTTTTCGATAACTTTTCTAATGTTATCAGTTTCTCAAAACTCAAATCAGAAATGCACACATGTTGAGTCATTTCACTAATGACGCAAGTAATTTTTAATAACGCACTTATATATATGTAATTTAATATAACACTTTATACTTTATTAATTCTAACTTTATACTTTATACTTTATAATCTCACTTTATACTTTATTAATCCTAAAATTATGAAGTAAATATATTTGAAGTAAATATATACTTTATAATCTCACTTTATACTTTATTAATCCTAAAATTATGAAGTAAATATATTTTAAAATAAATACGATTATGAAGTAAATCTAAGGTAAATTTAAAGATAAATAAGTTTATTTTAAATATTATTTTTAGAGAAAGAAAATCTGCCGATACGACGTATATTAACATTTTGTCGATTATTATATGAACAAGAAAAAATTTATTAAGAATATTAAATATTTATTTGTTAAAAATAACTTTCATAAATCTACAGAAACATTATTTTATTATTTTGTTATAACAAGAACAGAATAAGTTCATTCTGTCTTGTTTCGCCATTATTTTGTTATTTTGTTATAACAAGAACAGAATAAGTTCATTCTGTCTTATTTCGCCATTAAAAAAAATTATAGTTATATTTATAATCATATTTTCGTTATAACAAAAAAATAAATTTATCAAAAGTAAATAATTTTATTTTAGCAAATTTTTACGTTATGATAAAACGTTGGTTGATTTCATATCAAATATACAATAATAGTGCAGCAAATATTTTTTCTCTTGATGATATATAAATGATTTTCTCTTTCATTCTCTTAATGATGTTTCTTAATGATTACTCTTTTTGTCATTATTAAAATTTTGATATCAATAGTGAAATATGGATTGATATTGTCATCTATTCGCCTGTTTATCGGAAAAATAATAGATTACATGCATCAAAAATTTAAATAACATAAAAATATATAACATAAACGATAAACAGAACGATAAGCGAAAACTAAACGCATACTTGAAACCAATCGAATCATCTCCAAATCGTGCAAGTATTGTCTTTGCTAGCGGTAATTATACTATCTCCTGTGTACGAAAATGCACAAGCAAAGACATCATCGGTATGTCCCTTCAATTGTTGAAAGCAAGAACCGTCATCTACGGACCATAGCCTAGCTGTTTTATCCAAGGAGGCAGTTAAAAGTTGATGGCCATTTGGACTGAAACAAACTGTAAATATATTCGTGGGAATTTGAAGTACATTGAAATGAATATGAGATAATCGCGAAATATCTATTTGCAATCAAAAATTTACCTTGTGAAACTTCTTCTCGATGGCCTTTCATCAGTGCTAATTGTTGGAAATTGTTGCTTATATCCCAAATTCGCGCGGTAGTGTCGCTGCTAGCTGTTGCCAGTTTTTTGTCATTATTCCCGAAAGCGAGATCCAAAACTTCGTCGTCATGTCCCAGCAAGGTAGCTAGGCAAGAATTCATTCTTACATCCCATATCTTCGCGCTTTTATCCATCGAAGATGATGCAATTAACGAGCAGTCGAAATTATAAATACAATTGGACAATTCCGCGTGATGTCCAATCAATACACCCGTTCGTCTAATTATTAGTAAAAATATTTTTATTTTCGATCAAGTTTAGCGTATGATATGATATGAAAGAAAGTATTATTTTAAGAAAATATAATTTTATGTGTAAATAACACTTGTGTAACTATAGTACTAATAACAATGATACTAGCTTGTATATATTAGATAACAACTGATACGTACTGATTCCATAAAAATCTCTCTCTCTCTCTCTCTCTCTTTCAAGCAGTTATATACTATATTTCTTGATATTGACAATTATTTTATGACAATAAATTTTAATGCAAGTCACGCGTTACGTTTAAGGCCTAGCATTAAGATAAGATATGTAATATAAGATAAGAAAGAGAACTCAATACATACGCGAAAATTCTTGTATCCCAAATGTTCACTGTCCCATCGAAAGAACCTGATATGATCTGATTTCCATCATTGTTATAATGCAATGCAATAACTTCCGCCGTATGGCCCTTCAACGTACCCAACTCTTGACCTGTCGAATAGAAATCTGTTTGTGTTTCTTATATAAAAGAATATGACATACTAGTATAGCATTACTTTATTCTAAAAAAAAATACGTATCTTGGGTAAACTTTACTTAATTAACAAATGATTAAATAGTAAAATCGAGATGCTTGGTTAGTCCAATTTGTTTATTTAAAAACAGAAAATAAAATTTAATTATTTCATGAAAGTTATAAAATGATTCCAAGATCAATAGTAATTAATATTTTATTAATATTCTAAATTGTGTAATAGTTTAAATTACCTTTAAATTACATCCCAGAGATGAATAAAATTTTGGAAATTTTTCGCAACAATTTAATCTTAATTTAAGATGGTTTAATTAGAGTATCAGGCTATCATTGTGATAACATAAGCCAATAATAATTAAACACAATAAGCAACAGTACATTAATTGCTTCCGCATTGTTCGCACATCGAGAAATAGAGATTCGATAGTAGTCGGCCGCGTTGAATCGATTACAAACCATATGTCGTATCGGCGCGTATTTATTATGTAAGATAACACTGCAATATTTTCAATACCAGTTTCTATATGGAATATTTTTGATGTCGCGTCGATGGAACCAGTCGCGAGCTTGCATTGCGTCGGTGAGAATTTAGTTACCACCACCTCCGCATCGTGACCCCACATAGTCATGAGGCAGTGACCTGTCCGCGAGCACCAGACTTTTGCCGTTTTGTCAAAAGATCCGGTCACAATTTTATCTCTGAAACGATAAAGATAACATAACGATAATAAATTTAATTCAATTACTACCGCATTACAACATGTGGTAGAAAGCACGTAAAAAGAATAACTTAGCCCACTATAAGTTATAATGTCATCTTACTTTCAACCTGGATCGATGTTGTTGCAAACTAACTTTGATTATCGTGACTTACGAAGTTGGATTGTTGAAGGAGACGGCGTAGACCACGTTCTTATGGCCTTCGAGAGTAAAAAGCTCCGTTCCACTGTCAATGTTCCAAACTTTACAAGTTCGGTCATAGCTTCCTGTCAAGCATCTGTCAAATGTATCGATTATATATTTTATTTCAATAAAGTACCTGATGCATAATATTTATTTATTCTTAATATTGAATCACTCTTATATCCTCTTTCAATTACAATGGCTTTAAATCGATTTATCAACTATCGTATGCATTGGAATATATAAATAACATAAAAATATCAATTATTTCGAATTATTTCGAAATTTTATGAATTATAAATTTTATAAACAATTAAGCAACAATATTAATGTGAAGTACCTTTTACCTAGTTTATCAAATGCTATATTAGTGACTGGCAAAAGATGGGTCTGTAAGGTTTTATATTTGTAGTAGCGTTTGGCGTTTGTATCGCAAACTTTAGTCTGTAGTTTCTGCAGAGTTTCGACTAACTGGTCCATTACACTTTCGGTTATTACAGGTTCAGCTGCTTTTATGCTCTCCGCTAATGCTCTTATGTCCGTTCTGCAAAGTAAATCGTGTAATTTCTCGCTTTACTCCGAAAACACGCATCAAATGTGCATGTAGTTCGATGTTTAAATAAAAACAAAAACGAAAATAAAATAACGATGGTAAATAAAATTTTAGTTTCTTTTTTCATTGCCTTTTACTTAAAAATTATGAATAATAAAAGTTATAATAAAAGTATATTCTATTACCCAGCGGACAAATCTAACAAATCGATCATTTTTGTTTTGATATCACCGCCTTGTGTGTACTCTAACGCGAGACCTAGAAAAAAAGAACATTTAAAATTAATGTCGAAAATATTAAATTAATTCAATTTTATAATATTTTAAATTTGATTTCTGCGTTTTTTCTTATTAATATATTAAATTAGTACTAAGAAATTTTTATTATATAACTAATTTAATAAAATATATTAAAAAGTAAAAATTGCAATATCGATTTTATACATGAACTAAATAATATTGTATATTTGCATGATTTTATTAAAATTTTTAATTTGCATTGTAAATAATTCTTGTACAATCGAGTGCATTAATATTATCTAGTACTTTTGAAATTACAAGGATATTTTTTTTAATTATTTACAATGCAAATTAAAAATTGTAATAAAATCATGCAAGTAATTATTTAGTTCATTCATGAAATCGATATTGTGCAATTTTTACTTTTTAATATATTTTATTAAATTAGTTATATAATAAAAATTTTTTAGTACTAATTTAATAATACATTAATATTTAATATATTTATATATATATATATATATATATATATATATATATATATATACTTTTTGAATATTACAAAGAAATTCGAATTTTGACTATAAACGAACAACATTAACGCATTCGATAATATGTCATCTACTTACCTGGTGGAAAATAACGAAGCAAGAATTTTAACAACCTCATGTGGAAATTACAATTAAAATACGTTTCAAACAGAGTTGCAGATCACTATCCGATGAGAGAGGTGCCCGATTCAATTATAAAATGTAATCACGCGTCAAGAATTACAATCTATCACGAAAACACGTTTTCTCTGCATTAATCAAATCAATCAGAACTGTCAAAACCGCATTTCTTTCACCTTTCACGCATGCATGCGTGCGTGCATGCCAGTCAAGCCTCAAGCGTGTTGTCTTGTAAAAATGTTCATACGTTGCCTAGAGATCCAAGATTGGTTGTCAAGGCTCGCTTGATCAATCTTAAGCATTAAATGTACATACATACTAAAACTAGAACATTACAAGAATATTAAATTGATTATTTAGAACTGACAGGATAGTTAAGAATTTATTCGTAGAATTTATTATTGTCTACTTGAAATACAAAAAATAAAAGTTTAATTTCCATGTAAATATATATCTTGAATTTTTTAATAAATTAAATTAAATTATTTTTACAATATATGGTATTATATATATGATACTATTTATTTAATTATGTTGAATCAATCGTTTATTATGTGAGATATAACTACGATATAAGGGGAGATTCCATTAGCACACATTTCGATAATACACATCCTTATATCGTCTGATATCTATAGATTCATTGTCAGTCTAAAATAACCAGTGGATCAATCAGAAGGTTCTAGTGTTCAATTGGCAATTTGGAATATTGGGTTTTGCTCGATATAACATATGTTACATATATATTACATTTATGAGATAAATTTTACAATTAATAATTACTTATTATTTATACATCTATAATATCACAGTAAGCAAAATGTGCGCAATATTAATTATCATTCTATTGTTATCATTTATCATTATATAATTAAATAATTTGAAATTTGGCTCAAATAATAATTATAATAATAATTAATATTTAAATAATAATAATTAATAATTAAATAATAATAATTAATAATTAAATAATAATAATTAATAATTAAATAATAATAATTAAATAAAAATTAAATCGAAATTGGCAAATAAGAGTTACAACGCGGTAGTTGGAGTGCAGAGAAAAAACAACACTTCCTTCTTTCTTTCTTATTTTTCGTTTATTTCGGAAAAATAAAAATAATTACATTAATAACAAACGAGCGTTTTGAATCATTTTTTGGTTCCTCCTCAGCGTGATGTTAACAATATTACAAATTAATTACATTATTAATTACATTAATTATATTATTACAAAATAATTTGTAACATATATATATATATATATATATATATATATATATATATATATATATATATACACAGGGTGGCCCACGTAAAGTGTTACAAATTTATATCTCGGAAACGAAGCAATTTAGAGAAAAATGTTTCAGACAAAAGTTGTATGGTTTCGAGGGGGATATAAGATGATGTCATTAGTTTGACCTTGAAGAGTCACCTGAAGGTCACGTGAAGATCACCTCCAACTTTTTAAAGAGGACATCCTATATGCTTTTACATATTCTTATAGCTCATCTCGAGAGCTTTCCAAAACACTATAATTAAGTTAGTTTTCATTAAGTACTTTCCGAGTTATGAGGCTTGAAATCATTTCTTAATTTTACATAAACCATAAAATATCTAGTAAAATATTCATTTTTCGATTATCTTACCTTAATACTTTTATGTACAAAATAATGAGAGGAATCAATTAGTCTAAAGAAAAAACATAGTTGTTTTTAAGAAAAAATATGTAATTTGCAATTAATTACATATTTTTTCTTAAAAACAGCTATGTTTTTTCTTACACCAATTGATTCCTTTCATTATTTTATACATAAAAGTATTAATGTAAGATAATCGAAAAATGAATATTTTACTAGATATTTTATGGTTTATGTAAAATTAAAAAATGATTTCAAGCCTCATAACTCGGAAAGTACTTAATGAAAACTAACTTAATTATAGTGTTTTGGAAAGCTCTCGAGATGAGCTATAAGAATATGTAAAAGCATATAGGATGTCCTCTTTAAAAAGTTGGAGGTGATCTTCACGTGACTTTCAGGTGACTCTTCAAGGTCAAACTAATGACATCATCTTATATCCCCCTCGAAACCATACAACTTTTCTCTGAAACATTTTTCTCTAAATTGCTTCGTTTTCGAGATATAAATTTGTAACACTTTACGTGGGCCACCCTGTATATATATGATACTTTTTATCGTTTTATTTTGACTTTAAGATATATGTATTGTACGTTTATTATTACGTTTTATCAAGAGACACGGCATATCGAATTTTACCCATTTGAAAATAGTTGATTTGCCCGTATTAACGATCTAGTGATACGAACATATATCTATGAAAAAGACTACGGTCAGGGAGACGCTCTGGATGCTTTGAAGCGTTTGATTGACCAATCGGGTTAAAATAATTTTTACTCCTTTTGGTCCTGATTAGTAAATCAAACGCTCCAAGGCATCCAGAGTGTCTTCCCGACCGCAGCCAAAGACTCAAAACTTATTTCTCAAGATTGCTAATCCTGAGGGTGGGGTGCCATGGAGCGTATTACGATACGCGCGTATCGAAAATCTGACCAATCGCAGACGTTCCGCTGTTTGTGATACGGGAAAGTTATGTCTGCGATTGGTCAGATTTTCAATACGCCCGATACGCGCGTATCGTAATACGCTCCATGGGACCCCACCCTGAGGCTAGAATTTCGCGCGGATCTTTAGAATCAATTCGATTTTAATTCAACATTTTTAATCATTCGTTTTCATGAAAAACCAGATTGATTGATTACAATATTTCTATCGCGTGACGTGTTCGTGTGTGATAAGAATTTCTAATAAAAATATACACATTTTTTTTTATCTTAATAGATTCTACACATGTTCGTGGAGGAAGCAAGATAAATATGCTACATAGCGATAAAATAAATTAATTACATCTTTTTAAAAGAAACACATTTATTTTGTTACAAGTACAAAAAGTACATATAAACATATTTTTTTTTAAATAATTTGTTTAATAATTGTTAAATTCTAAAATAAATATTTTTTATTAATAATTTATATGATGCAAAAAATGTAGCATATTCGAATATTTAATCGCTCAAATCGCTTTTATTCCTCAAGTATCTTAAAGAAATATTCAACCTGAAAATATTTAATATATATAAATCATAGAAGATATGTCGAAAAATGATTAAAGTTTTATTACCTCTAATACACCATCTTCTGGCAAGTCGGAACAATGTACAGCATTTTGTACTTTTGTTTTCCCATATTTTGCTCTAAGCGTATTTGGTTTGATTTGCCGTGCAATATCCTACATCAAATAAATATCTATAATAAATAAATATCTATAACATCGAACAAAGTAATTAAAGTAATATATACTTACTGGATCCATTGGACCGCAAAAATTCCTAAAATCAGCAACAATATTGGAGTCCTCGTTTTTACGACTTACTTCTATAACAACGCATGGACCAGATTGTAACTGAGCTACCATTGCCTATAATAAATATTTATGAATGCTTTCTTTTTCAGAAATTATTTGTAAAATAAATATAAAATGAAAACATACAGTATACTCAGGAAGCACGCCTTTATAAATTTCCAGAAATTCCTCGGAATTAATTACATTAATATGAAATTGTCGTATAGCTGTAATTATATAGTCTGCCTTTTGAATATCATCAATAATGGCACCTATTATAAGATTAATTTAATGAAATATATATAATGTCAGATAAAGTAAAAGATGCTACAGAATAATATGTGAGAATTCCATTATTTAGATATTATATTTCGCAATGATATATTAATAAAATTTTCAATTTACCAACAAGCCTTGCTTGTACAGCATGTGGTTTGATAATACAACAGGTGCAATTTTGCAGAATTGCAGTAGTTTTTAGCCCTTTTTTATTTCTTAAATTGGGAAAGAAATATTGCAACTCCTGAAAATATGATATCAGATATTAGATCAAAATATACATTAAGTTAAAAATTATATATTAAAATTCGTACTTGCATTGCTATTTCGATATTCTTAGATCCATATATAGAATTATATATTTCATCTTTTCCACAACAAGCTCTTAATGAAGATGTAGCTGTTGAGTAAACGTGTTTACAATTTTCTGGATCTACTAATTCTTGCCATCTTGATATACCATTTTCTCCTAATAGTTCCAAACCAACAACAGGGCCAGAGGTAAGATAATTTATCATAGACCTAAATAAACTTGTCATTATAGTATTTCAAATTTATTGAAATATAATAATAGTTCATACTTTCAGAGCCCTTTCAGAGCACTGTTATAATCCAAGATTCATCTTACACCTTATCAGTTGCATCTTTTATAAAATAACATTCTGCAATTTCAGTGGGAGTTAATTGCATCATTTTCATATTTGTAATATGAAAATCGTGATTTGTAATAATTTTAAATATTTCACCCATTTTATCAATAACATCTGGTTTCAAAAGTACGAAAAATCTGGGAAAATAAAATTACCTCGATGCAGCGAGAAATTTTATATGATAAATCATAAAAGATATAAAATAAATTCTTTGCATTACTTTTGCAGTTGTGTTTCTAACTTGATTTTAGTATAATTATCTGCATAATCCATAATTTTTATGCATCTGGAAAATATTGTTACTATAGCACCAATATAAAAATCTTTAGCTTTAATGCCTTCACATATGGTCCTTTTTAGAAAGGTCTTCTTTGTTTTTAAATCAAACTAAAATATAAGGATTATATAAACAATTTTCTTTTCTGCAATATAAATTTGTACTAAACTATCGTACTAAAAATACTAACTTGATACATACCAATTCGATAGTGTTGTTAGATGGATAATAATACAGATAAAATTTTTTCAATATGCAAGCAACTTTGTCGTACCATTCAGCTTTAAATACATATCTGTTGCAGTAATCTGTAGACATCTTGAGACGACTTATATGCTGACGATATATTGTTGTTCATAAATAATAACATTAAAAATCTTAAAAACATTTCCCAGAGAAAAATCACGAACGAATTATAAATTGTTACTTACATTATGAACAATATCAACCTGATTAAAGGGTAATAAAATTTTATTTATTCCATATATATATTGATATCGTGTTCAAGAGAATACCTGGAACCTGGAATAAAATCAGAAGTAGAGGAAGCTTTATAATGAAATAACAGATCAATTGTTAACATAACATAATACATGCTCAAATGACAAGTCGACACAACTCGATTTTTATGATCATTTCGATCTCAAATTGCGATTAATTTAATTATTGGCTTATTAACTTGTAAAATAATTACAAAATTCTTAATGATATAATTATCGTTAAAATAATATAATCGTATAATTGTATATGCACACAATCGTATTTATGATATAAAAAAAATCAAAGAAATTATTGTTAGTCACATTAAAAATTGACGTTTCATCAAATTAGAGCATATCGGAATAATAATTTTTGATTGGCACTACCGTCTACTGTCACATGTAAGAGGACATTTGTTCGAAAATCTACCGTCAAGATAAAGTAACCTTTGATTGACCAATCAGGACAAGAGACATTTTTACTCTGCTTTACTTTGACGATTAGCCTTTCGAACACAACCTCATAAGATTTATGCACTTTATATATACATATATTATATAACTTATTAATATTTTTCTGTGAAAATGAGCTGTTGTGCAATATTTAATATAATTATACATAATATAATTAATTATTTCCAGTTTTTGCAATACTGTAAATTGTCATTCAGCTGGCCAGTTGTTTTTATCGAAATATTGAATTCATCAAACACAATAATTCCGTACTGACTAACATGATATCGTCGCTTCAGGTAGCTACTATATCTACCTTAAAGAACTATATAGCATCTACCGCAAATAATAACGGCACATTGATGCGTGTCAAGGATTTAGTCGATGATTTATTCGCAACGAGAGCCATTCTCATCGCATTAAATCAAAGAGAAAACAAGAAACAAAGAAAGAAAGAAAGACTTAGTATGCTTTGTAATGTTTTAGCTCAATTTATTATAAGGAAGGATTAAAAAATGTATCACAAAAAGCGCGAGAGTCTATTTTAAAAATTATATAATTAATATCAAATTTATCATATGTAACGTATCATATTAACATTAAAAACAGTTGTTCAAATGCCAAAAATAACATTGTAAATGTACATGTAAAATATACCCACAAGTCCCATAAGTCATTGGAATCTAAATAATAAATTATACATATAATTATACATACATAAATTTTTTAACAATTTAAAATTGTATTTCGTGTGTACTTACTACTTTGAAGTTAAATTATTAGATCATTATTTGTTGGACAATTGTTATACAGCAAATTTGTGAAGTCGTGCTGTTGCACTTAGAAAGGATTAATCTGTTGGATTATATGCGCGCTATTTCTCTCTTCACAGTTCGTCACTGATTTATCCCGAGGTGTCAGTATTGCGCTTGACATCACATCGTACGGATTAATTTCCCTTCTACGGTATTCAATATTAACACCTAAAAAGAAGGTACGCAATTTTTCTCTCGTTTTTCAATTTTTTTCTATTCGGGGAATTATGCTATACTTTTAATATAGTTTTTTGCAAGTATGCTTCAAATATTTTTACCTCAAGAATTGAAATTAACATAAAACGATTTATAATTTGCCACAAAAGATTTTCAAGATAGAAATTTATTTATAATTTCATGTACTGTATATTCTCTAATGTATGTGCATTTTGAAATGTATTTTATATATGTATATAGTTTACTTCTTCAATTTGTGTGTGTTTGCTATATTATAAAATTTTAATATATAGATTATTATTAACGGATATGTGAGACTTATAAATTTTATCAAACATATTTTCAAAAGATTGCGATTTATTTTAGATAATTTATAATTCAAAAGTACATTCTCTTGAATAATATATTAGAAAAACAATAATATTCGCCTTCTTCCACACAGTCGGCTAAAATATATGTTATGCAATTGAAACAACAATGGTCTTCGCTTTCATCATCGGTAACAACTAACAATTATAATAATAAGTATTCTTCGCGCATATATATATATATATATATATATATATATATATATATATATAAGTTACAATATAGATAAAGCAATATGATAATATTCTTTAATAATGTGACTATGATTACAACTGAAAAAATAATAATATCAATTAAATTTAATATCAAATAATAATATCAAATAAATTTTTAATAACAAATTTTTAAATATTTATCTTTTAAAGTATTATCTTTTAAATATTATCTTTTATAATGAATCAAATACATTACGAATTTTCTTGATAATAAACATTATGTTCAATCATAGTTAAAATAAATGTTTTTTACAAACTTATTTTAACGAGAATAAATTGATATGTATGTACAAAGTAGAATGTATTGTGAAACCGTTATATAAAAGACATGACATTCATGTCGATGCAGTATTTGCTATAGTATATGTCATGATTATTGCATATATTTCTATAGGAAAGAGAGAAATTATAAATTATCGTTCACATTATTTATAAAAGTGTTATTTTATAATTAAACAAAAATTGCGTTATACATGAAATCAATTTATAAAAAATTATTTTAAAAAATATCGCGAATGCTCTTTTTCAATGGTAAACAGGAAGAATGAGAATGCACACGTGAAGTACAAAAGAAATATGCACAATACAAACTGATTACTTCAGTTAGATTAATTGATTTCAATCGAAATTCAAAAACATACAAAATACGTCAAAATGATAATGCTAAAGACTTTCTTCGGAAGGATAAGCAAGGATTTCCATCAAAAAGAGTTGATGTCATTAAAATTAATATTTTTTGTGCAAGCATCCAGTAAGTAATTTACTAAAGAGTTTTTCATTACATTTAATAACATGCATCTTTTTTTTTCTTTCTTATTGCTTATGTACAATAAAATAGTTTAATAAAATTAATAACGAATTCTATTTAATTTCTTCAGCTATTTATGTGTTGTATCCATATTTAACTATTCACATGAGAGAATTGGGAATAAACATAGAAGAAACTGCAATAATGAGTGCCATCACTCCTCTTGTAGCTATAGTTATGCCGCCGCTTGCCGGTATGTTAGCCGATCGAATAGGAAATTTCAGAGTGAGTTAAATAATTTTCTAATAACTACTAAATATATCAACATATATACAAGTAAGAAACTCTATTTAACACAGATTATAAATTGGCATAAAGTGAAATTATTTGAATCTGTGCTGTGCTATTATTATCGTTGTACATTTACTTGCGCATTATTTCATATCTCTTTTGATATACTACATACACATACACATACAGAGAATATGAAACATTAATAAAATCTTTTCGGCAATTTTTTCGGGCAGATTTTACTATCGGTATTTTCCATATTCGGAGGCTTAGCGGCGTTGTTATTACTACTAGTGCCAACCGGCAGAATGATAGTGAATTTTCCTGAGAATATAATCATGGAGCTGGGTTGTCAAGGTAAAAGTGGTTCGCTATTATATACAATGAGCCAGACTCATCCTTGCGAGATGAAATTAGATTCGGAAATCACTATAAGGATAGAAAGTTGTGGGTAAGTTAAAAAATGTAGTTAGGCGTCAAATTTAGCTAATATTTTATTGTGAAAATTCCAATAACGTTGCGAATTGCATTGTTATATAATGTTAAAGATGTAATATATTTAAAAAAAATAAAGATAAAAATAGTTTTATAATTATTTTTTTCGCATCAAGCAACATGTTTTTTTGTCTCTAAATTTTTAATCATGTTTTGTTCTACAGATCTTTCTATTATTATCGATATGATTAATCGCGAATCGTAAAGTAGTAAAAATGATTAATGGTTTTGGCTTATAACTTTTAAACAGCCACAAAAGTATTAATTAAGTATTATTTTTCAAAAAGATAATTTACAACCCATCATATATTTTTAATTCTGTGGAAATATTAGGACATTTTAAAGATGCCTAAAAATGTCTAGATTTCTTTTAGGATTGCGAGTCATTTGAATTCAAATTACCACAAACGTAACGCATAAAAAGTAATATTATCACGAGTAGTAATCTTCTACCATCATGACAAAAACTTTAATATAGTAATCATAAACACATAATGTAAATACAAGTGTTCTGTCTTCCTGTTTGTTTCACTTTAACTTAACAACTTAATTTCAAGTAAAACAAATGTTGAATTTTTATGAATCTTGCTAATGACATTTTAATAATATTCACATTCAAGAGAATTATTTACCAAATTTAAATGACATTTTAATTGATTTCTTTCAAGTTGTTTTTATCTAAAATTACCTAAAATGTTGTACAAACATTTAAACATTAATATATATTTTTTTGCGTATAATACAGATTCATGTGTCACATGGAAACAGACAACGAAACAGATCATAATTTGATTTTGAAATCGAGACTTTATACGGTCAGACATTTTAATTTTCAAACTGATGAAAGTACTTTGTACAAATACATTCCTGCGCAAAATGACTTGTCAACGGTATGTTGCATTGAACGTATATTAACAAGTTGTCTTTTAATGAATGAAAATTTGATATTTAATATCAAAAAAATAAGCGGTGAATTAAACATTGCATGCTAGTCATTATAGGAGCGCTCGCGTGATATACATATTATTATATATTAAATATTTAATTTTCTAATTAAAAATATTTCAAGTCTAAAATAGCATATATAATATTATTTACTGTTCTATTAAAAAAATTTGAAAAAGAATTTTTTTATTACATTAATAAAAATATCGAATTTACTTATTTGTATAATATATAATAACGATAATGTATATGACTTATAGAATTTTTAATTATCTTACTATTTTAATTGTAATAATTAATGCTATTGTAAATTTTTATACAGTTTTTAATGTGCACCAGTATTGGTGTATCGATCAAATTCGCTATTAGCGTCTAAATTTAATTTTCTAGATATATTGTTTCACAACAAAATATGATAAACTTTTACATTAATGTAGTCTCTTATTAATCATCTTGACGTTGATATATATATATATATATATATATATATATATATATATAAATTGTCAAGATTGCAATTTATGAATATATGAATATATTTTTCAAAAAATTATAACCGCAATTCATTGTTTATAAAAATATTAATAAATTAAGTTAAGTTTGTTAACAAATAAAGATGCAAAGCGA
The DNA here is from genome assembly GCF_025532165.1 of Camponotus vicinus. Taxonomy (NCBI): domain Eukaryota; kingdom Metazoa; phylum Arthropoda; class Insecta; order Hymenoptera; family Formicidae; genus Camponotus; species Camponotus vicinus. The sequence goes on along the minus strand of NW_028141980.1, from coordinate 19,155,562 downwards.
GCAACAAGAGATTTGAAAGTAAACTGACATAAAAAATTTCAATATTGGATACAGATTATGTAAACATTATTATACATGTATGTACATTATAATAGACACTTGCATGTTATTATATAAACATCAAAAATGTCAAAAATTTTTTAAATGGATATATTGACGAGATGAAACTTCCATTTTTCGCGAGTTCAAATTTGTAGTTTTCCATGCAAAGTGAAGTCCACTTTACTTCATTCATCAGTAGTTCTTTGGATGTAAAACGATAAATCTACAATTAAAATTTGTCTACATTATTCAATGTTTTCAGTGCAAAACGAGATTTATAAAAATCATGTATATGTACTTACAACTTTTCGTGCAAAGTCACGTAATTCCTAGCCCGATGTATGAGTGTATGTATGAGTATATGTGTGTGCTTTCGAACATTTAGAGATAACATAAAAGAGGATCGCTTTAGTATTACAGAATGTCGTAGAATAATAGATCCTTGTGTCTAAAAATTTATATATGAAATTATATAATTATAGATTTTGTTTTGCACTAAAAATATTGGATAACATATAGTGGACCTTTGCATACATAATTGCATATCTATTTGGCACCGTACAAATTATAAATCTTGTCAGTTTTTATTTTCTTTCTTTCTATCCTTTAAGAATATTTAATAATAAATAGCCGAACATTTAATTAAAATCGTGACTTTTACAAAGACCTTTATAATATGAAAATCTTTATAATTGGAAGTTATTGGAAGAGTAAGGAGGAGAAAGAGATACATTAATGAAAAGGTTTATCCAAAATAATATTATATTAGGACATATCATTTTTTGTGTGTATTTTAAAATTTGCAGAGTTCTAATCAGCAGGAAAATATAGAAGAGCATCGACAATTAAAAAATGATGAATTTTTTAAAACTGCCATTCGACGGATTTCAAAAACTTATTATTTCTTTCCAACTGATCAGCTACTTTCATTTTCATGTATCTCAAAATGCGTGCAAGATTTTGATAATTTTACTGAAACGTTGTATGAATGCAAAAACCATACGTTGTGTGCTTTCGATTATTTAATCAAACCAAAGGTATAGGAAAAATAATACATAGATATCATAACGCGTAGCGACATTTGTATATATCTAAAAATATTCAAAGATATGGATGATATTATAAGCATTATCTTCATTTTCGCGTATTTTACATATCGTAATTTTTTAAACAATTGTTTAAGTTTTTTTTTTAGAATGAATGTTAAGACCGTATGTAAATTCTCAAAAAAAAACATAAACGTTAAAATCATGCAGTCATTTTTTTAGAATAATAACAACCAAACAATAAATTATCATTTGTACAAATCAAAAATTAAAAGTTTAAAATTGGATGAAGAAGATTTACAACAAGAACGGCAAAGATACTTGGCAGAGGAAATAGCCTGGGCAGAGGAAGATTTTCGAAAAGTTACTTGTGATGATTCAGATAATAATAATTATATAAATGATCAAGTCACAGTAGATGTGCATCTTTATGATTATGATGCCAATTTAAAAACAACTAAGCAAGTTCTAAGCACGAATAAATGCAATCAAAAATGTATAGTTATTGTACCTCGCAAATCAATGTGCTCTAACATGAATATAGAAATTGAATATAATGTAAGTTTGACATTCTGGCTTTATCTCATCATTAGAGTATTCATAGGTTAGTACAAATTTCAACACGATTTTTCTCTGTCTTTCCCTCTCCCTCTCTCCCTCTCTCTCTCTAAATAATTGTAATAAAAAGTCTTTAATTATTATAGTTACCATAATATTGTTTAAATATTATATAATTGTAGCTGTAAATGTGTATAAACTCTAAATATTAAAGAATAAGAATAAACAATATTAAAGAATTAAGATATAAAGCTTTTATTTCAGGTATTATTGGTGGTACAACGTTTGCTATGTTTGAAGGTGCTGTTATAGCGATATTACGAGAGCAGAAGGCAGATTATGGTCTTCAAAGAATTTATGGTAGTATAGGAGGCATGATTTCTTCACCTTTATCAGGTTTTCTCATTGATTATGCCAGTAAAGATAAAGGATATACTGATTTTAGGTGAGTCAATTGATTATAATGCACAAGATAAATAATTCGTAATTGCTGGTACAATTGACAAGGAAATAATTTTATATGCAAAAATAAATAAAAAATGTTTTGTGTGTGAATAAAATTTTTTTTATATATAATAAACTTTTTGTTTTCGAAATGTTCTATATAATATATATGTGATTTTTATTTATAATAATTTATAATAAATTGTTACAAATCGCATATATATATCTTATTTATAATAAATTTTATTGAGTCTAATATAAAAAAATGAATCTAAAATAAGAAATTTTATGAATATTTCAGGCCTGCATTCTATTTATACGCAGCATTGAAATTAATATCAGGTGTTCTTATGTTGCTGATTAATTTAGAATTTAAAGCACCTGCTAGTAATGTTGTACATGACGTCTTTATTGTTCTGAAAAACATTGAAACTGCCGCACTCTTTCTTGCTTGCTTTGTTCTTGGTAGATTATCAAATTATAATATAATGTATTAGGTTCAACTTAAACGTAGACTGAGACTTTTATAGAATAATGATTTCTCAGTCTATGGTTCAATTGAACGTACCATGTAGTTTGAGTTTCTTTTTTTTTTTTATTAAGATATTCGAGATAGATAATTTAAACAAAAGACAACAACAATGATATGAAAACAGTAAAAAATATTTTGATAGGTACTGCTTGGGGATACATCGAATCGTTCCTCTTCTGGTTGATACAAGATTTAGGAGGATCTAATTCACTTATGGGTATCACTGTGACCGTCGGTGGTATCGCTGGCATACCATTATTAGCGCTTTCGGGACCAATAATATCGAAAATTGGTCACGCGAATGTGCTTTTTATAGGATTTGTGTTTTATGCTATCAGACTTTGTGGTAAGCATTAATAATGATTCGAAATAATTGATAAAATAAACACAAAGATACATACATAATAAAAAAATACTTTTTTGTACAGGTTACTCCTTAGTTTATAATCCTTGGTTAACTTTAATCTTCGAGGCATTGGAATCAGTTACGTCATCTCTTAGTTTCACTGCAGCCGTTACTTACGCGGCGAAATTATCAACTATATCTACCGATAGCTCGATACAAGGATTGCTTGGCGGTGTTTATTACGGAGTTGGTATGTAGTTTCATTCAATTGTTGAAATTCTTTGATAATATAACGAAAACGATTTAATATAATAAAACTTCAGTAAATATTGTGAAAAGATTACATCTCACCGATTTTGACTTTCACATACAGAGCATTTCAATAAAGATAGCAATTTCTCGTAAGCATGTATATGAGTGTAGAGCTGGTAAAAATAACTCCTATAAAATTTTTTTCTATAATGTCTCTTCTATCATCATCATTTTATTATCATCCTCACTTTGAATTACGAGGCAGATGAAATGAATAGTCGATGAGTAATGTTTTCGCTATATTTATCGAAATTTTACTAATTTTTATTATTTTATTATTTTTATTAACTTATTTACTATTTATTATTGATAAATTTTATTATTTTTATTAATTTATTGATTTTGATATTTATAGGCAAAGGTTCTGGAAGCTTGATCGGTGGTTATCTAATGAAAACTTTTGGTACTAGACCGACCTATCAGATATTCGCTATGATAACTTTAGTGACTGGCATAATATATTTCATATTTAATATGACTTATCTAAAAAAGCGGCCTCAGTTCGAAGGCAACGATATTGTGAAAAAGAAATCGAAAAATATTGATGCACACAGTAGTTTTGATAAGCATGCAAATGATATTAATCTCGATGAAAAACCACAAGATGAACGAATAAAGAAGGACAAAAGTATTTTGATGGAAAATAATGGTTTAGATAATAAAGGATTTTTGTGTTAAATCAGGATAAAGGATATACAAGAAAAATAAAAGATATACATACAAAATAATAAATTGTCCAAAAAAGCAAATGAACAGCAGATTGATGCGCCTTACTAGCTTTTACTTGTTAATTTTTAATTTTTTTTTAATTGTTGTTATTTGAGAGCCAATTTTTTAGTTTGATCCGGTTAAAATTTTTTCGTGATAGGGAAGAGGCGAAACTTTTCTTCCGTCCATACATTCATTTAAATATGCAAATATACAATAAATGTGGAATTTATGTTCATAATTTTATTAAATTTAGAACCTTTTTTATGTGCGTGTGCATAATATAATGCATGTGGATGTGTATTATAATGATGATACACACATACTCTGTTTAATATTAAATTTTTTGTGATCAATTTTTGTTAGAATCTTGATTTGTATGAAACTTTATTTGTTAATAAATTTTAAATAAACAAGAAGCGACGCTGAAAGTTTCCGAAGAATACTCAAGATGATGATCTTGGCATCATATATGTCAAAATCATATATGTCAAGATCTTTGAGCTAAATCTTCTTTTATACATATTTATCAATATATTTTTTGATGAATGTTATATGTATTACTTTTCTTGCATTAAAATAAATAATCAAATATCCTTTTAAACTTATATATTTTATAAAAATAAAAATAAAACATATATACAGGGTGTTTTTTTAATAAGTTCGAAAAATCTTAGGAGATGATTCTTTGTCGAAAATTAAGGGGAAATTTTTCATATAAACCTATCACTCCTACATTCTTCCCTCTGGAGTTACATTTCTCCAAACATGAGGGTAAAAATTAGGTTTTTATTATAATTTTGTTTCTGTTCCAATTTTTCCAACATTTACTCTAATTTTTATTTTAAAATTTAACTTCTCGTAATTCGAAACCTATGCTATTTAGCATCGTGCTGTGCACGATAACGTATTTTATTTTTTTCTTGAAAACTACTGATTTTATGAAAAAAATAAAAGAAATAAAAAAGTTTCTAAATAATCAAAAATTTTATTATTCGTAGAAATATATTGAGATTATTTTCTCTTTTTTAACATTGAGAGACAATTCATTGATTCGTAATGTACAAATGCGAATACTTATAACGGAGCGTTACGATTTGTAAATTAAATTAGAGTGATTTTGTCAAGCGTCGTTTCTCCTGTTTAGCGCGATTACACTGGCTGGATAAGTTTTGTCTGTGAGAATGAATATATATACGGTAAAATAATGCTTTAATACCGTAAATATCAACATTGTGCAATCTTGCAATCAATTTGATTTGCATCAATTTCACTATAAACGAATAAAATGGAATGACAAAGATATTATCAACTTATAACAATAATAAAAAGATTTAAATGTTGTCTGCTACAATTAAATGCACGTAGACAATACATTTACGACTGCACAAATAATAATTACAGTTATAAGTCTATATAGAGGATACTCGCTTCAAGACTACAGTCATTCGTTTTCAACAATCAGCAAATATGTTACGTATTTTAACTTTGGTTTTCTTCGTACACTTGTCTTCTGTCATAGCGTCAGAAGTATTATCATACGCAAGAGTATCAAAGAACGGACAGTTAGCAAGAAGTTCTCACGATTCTCTCTCGTGGATAACTAGGTACGTATATCGAGATTAATTTCAACACTATTACTGACAGCTAAATACAATTAGATATTTTTTGTGATATTTTATTTTTAAAAAATCAAATATATATATTAAGCAACATTTGTGCATCTAGGCATTCGATGAAAAACAATACGAACCTGACGAACGAAAATAAAGGGAGAAGTATAGCCGACGTCGTTATCACAGTATCACCTGTTTACGTGCCATCCAGAACTCCAAAATTAAAGAAAGGGGAAGCAGTGGATTATCCAATCACTCCGAAGTAAAAAAGCTCAAGTATTGATATATACAAATATAACGTAGTAAAAACATATTGATAATTTATTTGTTATTAATAGACTATTATGTTTATGTCTAGATATTCCACGTTAGATAATGACATGATAGCCAAACTAGATGCTACGGTAGGCAAAAAATTGATTCAACATCGATTTCATCCACCTGCAATTTTCGAGCATAACATCGCGTACGCAAACAGAAAACCGTCAAAAGGAAACTCAAATGCAGAAAGCTCTTTAAACACAAATTCATCTACTTTTCTCGGTCCAATCTTTCCTAATATGTACGAATATAGTCCGTCAGAATTTCTCGACGATGAATCACTGATGCCCAAACCAATGATTAGCAAATATCCATCTACGGACGATAAAAAAGTATGTAAATATAATATTTCATAACAATATTTATCATTATTAGTTCTTAATAGATAAATCAATAAGTTTCCTTATTCTTTTTACTGTCTATCTCTATTACAGTTAATTTTTCTTATTATGACGGGATCAAACAATCTCTGCCTTTTTTTGAAAGTTTCGATTTTTTCTCCTAATTTTTATTTTTATTCTAATAACAATATGCATCATACACATAATAAAAATGTTATTTTTTTAGTCATGTGTGGCTAAGTAGCAAATATAAAATAAGAAACAGAGCAAAATAATGTCATAATATGGACATTAACAGTTATACAAATATTGAGAATGAATGTTGAGAATAAATATGTTAATAATACAGAGATTCTATCAAATACACTTCTTATATATTCAAATGTCTAATTTGAGCTTCATTGAATAGATTCCGGATTCCTATAAATCACCGCCAAACAAATATAATACCGAACACGAAACTGACTACCTTACTTACGACATTGCTCCTTCATATGCAAATGACGAGCTTGGATCAAAGCCCATGAAATTTGCCAACTATTATGAACATCCGCCCTCATTCATGGATCATGATCCGTATGAACATGATGTTCATCACGACATAATATATGATAATGTACCTGAATATCATCATCATGAAACTACAACGGAGGAGCCGGAAATGAATGATCAGCGACTCGACAAAAGGCCATACTCGTATTACTTTATAGGAAAAAAGCTTTGGTACATACCTCTATACTTTAGTATTTATTTTATCATATACATAGCAGCGCTTGTCTTAAAAAGCATCGCCAGGCATAAGATCAACTTTCCGGCACAACTAGCAGAGGCTGCAACGCAGGAAAGAAGCGATTCGAATGAAGGATGGTGGTCTTTTACCGAAAAAATACTTGAAGGAGTGGAACGATTTGCCGAAACATAAAAATTCGAAAAATTGATAATATTATATTCAATGATGAGTTATCAGTGAGAAAATCCTACAAAAATATCAATGCATGTAAATAATTGCTTTTCTCTTCCTGTTAAAAAAATATATTTGTAATTTTTAAGCGAAACTGATAGAACAATTAATAAAAATTAGTTTGTAAAACGTGTCGTTAAGATGTCATTTATCATAGAAATATGTAATAATTTTGTTAATATATATTTTACACATATTCATATAATTTATAATGTCTTGGATTAACTATGTGTTAATCAATGATCATTATTTAAATGTCAAATTATATTGTTTAGTTTTAAGTTAATACTTGTTTTAAAATAAATTGCAGAGAGAGACAGAGAGAGAGAGAGAGAGAGAGAGAGAGAGGCGGAGAGAGAGAAAATTGTACTTGTAGTTACAGTTGTATTTATTATTTCTATACCTATTTTTTTCTTACAGTTGAATTATTGTCTACTCATTTAATCATTTATTTATAAATAAACAAGATACTAATAACTTTGCATTTGATAATTAATTTTTTATTACTGTAATAATGCATTTCAGATTCTTAAATCTTCTATCTTTAGGGTTATTTTAAAAAGAAATTGTTAAGTAATCTGATGATTTAAATTGCGATATATAGTTCTTAGATTTCAAAATTCTTGATTGTTTAAATTTCTTAAAATCACGGAATTCTCGATTCTTTAAGCGCATATAATACTACATTAAATATTCCAATATGTTGCTAAATAAATTGATATAAACAATATGCAGATGGAATAAATAATTGTTAATAGAGGGACAAGATTTACCATTGATTTAGAATATCATTTCAACAAAATCAAAACTAAGAATATGCTAAAAAGAAAGATTTGAAATAAAACAAATATTTCTCTATTTAGCCGCTTGTAACGCGTAATAATATGATTTAACCTATTTCTTGACATACTTCATTGATTTTTTTAAAATTGAAATTGATAAGTATTTAGCAAGTTTTAGATATACACGTTACATGTAGCAGCGTGTAATAATAAATAATAATTGATAATATATGATTTTAAGAATCTTGCGGCTTATAAACAACATCATCAACATTATTTGGAAACTATGATCAATCAAACTCGATGCTGCTGAATGTATTGACGGATTCTACCTCTAAACGACGATGCATAAGATCTGTAACAATTAGAGCTATTAGCGCTTATGGATTTACTTAACGTTACCGTCGATACAGTTATCGGTTCGCGAATACCGAACAAAGTTGGTATTGAAACTAAGTCCACGAGTCGTTTAGTTTCTCGACAGACTTTGATAGCTAAAGGTTTTCCGCTTTGAAGCTTTGCATTGTGTATTACTTCCAACTAATAATTCTATATGTGACAGAGTGCATTGTTAAAGTGGGATGGTGCCCATTGTGAATATTAAAAAGCAAAACGTACAATATATATATTTTAAAGATTAACATGAGTTAGTATTTCATTTGCTGTAAGAAAAAATATTAATGAATTTATTCGTATATTTTAATATATTTATTGTAAGTTATATATATATATATATATATATATATATTTTTACTATATGGATAATATCTTAATTCCTCAGATTCAGTAAGCAACAGATTAGTTTGTAAATTTGTTTTGCTATTAATTTGCATCTATTACACATTTGCTGAATCGAGCGAAATTAAGAATATGAAAGAATTGACTTCGAAAACAGGAACATCTAAAGAAAATTTTGATTTAGTTACAATTGCGCAGCCTATCAGGTAAATGTATAATTTAAATTTTATTATTCTTAACATCATTTGCTTCAATTTATAATCATGTTAATCGAGCGTAGTTGAATCTTTAATATGTAGGAAGAAATGTAAAATAAAAATTAAACAATACATGCGAGTTTATAATAGTTGACGGTTAGTGATTTTATTCTATAGTGATTATTCTAAATTAATATCATATAATACATTTTGTCTACAGACAAAGCAAAGCTTATAGACAGGATTATAATACTAGAGGAGACAATACTGACTATCAAGATCATTATCAAGATCATGGCGATGATACCATGATGATGAATGACGATGACGAGGACGATCATAATCACATGAAGGCGATCAGTCAACCTAAAGTTGATTATTGGGCTGGCTATTATGACTTTCTAATAAACGAAGGCAGTTATAAATTCTGGGCCGTTTTTCAGGTAATTTTAAATTTATCCGCTTAAATTTTTCTTTATAATCATTCGAGTTTGTTTAAATAACATGCTATCGCTTGCATCAGCTCGCGACTGCGGCTTTGTTAATTTATAGTGGTTTTGCGGCACTCTACTATGCCAAAGTGAACCCACCAACCACGGATGATTATTTTGACGATCTATTTCGCCGACGAAGACGGAGAAGACGTCGTTCGCTTCCGCGTGTGCTCGCGGCTCCTGACAGATCTTTCGCTGGTCTTGATGCCATCACATTTCAAAGGATAATCGAAGCTGTTGACACTGAACGAACACGTTGATGCATTTATGTTTTAATCGTTTTTTTAATGTGACAAAAGAGGACAATGCAGTAAATAAAAAGTAGACGGTAAGGGATCGACGATAAGGGACAATTTTGATAAGACGAGATTTTGAGAAAACGAATTAGAGCGAGAACAAGAATGAACTTGTGTATGAGATACGTCAATACCAAGATACACAATCGACCATTTGTTTTTTATAAAAGTTTAATTACTTTTAATTATTACAAAATTAGAGAAGTTATACAATATAATTTGTATTTATGAAATATATAGTTGATTTTGATATTTATAAAATGAACAGTGTATATAGTTCGATATGTGTGTCTTTATTTTTGTGTGTGTGTACTGTTTCTATTTAAATAGTAGCTTTGAAGTAGATAGGCTTATATCTTTGAATAAATTAAAATATATTTAAAAAATAAGATATGTACAATTAAACAAGGGTAAAATAATTACAAAAATTAAACGAAGAGTTGAAACAATTTGGAAAAATAATAATAAAAACAAAGGCGTAAATGATTACATAATAAGAGTTAATCGTTTTTTAAAAGATAATCAAAGATATAATATAAAGTAATTTTAAAAGTAATTAAAAATAAGTAATTTTAGTAATTTGAATATCATGCACTTTTGATTGGCTGAGAGAAGAGCCGATTCAATTATAATGCTCTTAGTAGTAAATGTATGTGTGACAATCAAAACTTTCAAAAAAATTTGATTGATAAATCAAACGGCAATCACAAATTGAATTGTCATTTAATACAATGAAAATACCAATGCCGATATCATGCTTCTATTTACGCCCACGTATATTGGCATATATATTATATATATATATATATATATATATATATATATATATATATATATATATATATATATACATATATATATATATATACATATACATATATATATATTTTTATATATATATATAACTGTATAACTATATATATATATATATATATATATATATATATATATATATATATATATATTTAAGTTAAATATATAATATTATAAGTTAAATATATATAATATTAAGCCTAAAATAAATTCTCCTGTCCAACGTAACGAAGTCTTCAAAAGATAAAAAATTATTACATGTATATTCATATGTACATTAAAAAATTAAGAAAAAATAAATGGAAATTTCGATGAATAGAAAAGTAATAATGTTTGTTTTTATTTTCTATTTTATAATATAAAGGAAAATAGTGGTGACACTTTTATCTTTTAAATGGTATAAAAGTTGGTCAATGTTAAATAATTATAATTGAAAATACATAGTGATAGTCGCGTATAAAGTTAAATTAATAATGTATAATTAATTATGGCTGAAAAAAAAGTGATAAAGAGTAATTAGAATAACAAGGACGAAATTAGCAGTGGCTGCAAAAGAACCAGTCGAGCACTCGTCTACGTGACTAAAAAGCTCTTTATAAGCAAGCACTGATTTCTTCATCGATGATGTAGAAACTAAACCAGACGTGGAATCTTTGAAGAGGAGATTAAACGTGCCGTTGAATGGACCATAAATGTGAATTGGTCTCCGAGGGCTTACGCGGTATCCTAACCAATTTTCTAGTTTCAGTAAAGCCAGAAAAGTATCGGTTCTAGAAATTTGCGTATCGTTTTTGCGACCAACAAGCTGAAAGAAACATTGCAATTTATTTGTTTTTATACACTGCGCAACAGATATATAGACGTACGCGCGCGCGCACACACACACACACATATATTAAATATATGTATATATGTATATAAATTAAATAATTTTTAAAAAATTATACCTACTTCGCTATCAATTGTTACTGATAATGCGCAAAATTCGTCAAATTTGAATCCTGGAGTTTCAGCCAAACTTCCATTTTTACACAAGATACGGTACATATTCGAATCGATGGTTTTCTCTAAAATAATAATTAGTTGTAAATATTTTAAACTTAAACTTATATATAAACGTTTTCAATCTTTTTTATTGTATATCTGTAGAAATAGATAATCTTTTACCGATTATATATTTATAATATATTATATATTTAAAAAATTATGTTGTTTGATACCGATAATATTTGCCGCATCAACGAATGCAATATCACCGGCGCCTTCGCTAAGACATCTCATGGCTCCTTCATCACTATAATAGCGATTAGTTTCGTTTACTGCACAAGAGGTATTATTTTGATATCGACATGCTGAACAAAACTTTGACGATACATCTGCAGAAATAGGAGTGCGCGTATGATCGGTGTCTTCTATCCCAGGACTACAAGCGCCAGCCAACAGTTTGGACACCAATAATGGATAATCACAGGACTTGGATGAAATAATGCCATTCGATCTTGCGACATTGATAAAATTTAACCAACCAATTCCACCGTATTCTGGAAAACATGCTTTTAGATTTCTTAGGTCGTGAAAATTTTTTATTGGATAATTGTTATCCTTAGGTTCGCGGACTACCGCAATTATCACGCTATTTTTGTCCGTTTCAGTTTCACTATACAGGATCGTTGATAGGCCGTAAACGCTACATAAATGTAAAAAAGAATATTAAATAATGTGTAATAAATTTTTTTATAACTGTTTTACTTAACGTTTTATTATATGTATATATATATATATATATATATATATATATATATATATATATATATATTCTAAAATTTTCGCTTACGTTCGCGCCAGGTAACCATAGTTAGAATCGATAGTGATTATATCTGCTCGATCTTCAGCTATATCGCGAAAACATTCAAATGTGGAATTTGATTTGCTACAGGAAATGTTCGGTTGTACATCGAGTGCTCTCGCTGCTCTCGCCATCCATCTGCATTTATTAGTCTCCAAATCACCAATCGTGCACCAACGAATAGTTTTACCGCAGGTCTCAATGTTTAAGATATCTATTTCTCTTCCTTGACTTAAGTACGTAGCCAAAGACATTTCCGTAAGGTTGAAAGCCCGGCTATCTTCTTGTATAATTTTATTTAAAGCAATTTCCCAATTGTTTTCTTTAAGTCCAAATGGTAATGATGGTTTCAGCCATTTCCACAAATCAATTTTAAGAGCTTTTGCAATTTCCCTAAAAAGTAAAAAGATTTTTGAACAAAACATAATCAAGCAGATTATTAAAAAAAAAGATCTATTATTTGTATAAAATAATTTTCAGTAAAAGTCGTATCGCATTAATTTTCCCCTTGATATAAATATAAGTATCTCTAGATATTTTCTAAGTAAATATAAGTACTATTACATTGTGTAAAAAATAAATTTATTAAAGTATAAATTAAAAAAGAATTTATTTTTACGTAAAATGTATTTAATCATCGACTACATAAGTTGTTTTCAAGTTTTGAATCTTTCTTGTGTATTTCTTTCTAAATTCTTGCATACACATATAACTTAAAAAGCTAGATGCAAAATGAAAAAAATTACTTTAAAATATTTTTTCCCCCTAATTCCTTTTGTGTAAATTAATGCAAATTACAAATATCGTTGTTCGCTTACTTTCTAGCTGCGACGACGCTCCATGGTTGTTTAAGCCATGCACAAGGAGTTTCGGTGGTTAAAGGAAGAATATTACCATTTGGACATAAAAATTGGAACGTCGCATTTGTCTGAAACATATGTAGAATAATGTTTGAATAGCAATAAAAAAACTCATTATAATTACAAATAATAAACACAAATATAAATAAATTAATACAGTGACTCTTATGTCAAATAATTTCAAAAACTGAGATGAAATACATTCGTTTCCTGAAAACAAATCTTTCACTTACTTTGAAATATTCACGAACATAGTTGAGCGCTACATATGCGACTTTACCATCACGACGAGCTAGGCATTCCATTGCTCCGAAATGTCCATGTTTTTCCTTATTGTTGTAACTACAAGTTGCTTGATTATCACAAAGAGCGCATAATTCTGGATACTTATTTTCTGCGAAGAGAAAAATAATAAATATAATTACATTACTCGTGCGCGTTAATTTTTTGAAAACTACTAACAAAACTTAACAAAATTCGTAATTAAAAGCATTAATTATTCAAAAGACATAATACAATAATTAAAAAACGACTTCTTGTGCAAAAATAAATACAATATTAATCAATGAAAAAAGAGATAGTTTTATTAAATTAAGATAGTTCAGATTAAGTTGAATTAGCTCAAATCTTGTATCAATTCAGTTTGACACATTATTTATATTCAATAATAATATTTAATAATAACTCGTAATAATAATTTTCTTCTATTTTATTACTTATGTTATTGTAAAAAAATTCTATGTGAAAGCCTTTAATGTGCATCAATACATACATCCAATTAAATTCGCTATAATTTTTGCTATTATTTAGAAAATAAAGGCAGTATATATGTGGATTCTGCAAACTACGGTGTATGTTATATTTTAAAATAATAGATCTCAGAAATATCTTTCAAAAGCAACTTCCAGTGATTCAAAGCAAATATGATTGAATTTCAATTTTCTTTCTCTCTCTCTCTCTCTCTCTCTCTCCTTTCTCAATGTCAAAATTATATTAATCTTTATAATATGTAAATGTTGTAATATCGATTTACTTAAATTTTTTTTTTAATATGAATCTCTCGACTTACTTAATTCTTGATCGATGGAACTGTCAGCAGTCCATTCACCTGGTCTACAAGCTTTTCCGAAGAAATCTCTAAGACTTCTGATCTCATTTTCGATGACAGTTACATTATCTTGGCAATGCGGAAAAATTACCGTCTTTTCAAAATATTTGAGAACGTAATCATTCCACCATTGAGATTTACTAAAACCAGGATGGCAAAAGCCACCATTTTTTAATTGTTTGAGGCGTTCATCAGGACTAACAGCCTTTTGCGTTAAATCTGCGGGAACCACTGCCACCGTTTGAAATTCAAATTCCTCTGTAAAAGTTAGATTATATATTTAAGAAAAAGATAAAAAATTATTAAAGTACGCACAAGGAACGAATATTTTCAAAGAGTTTTGATTTATTCCATAGTAATAATTCACATCTATATTATATATATATATTCTACCTAAAATGAAATTTACACACATTCAAAATATCACTAAAATACATAAGTAAAATAATAATAAACCATTAAATTCTGTGATATCAGTATATTATAACACTTAAGTTAAGAATATGTACTTGAAAAAACATTAATGATCTTAAAATCACTTTGAAGATGATTTTAAGAGACAAATTGTTTGTACATTATATTTATTTTTTTAAATGGTGCAATTTTTTTCTTACTTTTATTTGGTTTTTATTTGCGCGGATAATTAAAACATATAATAGCATTGCACTAAAAAATAATTAAATACAATCTTTTTGCATCTTGTCGCAAAAAGTTTTTAAAACTTTGTATTACCTTCCTGCCTTTCCCTATGTCTCAATTGAAAAATAGGCAAGAAATCCAACGGGTAAAATTGATATGCCAACAAGAGTTCTTCTGCATTGAAAACGCCGAAATCGGCCTTTCCTTGAGCTAAGCGAATAGCGCATTCAGCGCTGTCCGTTACACGCAAACATGACACTTTACTTTCTCCTCGTTGTAGAGCATAACACGCGTCATCACTTATTGTATCTATAGGCGCGCAGAATTTATCTGAAAAACCGTGAATTGATCGGTGCATAAATTGAATTATTGACGAATCTTCTTGGTATTCGTAAAACTAGAAGTAAAAGTTTTCGTGTATTTTTGAGTATGTATTTTCAATATATAAATTAATAAAATGCTGAAAGCTTTAAAAATAACAAAAGTTGAATGAAAAAGATAATTATAATAAGGTTGATTTAAATATATATGATAAATTCAAATTTTTAAATTAATATGTATAATTGATAGTAAATTAATCTCTCTCTTTAAAAAAAACTATGATGTTATATAGAAGTAAAATAAAGGTTGTCTGACTTCTTAACTTATAAAAAGTGATAATAAACGGCCTTTTTTTCTCTAATGTCTATTTAGTGAAATATCATTTGATTTTTACTCAAAATATATTTGATTTTTGTTTAAAAATCAATATTACATTATTGTTTTATTAATTTTTACTGCTACATTTACAATTATTTATTTATATACATATATATTTAATATATTTATTTACATATCAATTATTACAAGTAATGGACAATAAATTTCAAATTTTTACATGACAGTAATAAATTAAAATAATTAATAAGTTAAAACAATTAATAAGTTTAAAACAATTAAGTGTAAAATTATATAAAATTAACATTGTAATATATATGATATTTCTAATATTTATTTATACACTGATAATTAATTTGTAATACGACTACAATATCATTTATATTTAAAATGATAATTTTTACTTTTCAAAATTTTAATACACTTTCCTTAGTGATCTGATTCACATGTGCTTCATATTCCCTTTCTTTCAAAAATTCTTTTATCAAATTTTTATCATAACAATTTTACGCGTTCATAGCGTTACGCATAATAATATTAAAATTGACATAAATATATATTCTCATTGATATAAAAATGCATTATACAATTATTAAAAACGTATTCATCATATTAAAAATAAACGTAATGCACATCGATGAGATTATATCAATTTCATTGAAATTATCATTTAATCATTATCAAGATATCTATTTATCTATTGCTTGATAGTGTCTAATAATACAAAAGGAATATGATCCTCCATAAATGTTCATAAATATCATAAATTTCTTATTCAAACTTTTTAAAATTTAATCATATATTTCAAATAATAATAACTTTCAATATAATGGAACAAAAATCTATTATTTAATGTATACATATATATATATTTTTTAATTTATCTTCTTTTTCTTCTATTATAAGAAAATAATTAACACATTTCTCCCACAAAATATCTTTTAGAAATTATTTTTTATTTTTGCATACACATAAAAATATATAATTTTTAGCGTCACATATAGATTGTTTTTATTTCTTTCTCAATTTTCCTTTAAACAAATACTATTATATATTATGTCAACTATACTTGACATTATGCTTAGAATCTTTATTTATCCATATTTTAAAATTGAAAAAGAAAATAGTGATTTAAAGATTTATTGTATGATATATTTATAATATATCATAAATATATCATAAATTATTTAAAGTGTTACACATTTTTTTATAATTCTCTAATGCTATAATATATGTTATGAGCAATACTATAGCGATTTCCTTATCAATACGTAATGAATCAGACTTTGCTATCCGATATAAAATTTATGATACGCAAAACAACTAATTTATTTTCAGAATATTTCAGAAAAAATATGATAAAAATTAAATGCACATATATTTAATATTATTTTATATTTAATATTATTTTATATACATTTACTATCAAATAACTATTATAAATATAATATTATATATAATATTATATAATATATTTTTAAAAGTTTATTAAATTAGCTGGTATATATAGAGATCACACATGTTATAGATATATATATATATATATATATATATATATATATATATATATATACACATACAATATTCATTTTTTAATACAATATACAATGTACATTACAACATTCATTATTTAATTTTAATTTATTATATAGTTGTTAGATTGTATTTTTAAAGTTTACATGGAATTCATAGATTATTATCATAGAATCGAGCCCCACAAAATATGTAAAGATGTAGCAAATTTATCATAACTTTTTAGTAGATACATAATTTTAGTAAAAGAGCAAAAATAGATAATATCTATTAGCAAATTAAGTTGACTTACATTCCTGTTGCGCATATGCGACTCCAAGAAGGAGACTAATCCAAACGATATTTTTCATCATCGATCTGAAGTCAATCCAGCAACAGTTTGATACAAACTGCCACAGCAATTGAATCTTCTTTCTAACGTGGATAGCAGAAGCGGAACTAGGTGTGCCGCATATGTCTCTTCACACGAACCGAATGATAAGAAGATTCCGATAACGAACGTACACGCCCTGTATATACATGCACTGTTATGTGATTTTGCAATCGCATTGCCCTATCCTTCAAGGACTGTTGACGCAAAATGTGAATCAACGATCGTGGGAACAATATGGTACATTCACAAATCCATTTCAAATAATTTATAATGTGAAACTCACAAGACACGAATTTTCGATAGAATTCTACAATGTATAAAATTCTATATACAATTTCATTTATGTCATATAAGAAGAATTCTAAAAAATACTAATTAATTCTAATTTCATATAATTTTCTTCTAATTTTTCATATAATTTTACACCTCGAATTATAATTGCAAATAAGGAAAAACTCTTATATTATATTAATTAATAAGTTCAAGTTGTAATTATAATTATATGTAATTCTAGGCATGTGCATAATTTAATTAAATTAAATCATGTTTTTACATTGACTTTTTATTTTTAAATCTCCTTCTATCATTGTGTTTTATTTTCTCGCCAAAATTTGCAATAAACATTTTTGGAATTTTATCATATACGCATTAGCTTTAATTACGTTGTAACACAAGACGCTGATGCGTGCGACATGATACTGTATTATAAGATACGCAAGTATAGTACATATTATTTCGCTTATCAAATGACGATAACTTTCCACGAAAGCAGTTAATACGTTGATGACTAAATGCGGACGCTTCTTCGAAAGAGTAACGTTCGTTAATTGAATTTAAATCTGTACATTTTGCTTCAGATTGGCAATCTAAACAAGATAAATACTAATATCCGTTTCTGTTAAGATGCATTTATAAGTATGTATACAAAAATTTGGCCAACAAGATTATCAATGTAAACAATTTTTTACAATTATAATAATAAGATATTGAGGGTGATTTTATTTGATTAAATACAAAAGAAAGAGATAATTGATTAAACCCGTATCATATGTATATAATAAAATATAAAATACAAAAGTTTTAACAATTGAGAAAAAACATGAATAAAGACAAAAACTATATAAAACTATATATTTATAAAATTTATTAAACAAATTGCATTTATAAAATAAATTATTCAAATTATAAATTTACTCTATTCCAATTTCGAATCTTTCAATTATTACCCAACAAAGATAATAGAAAAAAAATAATTAATGTAAAGGTATCTTTATTAATTACAAATAAGCATAATATTATGCGTACAGATATTTTATAACCTACACGTTTTTGTTCTTGATAATAAGATAACATTCATGCAATGTCTCATTATCATTAGATGAACAAAAGAACTCAATTTTTCATACTGCTATAAAAATTATGCATAGACGAGTATCAGAATAATTACTAGGTATAATTACAAGTACATATAGAAACGATGGCTTACACATTTTCGCATAAGTCTACGAGGAGAATAATTTTCACAAATATTAATAATTCTTAAAAAATGATCGCATTAATGATACTGATTATAGTGATTTTTGGTATAGTTACATGTAATAAAGTAGATGTAGTATGACTAAATGCGTCATAACGATACCATTAACGATATCGTTAATATATGCTGTGATATAATTATGACAATCGTTAACTTTCGCAAATAGGATTTAACAGAATATGCGTTATTATGGAAGAAAATGGCCAAATATATTCATCATTGACATTTATTTGCGTGGATGCTACTGTAATATCATTAGTGAATATTTGCGATGGAATTCCTCATTGCCCTGATTCTTCGGATGAAGTTGCTACACTGTGCCGTCATGTTGTGTAAGAAGATATTAACATTAATTTTTTCATTAATATTATTATATAATAAAGGATAGTGCAAAGTGACTTTTTTTTATTAAAGGTAAAATTAAAATCTGTAAATATGTTTTCCCTATAATTTTTTAAAATAGTACGTAATAAATCATATTTCATCGTTCAATCATATTTATTATTCAGTATTTAATTCTGTGACTAATTGTGTGTGTGTATGCGCGCATATGTTTTAAACTTTCATTAATAACGAGAAAATATCAAATCTATATTTATATCATATTTTCTCATTATAATACGATTAACAAAATATATTGATAATGTTCTAAAGTCAATTCACTTTGGAAGTTTTTTGTCATCACAGAAATTTCTCTTTTTTCTTTAGATGTCCCATGAATATGTACAGATGCAGTTATGGCGCTTGCGTAAATCGTACAGCGCGATGCAACGGTTTGGTAGATTGCGTGGACGCTAGCGATGAGATCGCTTGCGATCGAAATCCTAACGATATTTGTTCCGATAAAGAGTTTCAATGTTCTACCATTCAACGAGAGTGCATATCTCTCGACGATGTGTGCAACGGTCTGTATTTGTCACATTGATTTCAACAATATCCTATTCCAGCTTGGAGAAAGTGTTAAATTTTAATATCTTTATGGTTACAAGACAATTCGCATGAAAAATACTCTGCGTTATAAATTAGAATAGATATAATCTAGATTTTTGATTGATTTAATTTAATCGACCGAGCATAAAATTGATACCTTCAGATTCTCTAATTTGCGATAATATTATAAAAATTGGATATAAAAATTAGAAATAAATTTATTATATAAATATATATATATTTCTATCAGGATATAAAGATTGCTCGGATGAAAGCGATGAAAACGCAACAATTTGTCGCGAGTACCCATGTCCCGAATATACATTCCGTTGTTTATATGGAGGTTGTATTTATCAAGAAGTGATTTGCGACGGTATCAAAGATTGCATCGACGGTACCGACGAAGATTCAAATATGTGTGCGGCTATTAATTGCGAAGGTGAAAAATGCTCACAATATAAATGCCGGTTGGTTAATTAATTGATTTATTGATGTTTTATTAATTTAATAGTTATGTATATTGGCACATATATATATGTCAAAATTCAAATTATTCATTTTCTATTTGCGTAGAGACGAAGAATTTTTATGTGAAAATAGACAGCAGTGCCTATCAATAGCTAAAATATGCGATGGTATTCGACATTGTACAGATGCATCTGATGAGAGTTCAAAAATGTGCAAAATACGTGAGTACGTATTTTAAAAATATTCGATTTAAATTCAATACCACTTTTCAATTTCCTGCTTACAAATTTTAGAATCAGTTTTTAGGAACAATTACTTTATAAAAAAGATCAAATTTTTACATATGTATTATTGTGTATGAAAATAAAAGAGTTTATTAGCAAAACATTTTCGTTT
This sequence comes from Camponotus vicinus, assembly GCF_025532165.1. Classification (NCBI taxonomy): domain Eukaryota; kingdom Metazoa; phylum Arthropoda; class Insecta; order Hymenoptera; family Formicidae; genus Camponotus; species Camponotus vicinus. Next base: position 19,134,668 of record NW_028141980.1, on the reverse strand, counting down.
AGAATGTGGAAACTATTCATATTACAAGACAAAACAATAGATTCATTAAAATTTTCTATAGATGTCCTGAAAATTGGTTTCGTTGCGCTTACGGCGGATGCATTCGACCGGAATTGAAATGTAATTCTCGGTTAAATTGTTACGACTGGAGTGACGAGGACGAGTCTTTATGCGCGATAACGCTGCCTGAAGGTGCTTGCCGATTGCCCGCTGCAAAAGCAGGAACGCATTATAATGTGAGCGGATGTTCAAGATGTCGACCAGGCGATATTGTTCCCGAACTTACATGGCTCGACTATACTTGCGACATTGAAAGTTCTTTGCAAGGTGCTAATAGAATTTATTGCCAAAGTAACCAGTGGTTTCCCAGTATTCCAAATTGTGCTCTTAGTAAGTAATTTTAATTTTTTTATAATCGGCATCAAAATAATTGTGAAGTAATTTTTATTTATAATATAGATAACATTTTATAAAAAGATGTATATATATATATATATATATATATATATATATATATATATATATAATAGAAATTGTATATATTTAATAAAAATTATGGCACAATGAAAAAATATTTTTTCGTAAAGAAAAGCGAATAAAAAGTACAAAATAAATATTGTTACTTATAATACTTATTTTGAAAGAAACAATGTATAATTATTTGATATTTATTTGATTTTATAATACTGTGATCTCTCTCTAAATATGCCAATTAAAATATTTTTTAATAATTATCTAACGATACTTGTTTATTGCTTATGATTCACCACTATATTTGGCCATATGTAATATGCATATTTCAGAAAACGAAATCGAAGAAATAACATGCCCGCCGCCTTTTGAAGCATACGGTGCGATTAAACGATGTAAGGCGATGTGGGGTCCTCACGAAGGATGGTTACCTTGCGATCAAGCCCTTCCAGTCAGTACGCGAGTTTTTCTTGAATGTCCGGCATTCTATGAACGTCGCAGAGGATCGGCTAGCGCTATATGCCTTCATGACGGCACGTGGAGCCAACCATTTTTGAGTTGTATTCCTATCTGCGGGATAAGAGATTCCACAGGTTCGGCAATCGATATACCAGAAAGATTAATAAAAAAATATTTTTTTCGTTTCGCAAAAAATCATTTCCTTGTAGTTTCTTTGATGCTGAGTATAATTCCGATTTTTAAAATGCCTTATCAAGTTACAATTTTGGAAAATTTAAAATTAAATATATGTAATTGTATTTATTATTATCATTGTATGTATTATTCTATGTATTATTAGAATATTTATTGTATTTATATGTATACAAAAAAAATTTAGCGGCACCATTGATCGTAAAAGGATGGCACATCGAAAAAGAAGAAACACTACCTTGGCAAGCTACCCTCTTCTCGCACGAAAATGGTCAATGGAAGTTCTTTTGCGGTGGTACGTTGATAGGAGAACGCGTTGTGTTAACTGCCGGCCACTGCGTTTGGAAGACCTCGGCAGACACAGTACGCGTTGCTTTCGGGATCCTTTCGAGTGATTTAAATCAAGCAGGAGAAAACGCGCAGGTGATCGACGTAGAAAATATTAAATTACAGAGTGCGTATCAAGATCACGAGAGTAACTACGGCTCAGACATCGCGTTGCTAATCTTGAAGGAAACTGTGACCATTAACTCGATTGTTAGACCCGTTTGTATTCCTTGGCGCTCAGATGCAACATTGACGGAATACCAAGAAACTGGTAGAGTTGGATTGGTAGCTGGTAAATTTAAATTTTGCTTAAAAAAATCTAGTAGATGTAATTAAAAAAATATATACAATCTTATATGGAAAAATAAAAAAAACAAAATTTGTCTTAAAAGAGTCTAAAATAAGTTTTCTTTAATAATATTAAAAATTGAATAAATAATTAGAATAATTAGATTAATAACAATTTATCTCAATTATTTAATTATTTGTATTATAGCTTATGTTTAATTATTTATTTGTATTATATTATAATTGATTCTCATAACTATTTGCACTGATTATTTACATGTACAGTTTTTACCTGACAATTTCTGAAATCTTAAAAGTATTTTAGGAATGGGATTGACTGAGAACGATACATTTAGTCCAGTTTTAAGAGTAACTACAATGAAAATTATTTCCGATGATGAATGTCGTCAAAATCAGAATAGAGATTTTTGGAAATATTTGACTTACACATCCTTTTGTGCCGGATGGGCAAATGGCACTGGCGTATGCAACGGGGATAGCGGCGGAGGATTGGTACTTCTTCAACGATTGAATTCTAGCATTTGGGAAGTTCACGGAATCGTCTCTGTGAGCCCACGAAGATTGGACACTAGCATATGCAATCCCAATTTCTATACTGTTTTCACTAGGGTATGCTAAATATAGAATTGCAAACATCATTAACAAATATGAATAAAATTTATATCGAGAATATATGTACTTTAATTATCCGTAAATTGTTTCTTTTAGCAATATCTGATGTCTTTTATAAATTAGTTCTTAGTATCTTATTATTATTCATATGACCATTCATTTATTATTATTTGCATATAATTATTAAGGAAGATAAAAACAATTAAACACAACTGCTCAGACTATTGTTATATTTTTTTATACTATTATTTATTTTCTTTATTTGATATATAGGTTTCGATATATACCGATTGGATCAACAAGATCATCGAGAGTATACCAATAATTGGCCCACCTGACCGAGATCGGCAACCAAACAGAGATGATATTATTGTTTAAAAACAGTGATAAGTTAATATTGCGCGCACCTTTATAAATTCGGAAAAGCTTTTCAATCAAAGAAATCAATACACACACACACACACACACACACACATAAGTTAATTTAATTTGCGCAGTATCTCTCTAAAGATACAGAATGTTTAAAAATGTATATCGACTAATTAAGTATTGTTTTTATTGATTCCATCTTTATTTTTTTCCTAGAAAACAAAAGAATATTTCCCTAAAAGTCCATTATGAATAGTATAAATATTGATAATATGTCAAAACAGAAATATAGAAAAGAGAATTTAATTAAGAATATCAATTCCAAACATCATTGTATAATTTGTCTGGTCATGAATATATTACAATAGATAATATAATTTTATGCATTTAAACATCAATATGAAAAATTTTTCACTAATAACTGTAAGTATATTAAAAATATTAAAAAATATTTTGACAAGCTAGATACAAGTCATAAATATCATAAAGGAAATAAAATCCAAAGAATTTATCGAAAAAATGCAAATGTCTTATTTCGTTAATATTCTTAGATCAACTTTTAAAAGAAAAGAAAACTTTTTTAAAATATATAAATTATTTAATATATATTTGTATATACATTACATTTATCTTTAATATCGTTTGTCAAAGAATTTATGAGATAAATAAAAAATTTATTTTATGTTTCTTTACATTTTTAACAAGAAATCACTTTTTATTTTGGATACACTATTTATTAAATAAATTCTATATACATTATATATAATATATTATGATTGATACATAAAATCAATTATTGAAATATTCTATATTTATGCATATGCGTAAGACACACACACACATATATCGAAACACAAACTCTTATTAATAAATCCATATGTATAAGAATTTATAATTAAAATTTAGATATACAGGATATTAATTTTATATGATTCTTGCACAATACTTTTACGCTTATATCGGAAATATTATTACACATTTGTGTTATGAAAGTGTTATGCTTACAATTAGAGTAAACCAATCTTGACGGAAAAAAAAGAAAAAATACAGACAGTACTTGCTACAAATAAATCAGCAACTGGTGTAAAATATGATGATGTGTATATTACACCAAGTTATATAAAATTTGACGAAGCTTTTGAAGGAGTTACATATCGGCGACGTATTATTATCAAAAACATTGGAAATAGATCTGCATTTATCAGAATTCGTCAATCAAATTCCTTAGTAAACATCTTCTAATTTAAATAAATATATTATTAATTCACAAATAAATTATAATTTATTCTTTTCAAAATAAAAATCTATTATTAAAGTAAAGCTCTTTTTAACAGGCTTTTCAAGTGAAAACTTTGACTAATAGTATGCGAGTGAGCCCAGGATTAAGCATAACAACATATGTGACTTACACTTTTAAGAGACCATCTGTAATACATACAATAATTCCAATCGAGATCAACGGAAGAGTTTTTGATTATCGTGCGATATGTACACTCGCTATTGGACATATCAGTATCGAACCAAAGTTGGTAGACTTTGGTACCATTGACATTGGCTATTCGTCTGGCTTAAAAATATTAACAATCTACAATGAAGGAAGTAAAAGTATCAGGTATTACGTATTATTTCTGAAAAATTTTTAAACATTAGAAATAAAATCATGTTTCGCGCAAAGTAATAATTTTTTTGTCTTATTGTTAGCTAAATTTATTTATTAGCGATATACTGCAGCCCATAACATATAATTTTTGATAAAAATATAAATATATATACATAATTACATAAACATCGAAGAAAACTTAAGTGAAATGTTTTCATTAATTAACATGTACACACGTTTTATTATATTATAATATTTATATAACGGAAAAATATCAATTTCATCTATTTCTAAAAAATTCGGACTGTACACTAATTTTTTCATTTATTAGTTATAAAATGACTTAATTGCAGATTATGTCAATAATTTATGTTATATTAATAAATAAATGTGAATTAATTCTTTAAGAGAACAATAATCCTAGTAAAATTTTTATTATCTATAATAAATATAGGGTAATACCGATAAATTTTTACAGAATATATATTTGATATATTTATTTTTCTTGGGTCAACAATTTATATTAGTTATTTTTTAAAATCAAGTCACAATATTTATCTGCGAGCATATTTTTCTCTTCTCAGCTTATTTAATCTTTGTGGAATAACCTTAGAGACTTTTTGAAAATACTATGACTTAAATAAAAACTTATTTTATGTAAATGTATTTTATAAATTTGGAAATAAATATTAACACAGATTTTCGATTGATCTCGGACGAAATGATCTAGACATAACAGTTCAGCCTCTTCATGGAAGAATCAAACCACACAAAGAATTGAAACTTCGAATCGAATTAATGGGCATAAACGAAGGTGTCTTTTACAGTGAATTCTGGTAGGACATTCGCAATGAACGTCACTTAATGTTTGTCATTGAAGAAAGACTTAAACAGATTTTCCTAGGATTAAATCTACTCCAAACATACGTGTTCCTATAAAAGTGCGTGTCATCACACCAGGATTAGTAGTTTATCACCCAAATACGACTGGAAATATTACCCTCATCGATTTTCCACTCACGATAGAAAACACCAGTAGATGCGATACTTTTGTCTTACGAAATCTTTCGTCTCAAGCCTGTAATTATGTTGTTTTCGGCGAGCTCGATAACGAAATGAAATGCATTCGGGTACAGAATACAAATTTTGTTTAAATAAGTTAGAAATTTCAATCAATAAATTACTAAAATAGATTTTTAAAGACTCGTAGATGTAAACTAGTGTTATCGGTCTTTTTATTTAAAATTTCTAAGATTCCCCTATATCTAGAAATTATAGAGAATAAAATTGTTTAAATAGAAATTAGGAAGCTCTTCGCTTGATAAGCTCGAATAAATTTGTTATAGAATTACTTCAATTTCTATTTAAATATTGTTTTTATTTAAAATTACTAAATATGTGGAATATATAAATATGTGAGCGAAAAAAATATCAATCAAAAATGATAGAAATTAGTACAGTTAGCTATTAGATATATCTACATATGTAGTCAAGTAAAAAAATATTAATGTGCCTTTCTTAATTTTAATAGTTTATTATTAATATTATTAAAAAAGAGTTCAGCAAGGATTCCGATTTCTGAGTCATCTGCACTCGATGTAATAGCAAAAATTTAAAAATACAATTATAAAAGAACTGAATTTTTAAGAATGTAAATTAAAATTATAAATTAATTTAAATTTATAAATCTGACATAAAAATTTTAAAAATCAAAAGGCAGATAGAAGATTACCTTCATTTTTCGTTACTTATTCGATATTTTTTATCGATTGACTTAATAGATATGCCTATATTATATATTAATAGAGTTATATTATTTTTGCAGGACATCGATCGCAAACATAATCCCGTTTTCAGTGTCTTTGAGATTTATCCGTTTGAAGGGCGAATGAATCCATTCCAAGGTATCATCTTCGAAGTCAAGTAAGTGCAGTTATCGCATTGTCACAAATATAAAGTTACATATATTATAAAAGAATACATATGCCATTTGTAAAAATAATATATATGTATAATACATATAATTGTAGATTTTCGCCAATAACTATGTTATCGGAATGGAGACAGAAAAAACAACAAAAAGATTTTCAACGTCAAAATCAAAAGAATAGAAATTTTATGGCATTTATTAGAATAATTAGAGTACATTGTACAGAGAGAGAATTGGAAGATAACATCAGTACGTTTATTTGTTCTTTCATCTTGTGTTATTACTTATAATTTTTGATATCCTCCTAGTTGTAAAAAATGTTCCACATATCCATCTGATATATTTTTAAATCATAACAATGTGTAATATATGTATTTTAAATTACATAAAAAACACTACATACATGTGGATACATGTAATTATATATATTAGAATTATATTTTTTGGATATAATGTACAAATCAAAAATTATTAATAGAGATTAATAAAGATTTATAATATGTCTAAATATACATAAGTAATGCTATTATTATATTTTAGAGTTAATATGAAAAGAAATATAGAGTATTTTATTTTTTATATTTAATTATTGTCTCTTTTTCCATCTATATCTCAATTTAATAATATTTTAATTTAAAGCTTAATTAATAAAAATTGATAATAAAATATTTAATGTTAATAATGAGGAACTTATGATAAACATATTAATAATTATAATAATAATATTAATAATATAATAAAGAATTAATTAACAATTAAGAAATATTAAAATGTATATATTATAATAAAGAATTAACTATCTAAATAATATTTCACAGAGATTGATCCTGTAAAAAATTCTGTCACGGATAATCCTTTATCACAGAGAATTTATATACGTGAGTGACCGACATCTATCAACGACAATTTATGTGTGTTAAAAGAAATATATTTTTAATAGAATTCAAATTTTTTCTATATAAAATATTTATGTTTAAATTACTTCTAAATTATACATAATTATATCATATGAAATTAATTATTCAACTGTTTATTACGCATTTTAAGAAGAACCAATGATGGAAACTTCTTCTTTGTCAACGTCCTGCGCATCAAATATTAATTCAGGAACCGGCGACATAATACGACTCTGTCTTTATGGTGAAGCAGAAACGGTACAATTGCATATTGAACCTGATAGCCTCTATTTTGGCGATTTAATAGTCGGCCAACTAACACAACGCGTACTTCGCTTGACAAATCCTTCTATTATGGCACCGATATATCTGGAATGTGTGTCGAATGCAGCTGCACGATGTTGTCCGAATCGAATGAAACTTAAATCGAACACATCTAACGAAATTCTTATTAAAGTTCGCGGCAAAGAAAGCAGTAATTATTACATTTTCCTTGATATTGAATTTTAAATGTAATAAATATTCAAATCTCATCGCATATAATGCAATAATACAATGAAGTGATACTTATGTTAACGGAAAAGTTTTTGCTATCATTAGATTTGTCACTTTAAACATGTTTTTATTTTGTCCCATCTTATTTCATTTTTTATTAATAAAATAGAAAAAAATGAGAAGAGCGAATAAAATATTTTTTATAGTTCAATCTCCGTTCAAGCTGTTTCTCAATGTCACAGCGGATTCTTACGATTCGACTACATCGAGAAGGTGCCTTAAAAGAATAAAAGTTGGAAGTTACTCCGTTAAATGTACAGTGAATATTATTTTCAAATCCAAAAATAATCTTCTGAGTAAGCCCATATTTAATTATTTGACTGATATGCAAGTTTTTGAATTATCTAATATTTAAAAAAGCGACTTTTTGGTAAAGATGAAACAAGTTTGTTAACATGTACACATACTAAAGCAAATGACGATGAAGAAATTATGAAACGCCTTCTTTCTTCGCCTAAGTGGAAGTTGCTCTATAAAAACTATTCGAAAATAATCGATAAATTTGCGGGATGTTTAAGAAGATGTCCGTTTAAAAAAACGATTTCCATCTCAATCAAGGCAGCTGTATTAATACCTTTATCACCCTTACAAATATATAACGTTCACATTTTTCCAACTATCTTCGCTTTTGACATGGTAAATAATCAAACAAGAGCAGCGATTCCAACAAAATGTTCATTAAGTCATTTTGATCATGGACACTGAGTAATTGATAGGTAGCACAGAATAGCTTCAATTATCAGCGCTTGGTTGTAAAAAATACGAATAATATTCCAGTGATGATACGATTAATGAGTATCTCAACCAAGTGCATCCGTTTTCCGGAAGGTAATTTAATGATTTTGCAACCAAACTCGATGATAACAAGACTCGTCGAGTATCTTGCAGATAACGATCTTGGCAAGTTTAACGGATACATCAATTATATAATTAACGATAATCACTCCTTCGAGCTTAACATTACTGCTGATGTTGTTCGCAAACAGCTGTACATCGACAAAACAGAGATTGAACTTGGAAAAGAATGGTCAAGTGAGGAAACTTACCGACCAATGGCCTCTGTTATTCGAATTTCAAACAAACTAGGAACAGAGATATTTTTTAGGTAATAAAAATGTATTCTTTTTTTCCATGTGTAATAAATGATCTTTCCTCTAAAAGGATATTTATTTTAAATTAATTAAAGATGTATATATGTGAAAGTAATATGTCCATAAAGAAACGTTTTTATATGTTTGCTTGCAATTTTGAAGAGCTATGAATATATTGTTGAACATGTACTTCAAAATGTAACGCGAATTACAAAATTTCTTATAGATGGGAAATACCGGCGACTTCTGGTTTCTACATAGAACCGAGATCGGGTTTTGTACGCGGGAACTCTACTTTACACGCTTATGCGCATTATGAGTCTGATAACGCTAAAACTAATCATATTCAAGCGATAATGAAATGCGAAAGTGGAAGTTGCTTGTCCTTGAGGCTCAATATACCACAATTTGTACCGAAGGTTAAATTCATAAATGATAGTGCGAATCTTGGTGAGATACCTCTCAATTTGCCAACCAAAGTGATCGCCGTTCTTCAAAATTTTGAATTTAATGAGATGGCATATGAAGTAGATTGCGTATCATTGATACGTGGCTGCGATGTTAATCCATTACGAGGGAAAATATCGCCGCGTGGTATTGTAATTCTTGAGGTATGTTTCTTATACACTAACAAATTTAAACATACATGTATGTATGTATGTATATATATATGTATATACAGGATGGTCTCTACATATATATATATATATGTATACATATGTTGGAACATTGATCAAAAGAATTTATAATTTTAGGTGTATCTTACGCTCGATGTTTGTTGTCGTTTTTCTATCACAATCGCTGTCACAATTCAAAGATGTCTACGATTACTATATAGGATAAATGGCAATGTGTCATTCCCACGATTAAAAATTCTGCCGCAACGAATAGATATAAAACGCGTCAGCATCGATGCTGTTCGGATTCACCAGATAACAGCCACAAATATCGGCACAACAACATTAAAACTGCAAATTTTACTGGAAGAATATCCTGAATTTCGCGTTCTTCTGACGGCAAACGATAAAAACTCGGAGATAGGTAAATAATCTTTAGTATGTTAGAGTCATAGAAGAAAAGAATATATATACATATATGAAAGATCGTTTTTCCCTTCTTCCTGATACCTTTATAATTTATAACTACTTTAGTATTTTTAATAGCATAGATCTACAACTTAATAATTTTGATCAAAAAATTAAAAATAACATATTAAATATTGTTTTTTTAATTTTCTAAATATTTTATAAATAAAAAGGTACGGAAGGGATAACCATCGTTCCGGGTGCCAGCCAAAATCTCTATTTATACTTTCAACCTGTCGATCTGGCCAGCTACGCTTTCTATTTGCCGATTATGATAAATCAGCTGCTTGGTCCGGTGTCGACGTTGAATTCTAAGAATATCAAATCGTCGGAGCTTCTAAAATCGCGTAAAACTCATTACGAACATTTATCGGGTTTTATCATGACATCGTTACCCGATAAGCTCTCTCTGCCCACGATCTTTATCGATTGTACCGTTTCTAATCGTGTCGTTTTCTTTAACAAGCTTATGTTTCAATTCAACTCTGCAACTAACAAAGTAAGACATATATTGATAAAACACGAAAAAGATCGAATATTTAAAAAAATTAGAACATTTTTCAAAAAAGAGCGAAGAAACTTTTATCTCTTAAATAAAATTATTTTTTCTCAATTAGTTATTATATTTAAGATTAATCCTTATATAAGTATCTTTAGGTACTATAATCATATAATATACTATAATTGTTAACTTATTATAGAACAATAATTCGAGATATTTTTTGAAAACAATTATTTGGTTGATTCTATAAAAACATGTTAATATAATGATAAAAAATTTTTAAATTAAATTATAATAAAATTTCATTTATTGATTGAGCATTTTTCAAAGATAAGATCAATTTTTCGTTTAAATATATGTTTTTTTAGTATCTTCTGATAAAATTTTCTTCTACTAACTTGAAATATTAATTTCTAATACTAATTCGAAATTTGATCTATTTAAATAATTTTAAAAAGTGAAACAAAAAAGAAAATGTAAAGCTATGCAAAATATTTTTATAGAACTAAATGGAATATTTTTATCTTTTAAGCTAATCACATCAGTTTACAATTTTACATTGCATGGCATTTAAAAATTAAGCGCAATTTTATGTTTTATTACATATATAATTGTAATAATTGTATATTTCTTCTTTCTTTTGTTTTTCACTAGATATCCGAAGAATTTTCTATAGAGAATCGAATAACGCCAAGGGACATAGAGGTGTCAATAAATATTGAGAAATTTAGCGAACAGGATTGCCCGTTTACCATCGAGTGGTCTCACGGCGTGGAAATTAAACGAACATTCGATTCAATCGATTGTATCTTATGTCCTGGCGGTAGTGTCTTCTTTGTTCTCGAGTTTAAATCGAAGAAACGAGGCAGTTTTAGTGTCGAGGCGCCGATATACGTTCGCGGTGAGCTCGACGACGGCGTGTTCAATAAATTACGTCTGGACGGCGAATTTCCCGCCAGTTCGATCGACGTCGAGCCGACGAAGATATATTTCACACCTATTCCTCTTGATACAGCGATAGAAGAAAAGTTCAAAATCCGAGCAAAGCACTTTGATAATGCGACGTTTATAAGATTTAACTTCGCGATGACGCCACAATGCAGTGATGATTATAAAAATGAGTTGTTACGCATCGAATTCCCAGACGGCAACTTTATTTCTCCCCAATCGTAAGTTACGTTATATATATGTGTGTGTGTGTGTGTGTTATAAATTTATCATTTCGCAAACGATTAATTTTTTTCAATCAATTCAAGCATTCCAATTATAAATATATTTTAAAAATATGTTTTTGTTGCACAAAGATGCATGGAACTTGAAGGAAGAATAATATTCAAGAGTAATCAACCGATATCGTTTCGTTCGACAATTGAATTTTGTGACAATGAAGCGCTTGCTGCATGCTTTTTAACAATATATGCAACAACGGACAACAATTTACTAACGACATATTTATATGATATGAAATCATTTATCTTTGATAAGACATGTACGACAACTAAATATTTGGAAGAGCATATTTTGTATCCATTGTGTAGCACAACAGACGAGAATGATTATAATGATGGAGAAATACCTCCTACACGTAAATCCGTGCGTTTTTATTTTTTTACTCTTTTGTTTATGTTACATAAAAGATATTTTACAATAAAATTGATACAATTTTGGTAAATTTAGATTTGTATTTATAAAATAATCTCTACTTACATTATTGAATAAATGTAATCTCGGCAATTGCTATACAAGATCCCTTTTTATATATTTGTAACATCAGTCTTTGAATTCTTTAAAATTATATCAGTTTTATTCTTTGCCTTCTAGAATTGAAAATAGCTTTATTTTCTTATAAGTAAAAACAAAACCATTTACTCTATGTTATATTTATTTAAATTTAGAATGAATTTTTCGGACCAAGATCCAGCGTTATTTCTCAATTTGATAATCAAAGTAAGAGTTTCGTTAAAAAAATAATAAATATGAAGTTGCATAGATACGAAGAAATAAACACTAGTAATGATAGAATGAATAATTTGCAAGCAAATGGAAAACGGGCGACAGATGATAATGAGGGATGTGATGAAGAAATATCAATTCATAAAAGACATTCTGCGTTTCCTATCGACTTCGGAGCGAGTAAAATCAAGGATCCCGAAGGATTATCGCATCTTCATTATCCCATCAACGATCGAAATAAGTAAATTTCGGAAAGTACAAAGATTATATTCACATCTACACATTTTGAGAACTTAAAACGAACTAAATTATAATTAGGGTAACTTATTTAACTTGAAAGCTTATAAATGGGATTTTTAAATTTTTTTTCTCAAGCTTCAGCGCAATAAAATTAAATTTACTTACTCTAATGATTGAAAACCAAAAGAATTAATTACTAATTAATTTTAATACAATTATTTGAAATTATTTAGTAAGAAAAAATATTAATGCACAGAATAAGATAATGAAGAGTAAATAAATAGTTTATTCTGTTTTACTATTTTTATAGTACATATATATTTTATATTTGTAGTATATATGGTATTTATAGTATATATGTATATTTATATATATATTCCTCGTAATGTTCCAAAAATCATTAATTTAAGGTTTTTTTAAAATTCTTATGAAAATTCTTACGAAATAAATTCAAAACATATTTGTTTAAATAATATCATGATATTAAAATAAAATAACTTGATTTATAAATATCTCGTATAAGATATTTATATTTAAATTTATTTACTTTAGCGATTGCGAAAAATATATACAGGAAATAATGACAATTGTGGAGGAATGGCTATATTCGGGCCCGTTAAAATTTCATTTCTATCCAAACATCTCTCATGGGATTACGGCAGCTTTTTCAAACTTTTGCTTAAAAAAAAAATCATGTATGAGACATTCTAAATGGAAAAGTAACACAACTATACCGTCATTTATCAACATACTCGAGTTACTCGCAGGATCAGACGTTCGCAATTATTTGGGAGAATTGTAATGTAGCAATATATATATACAATACATTATTCGGTACATATGCATATTTTCTCAGATATATTATTGTACTTTCTTATTCAAGATTGAATCAACCGTTACCTGAAAATGACATCGAGAGAATAAATCATATCCTCCAGTTGTATAATAAAATGCTCGATTTTCTTTTATCTCAAGGAGCGTATTTAATTCATGTCTCGGCGCAATATCTCCTAAATTACAACGATTACATAATTAGCATTGACATTATACAAAGTAATGTGAGTAAACTCTTTATCCAGTATATATTTATATATATCTTATTTATATACTTTAATCGTACATATTTATATTATTGTGATAAAATTTAACCCATTATTATATTATAATCATGATAAAATTTTATCATTAAAAGAATATATGTAAAGATTTTAGTTAAAATTGTTTCTATATGAAAAGCTGTGCAATTAACTGTACTATACATTACATAATAATACATTACAGACACATAGAAGGAAATCTTCCGATACGAATTATACTGAAATACAATGCGAACGATTATCTCGACAATTATTTGAATCACGAAACAAGCAATATTGGTTGGACGTAATTTTACAAACATATAAATGTTTTGTATTTCGCGGAATACACGAGCAGAAATTCTGCAGGTTATCGTTCTTTGCAGCGCGTTCCTCAAAAAGGCCCACAATAAATTGGGAATCAATAGTATCATCTACATCCAGGTTCATTATCTTACGTTACACTTTTATGTATAATAATTTACAATTATTTCCAATCATGTTTATATCTACAACTTGTCGAAACAATACGAACTTCACGAAAAAAATCATGTGGAATATCATGAATTTGCCGAGTAGTAAATCCACGTTAAATAACCGTTGCCCGGAAGAAAGGCTTCTATTGTCTTGGCTGCAATATCATTACGAGCAACAACGTGTGCGAGATTGGATGACCGATCGTCGTGTAATCTTGAATCCGCAAGAGAAGCAGGATGTAGCCGAGTACCGCGCGATCCAAAATTTTGATCGTGATTTATCAGATAGCTTAGTGCTAATCGCGGTTACCGCAACCTACTGTCCATTTCTGATCAACGAATACTTTGATAATATATATATTTGTACGAGGAACAAAAGAGAGGTAATTAATAAATAATGACCGCTTTAAGTTTGATGATAACAACAGCATATATTGTTAAACTTAAAAAATTTTTTTTAATTATATTTTTGTAATTCTCTTAATTTTTTTTACTGTATATTTAATGTTATTTTATTAGTTTTTTATTTTGTATTACAAAAATTGAGCAAAACTACGAGTTTCGTAAATCTTTAAAATAAAAAAATCTATAAATAATTAATTCTTCTGGATTATTTATGTTTATTGTAAATCTTCCAGATAAATGCTACATAGATTGCATGAGAAAATAATATTTATCGTTATTTGGCTTTAAAAATTTGCTTTATTATAGATATGTTATATAATAATTGTGTATGTGTGTGTAGAAATGTGAATATCTCTAAAAATTTAAATTATGTATTGAAAATATGTATAACTTTGTTTCTGATACAAGTCTTGCACTGTCTCAACGATGCCCAAGCACGACTCAAAATTCCTAACACATTTATTATTTAATTTCAATTAGCTGAAACATTATTAAGACGTTAATTTTATTTTACGGATAGAATCATACATTATATTATATTTGACATTAATTATTATATATCAAATATAACATCAATAATTCAGAAAAAAGCATTTGCGAGCCTATATTTTATTCTGAATTTTTATTTTAAAGGTGTGGGAAACATGTTAATATTTATGGTTTTGTCCATTGCAATTAAGGTTGAACAATCTTCAGTCTTTAATCAATCTTTAATTATAACATAATCCTATGTATATATATACATATTATATGATTTTTATGAAATTTCATATGTATATATGTTTTTCATAGGCATTACACAATGCTATTTGTTTGATCACTGCTTGGAGAAAAATACGCCTTGGGTTTATGATTACTCCGATGCAACTAGTTAATCCGAATCAAGTGCAAATGTTAATGCTGGTCGTTTATCTTTTTCAAATACTACCAACATATGTGCCTCGTGCCAAGGTTTTATACACACATACAATTCATAGTTTAATATATAATTATTTTATACCTCGATACTTCTCAAATATGAGAGATTTTAAATATTGAAATTTATACAGTCTCATATATACTAAAGCATCGCAACTGTTATACTTGCTTGTGTCATTATCATTTTATTACAGATTAAATTTAACTGCCCACTGTCCCACACCGTAACGAAGCGGTTCAATATTTCGAATCCAACAGACAACACTGTAAACTATTTACTTTCGTTTGTAAACAATATCAATCATTTTTTCACCATTTTAAAGCCTGTGTCAATTTTACGTTTAAACGCGCACGGCAGTGGTCAAATACAGATACAATTTCACGCCAGAAAAATAAAAAAATGTAGAGGTAAAACATAAATTCTTTAAATAGCTTTTTGTATCTAATTCTTTTAGGGATTATAGAATACGCGTTTTATAAATTAAATCATCTGAAATATCTTTTGCTTTTGACATTCAGCTAACTTGAGCAAAATATTTATTATCGATAATCTGCAGATTATCTAAAATTGATTAAGAAAGATATTTAAATTCTCACATATAGCGTACTTGTTACTTTGTGGATATGCTGTTGGACCATATTTCGGAAGAAATCAAACTATTATTTTAGAAGGTTATATCGATAATTTAGAAATTTCTAACGAATACACTATACAAAGTAAACTCTATGAAATTGTTGATACAAGTTTGAAAATCAATATACCCTATCGGAATGCAGCAGAATACGATATATGGATGACAGAAGAACGACCAAGTCATCTCTGTAAGATAATAAGAATCCTTGAAAATCTTTGATAATAATATACATATATGTGTATATATATATATATATATATATATATATATATATATATATATATATATATATAATCAAAATTTCTCTAGTTCAAAAACTTGTCTTATGTGTTTGCGAATTTATTCCAAATTTTTACAATATTTAATACATAAAAATAATATGAAAAATTCCTATAGACATGCTTCAAGGCATCAATTGCTTTGAAAAAATAAAAAAAATTGTCACAAAATAAATTTCAAACAATGCAAATAAATAAAATTTTACCCTATAATTAATTTTAATTATACTTTACCGTAACAAGATTATAATTTAATATGACATCTATTATTTGATTCTGAATTGCAAAAGAAAATAACAATTCTCTAATTTGAATTAACCAAGATTTATTTAGTGTCATATATAGCAATTTTGTAATACTTCGATGATTGTCATATCTCAAATTGATTTATTATATTTTTATTTTATATAAAATTATATATGTAGCTATTCACTATAATCATAAATTGAATATTTTTAGCGATCCTAAAAATGGTACAGTGGTGTGAATTGCGTGCTAAAAAAATACCGAGAAGGCTTTTCTTGAATCAGAAATCGATAATCGTCGCTGAAGGTATATCAGAAGTGCTTTTATCAATCAGTGTAGCGTGCATTGTGCCTGAACAACGAACATTTTGGTTGATTTTTCAAGCAAAGACTGGTGACTTCATTATTCAAGTAAGTGTTCAAAAAATATGATTAATTATAAATCGCATATTATGATAAAAATTAAGTAAATTGTCTGTAAATATCAACAAATCAAAATTTACTATATAGGCTATAGATTAAATATAAATATATTTGATATTTCATAATCAAAATGAATTAAAAACTCGATCAATGCCTTATAAAATTATCCGCAAATCATTAATTATCACAGATAAATTCAGTTTGGCAAGCATCAATCAACGATAACATCGTTGTCGAGTGGACGAGTCAAGGAGAATGTGTTTGCTCAGGTCAGCAAAGTTGCATAAAAGATATTTGTCCGTTTAACATTAACATACTTATACCATCGCGAAACATTCAGCTCTGGAAATGTGTTGCTGAAATGTTTCAAAAAACTCTTGAATCAAAAGAATGTCAATTCTGGTCTAAATACTTAGGTATGCTATACTAATATAAATCATATAATACATAATATTCAAAAGATCTTAAAACACATATTTGATGGATCTTTATAATTTTTATACATACATTTATTCTCAGACAGCATTTGTGTTCCTAACGGACTTAAGCACGTGTTGTCATCCTTTAGACGTCCTTGTCTTTTTTGTGTTGTATTTAGATTACATCGAGCAACTGTGTCGCATATTATCACATTCTTATTGTTGTTACATTTTTTTCTTCCTTTTGTTGATTCAGGTACATATATCGAACTACATTTAATACGATGGTTAATGGGAAATGATATCGATTCTGCGGCTTTGGAATTTATTCATATCTTTAATACCGCAGTCACATATAAAGTCACAATTTCAGACAAATCGAGTCCTCTTGTTGTACCAGAATTTTTCACTATACAAGGTAAGATTTAATATTTCGGTTGTGTTCTTTATATTGTGCGCCAGGTTATACATCTAAAAAAAAGATATATGTACCTAATTGTATTGGTTATTTTTAAAAATATGAAAATTAAACGAGCGGTAGCGTCGCGATGCCAAGTGCATAAAAATTAAAAGCCATTACATAATCAAGCCAAGACGCTATCATAGCTTGTCCAGAACTTTTGATTAAAATATTTATTTAATCTAAATTTCGATTATATTAAATATTGTTAAAACTATTATTAAAAATCTAATATTTTTTTATATATGATGCGTCATATATAATTCCGGACTATACATCCCATAATCTAATCGCAAATTTTTTTAAAAAATACAAGCAAAGGAAACAGTTAATTTCTTCATTATATTTTCATCGATCTATAAACGATGATGGCACGCGTATGTGTGTTTGTCTATATAGTTATAATTTTATATATATATATATATATATATATATAAAATTATAACTATATAGACAAACATATATATATATATATATATATATAGTTATTAACGAAATTTAATTATTTAATTTCATTATTTAAGATAATATAAAAATTTTTATATTATCTTAAATAATTAAATTTTGTTAATAACTATATAATTCCAAAATTAACAAAAGTTTTAAACGGGATTAAATTATTCTAAATTTATTTTTAAAAAATATTTATTTTTATCTGCATTAAAGAATATTTAAAGAATTAGAAAACTTTATATTATATGTCATGAATAGAAAAACATTCTATGTATATGGCTTTCTAATATATATATATATATATATATATATATATATATATATATATATATATATATATATATATATACACATACATACAAATATGTATACACACACACATACAAATTTATAGATGTAAGACCATCCGATCAGCAAGTTCCGATGAGCATACATGTTCTGCCAACGATGCCTCCATTGTATGAAACAACCATTACTCTTACATCTCTGGATGGCAAAGAATTTCGAGTATATACCATTGTATGCTTACAATCATAAAGGCAAGTCATCGTTAATATATAACTGTATATCGATTTAATGGAAACAAATAAGAAAACGGGCTGACAGTCAAGAAACAGAACTGAAGAATCATTTTCAAAAAATTTCTTTATCTAGATATGTATTTGGTCTGTTTTGGGTAATTTTCAGCAACTATTAATAAATTATTATATGATATACAAACGAGTAAATGTGTGTCACGAAAATAACTAATAACGAAAATACAATAACATTACAGATACACAAAAGCTTCTGGAATTTTTGTTTCTAACGTATAGAACCGATAGAAAAGTTGTCAACATATTTATACTTTGCTGGAAAACCGCGAAGATCAAAACGAATATTTTTGAATATTACGTATTTTCATTGATGATTATTCTTGTAATGTTTTCTATTCTTTTGTACGATATAATCATTTATTGACAATTATTTTGAAGTGAATTTGAAGAGCGCGACACGTATATATATATGAATAATCAAAGAAATATTTTAAAAATAATTATTATTAGATTATTAAGTTCTTCTATTTTCTATGTCTTGGCTCTTATTAATTTATTAACCCGTTTTTATATTGTTTATTAGAGCTTTTTTCGATTTTTATATATGAATTAATGAAGAATAATTTATTCAGTTATATTTTTGAATTCACTTTTCAATATAAAAAATTTAGAATTGTGTTTATAAAGAAAGAATAAGAAAAATGTGAATTAAGAAGTAATATAAATCATAATTACAATATACATAGATATAACCGACTTAAAAAACACACTAACTTAATAAATATATTAAAAATCGTATATATACATGTGCATATATGCACCGTATACATGTGCATATATATATATATATATATATATATATATATATATATATATATATATATATATATATATATGTACATTTTAATATATCTTTCTTAAGATAACAAAAATAATTATACATACATATATATGTACATATATTTGTTTAATTAAAAGGTAATATTAACAAAATCCTATTTATACAAAAAAAAAGTTAATGACTGAAATAAGAGCAAAACTCGAATTGTTTTATTTTTATTTTAAAAAATTTATTTTTAATCAATTTTCAAATATGATAAAGCTGTGTAATTAATCAAACCATAAATTTTTATGCGTGTGTACATTATTCATTATATATATATATATATATATATATATATATATATATATATATATATTTATGCTTTATTTAAATACGATTTTATACGATGTATCAAAATTAATTAAAAACAGATTTTCCGATAAAAATAAAATAATTTAATGAAATAATCTTTAGTTAAAAAAAACTTCATAAACAGAGAAACTTGATAAACAGAGTGTTATTAATAAGAGTATTTATTAATAGTTACTTTTTAATTAAATTTTTATGCATATGTACAACTATTATGGTCTCTCAGTTTAATAGATGTATATTAAAAATCATATATTATATAATTATGATGTTCGCTGATTAACGTACATTTCATTTCTACACTTTCTTTATAAACACTTTTATTTTCATAAAAAAAAATCTGTTTTTAATCGACATGTAAAAGTAAAAAAGAAAAAATTGAGTCTTAAATATATAAAACTACATTTTCTAACATAAGAATTCTGTCACTGAATATATTACAAATTTAGATGCGTAAAATTTAATGTGTTATTTAGTTCTTCTATTTATTATCATTTAATTGAATAAAATATTGAGTCACGACTGAATAAATGACAAACTTTAATTCTGATATGCATAGTGATGATATTTTAATTAATTTTTGGATAATAAAAAGAAGGATGAAAAAATAGATATAATGCATATATAGCGATGCAGTATTCCATGCTTGAAATGATTACAAAATACATGACTATGAAACAAGCAATATATAAATAATTTCAGTATAAAAGTCAAAGAATTTATAAAAAAATATTCTAACTGTGAATTTTTTAATAAAGATATTACCATTACTGCAAGTTCAAATTAAATTTGCTTTTGACATAAATCCATTCCTCCTTTATCGATCATACTTTTGACTTGAAAGATATTATTTATCTACATTAAGGCAAGTAGTGCCTTTCATCGTATCATTACATTTGCTAGGAACATGTGGACACTAGTCAAGTCAAATCGATTTGAATTTGATTATTCTTATCAAGCTTATCATACTTGCTAAATTCAATTATCTTACATATTTTCGATCAACTAGATTTTATTTATAATCGAAATATAATCACAGGAAAACTGATAAAATTCATGGTTTCTTTCGGAAAATTGGATAAGATTCGGATAAACCGAGGTAACAAATATTCCACGCATTTACAATAAAAAAAAAATCCGAACCAAATCTTTCGATCGGCCGGATATTTGTGTATTTCTAATATTTTCTATTTCTTATGGTAAAGGGACAGCGGCAAAATGCACTGTTTCATGTCATGTGTGCATCTGTATAAATAAAAATGTCTCTTTTCCTTTGATATATTTCAATAATTCATTTATATACTATCTCATTTAAGTTATATTTATAACTATTAGACAGTACATATGTCAAACTTTTCTTTTGCGCAATTTAGCTTTTGCTTCCTCCAAAAGAAAATCGAAAGTGTCTTCTTCATTTGCTTGAGGTGATTTGCTAATAGGTGAGCTACTCGCTGTATCATCTATATAAAAAAAGTATATTCACCATAATTTTTAAGTTAAAGATAATAAAACATCTATATAGGTGTACATATATGCATATGTATTTTTCTTCTTACCAAGATCTGAATATTTGTACTTGCAAAATGCCCTACGACCACCAAAGCTTAAATCATATGTAGGTAGAGATGGATCATCATTACCGTGCTCTATAGCCGCATATGCATCATTTTTGTATACAAAAGTGACGAAACCATAATTATCACTAAAATATAATGTATAATATATAATAATATATAAGACATTCGAGAAAGTATTATTTAAAAAGATATAAAAACCGATTAATAAATACATACCCATGCTCACGGAAATGTACACTGATATCTACAACAGGCCCAAAAACCTCAAATCTTCTGCGCAAATCAGCTTTGGTAACATTTTCATCTAAACGTCCCACATATATCACTCTTCGTTCCTCCACTTGTTTCTGCTTTTCTCTATTGTACCAATTGTAGGATTTGCAGTAAGAGTGTACAGGCGATCTAATAACAAATTATAAGCCTTTAATCAAACAAAATTGTCTTTGATTATTTCCTTAGCTATATGTATTTGCATTGCTATAGTAATATTAGGTTTTAAACTTGCATGATTATTCATTAGGGTCACATATTAATTATTTTCACTGAATTATACATAATCGAAATAATTACTAGCTACATAAAATCTTCTAAAATGCATGTATGCTAATATTCTACATTTTCATAATCTAGCTCTGAAAAAGATACTAAAAAAAATTTAAGAATTTATTTTTTTTAAATATGTTTACATTTTCAATTTTTTGAAATGGGATAGTTTGGAAATAGTTTAAAAATAAACTTTTCAACACTAGAGTAATGCTTCTAATCAAATATGATTTATAAAATAAATAATGATATAAAAAGTATGCTAAATTAATATTCTATTATAAATATTACAATATGAATGTTCTAGATTTTCATTTTTAAATCTATTTATCTCAAAAAACGTATTTTACCTCCAATTTTTGTAATTACGACGGTTATCAAAGGAATGTCTTTTATATCTATCATAACTTCTTTCGCGATCACTGCTGCCTTTCCTCCGATAATTAGACCATCTACTTCTTCCATAATTCGTGTAAGAGGAAGACCTATCAATAACATTTTTTTGAAAATTTTAAATATTATTCCCTTGACCTAATCTAATCTATTTGCGAGCTAAATATATTTACATTTCATAGTTTTGTATTATATAATTTTGTCTGGCACATGTAATAACTAAAGAATATTTAGCTTACACAAATTTCTCCTACTTTAATTTTAATAAGAGATTTTTACTGAATTTGACAAGAGCCGGAGTTTTATTAATCAATAAATATATATATATGAACAAAAATGATTTTAGAACTACAAATGAAAAAATTCTTGCAAATAAAACCTTAGAGACCTTAACAAAACTTTGATTTAAAGTATTTCGTTTTCATTTTCATGATACACAATATTAACGAATCAAATTCATTAGATCTATCTGTCATTAAAATTAAAAATACAAATGAGAAATTATGTAAAATAATTGGGAATAAATAGTGCAGTTTTTAGATATTTAAAATCGTTCTAATAATAGACTAGATAAATTAATCCGCATCACATTATGTACTTCATCTCATTTTACCTTGAACAGCTAGAATCTCGCGAAAAAGATCTGGATCTAGATCGGGATGATCTGGAACGCGAGCGAGAGTATCGTGATCTGGTAGATGTCGTATATGAGCGTGACTGTGACGACCAACTGCTGGTCGAGCTAACGGAACTGCGTCGACGGGATCGGATTCTTCGTTGACGGCTGCATCTGCGAGATCTGCTCCTGCTTCTGCTTCTACTGTCATTTTTCATATTCTTGCTTCTACTTTGACTCCTATTTCTACTTCTACTTCTGCTTCGGCTCCTGTTTCTACTTCTACTTCTACTTTTGCTTCTTCTACTCCTGCTTCTGTTCCGGCTTTCGCTCCTACTTCTGTTTCTGTTTCTGCTTCTACTCCGTCTTCTACAATGGTTCCTACTTCTACTCCGGCTTCTGCTTCTACTTATCTTTCTACTTTTCGATCTGGATCGACTCGACCTCCTACGAAATTCATTCTTTCTATAGGATCTTTGTTTTATGTCCCTTATATTTTGTTCCCTGTAAAGTAATATTGCACAGATTAAGATAATCAGAAGAAAGTTTAAAAGGTTTTACAATAAGCTGTTTTACAAGATGATAGAAAAAAAGAAATATACACATATTAAGAAATATACACATATTGATTAATTTTCAAAAAGTCTTTTCCAAAAGGCACATATAATTATTATTGCTTATATTATCGTCTAATTATAAAATCTTTTTTACAGTTTAATTAGCAAAACTACTAATCTTTAATCAGCTTTTGTGTTGAACTGTATTAATAAGTTTATTATTATTATCATTATTATTATTGTTACAGAAATTCGTTAAAAAAATTTCATAGTGAAAAATATTTGAAATATCGTAACTATGAAGTGTTATATAGTAATAAACTTATTAATACAATTTAACACAAAATTTTTTTTTTTTATTTAACACAAAAATCATTTTTTCATTCATTTCATTTGTTGTATTTGCAACTTTAATTGCAAATTCTCAAAATTGTATCGTAATTTATAATATCGAAAAAAGTTGGAAGCCAAAATTATATTCAGCATTAAAAAAGCTACGAGAAGTGATTAAGTAAGCTTGTATGCATAGATTTTTATTTGTTCCTTGTGGAACTGTGTAATAAATGATATTTGATGTATTACCTCTTATCATTTTTCTCTGCAGAATCCACCAATGATCTTTTAGTAAATTCAAACACCGTTTCATATGTCTGTATTCCTATATCGCACATAAGTGGTTTTGATTTGTTTTTCTCTTCATTTATATCTGACTTGGGTTTCAATATTGAAACAATTTCCCTTTCTGACCAAATTGGATCTTCAGAATCATTTTTAATTGGTTCTGTTGTAGTGGAAGCGTGGTGAACATACAACAATGTCATGGGCTGTATTGGAGAACTTGTTCTACTATTGTCACTACGATTTTGATCTCTCCTATTTCGATATTCCGCCAAATTCAATTTTTTACGAAACGGCGGTTTCTTCGCTTGTTCGCCTGAAGCTAAATTTTGAGTATTTTGTACAATTACATTCTGTACCTCATTATTTAAACTGTTTGTAGTAGTCACTATATTTTCATCAGAATTACTTTTTAATAGTGATTGTGCATTTGGTGGTTTCTTTAATACGGAAACCATTTGCATTGGAGTACTCAATGGCAAAGTATTCTTAGACAAATCATTTCTCGATCGTAAAATATTTTGAGCCAAAACCGAGCGAATTAAATACACAGGAGAATCTTTATCAGAAGATTTGCTTGAAACTTTTGCACTCTTAGATTTATTGGCCAATGAATCATTTGAGACACGAAACTGTTCCAAACAAATCTTCTCTTGACAGTCCTTTTGATCACTTTCGAGTCTATTTTCATTAATTTTATGTGTTTGTTCATTCAATAAAGTAAAACCTGCTAGTTTATTTGTATCACATATATCAGCCGATTCCAAATTGTTGTCTTTCTTCGAGTTGCTATTGTTATGACATTCTATGATTTTGCCACATTTTGTCATTTCCTTATTCTGGTTTGATTTTAATACAGATGTATGTTTTATAAGTTCTGCATAAAAAAAATAGACAAGTTTATTGTCTTTCATTAGGATAGTTTCTTCATTATTACTATCACGTATCATACTTACTATTGCTATCACAGCTCCTAGTAACAGAGCCATTATAACAATAATCATGATCCAATTGTACTAAAGTACCATCTGTTGTTTTATTCTTAGCATTGTTTGTTACCTAAAATAGTATTATGGTTAATGAATCATTATACATTAAAAATTTACAACAAGCAATTGCTATCCGAACTATATGTATTTTAGATGCAAATATGTAATATCGCATATAGTAATGAAGTTTAGAACTTACTTGTTTTAAAACTTTATTATGAGCTAACGTAGCACCAGCATCTTGTATTCGTGTATTATTACTACTACGATTTTTATTCTGTACATTTGGCATAGCAGGTATTATCGAAATAGTTCTTTTACGTCCTGAGGCCTAAAACAAGATCAGAATGAATTTGTATCAACTTGTTTACATATCATCATAATGGACTATTTACTAAAATAATCACCTTTATCCTATCAATTACTTCTTTTGACACTGAATCTGGTATATTCGTATGTTGATTACAAACTTTTGAAGAAGGCTTCTTTAATACTTGGCTTTGGTATTCTTGAGTCATTTGTTGCATTGTGTTCGATTTTGTGCCGGATAGGAGATTATTTTTAGTAACCGACTTATTACGCGAATTCGGGGTTTCAGAAGCTTCAAATTGTTCCAACAAACTCTTTACGTCAACAGCTTCCAATACTAGTAGAAAATAATTCTTAATGAACTTCATCTTTAGCAAAAAGTTTTATATATCTGTATATTTGTATATCAATCCATTACCTGGTACTTCATCTGATATAGTTTCAACATCTATACAATCCTCTTGCTCCTCTTGCTTATCTTTTATAATCACATCCTTTTTTTTTCTTTTTCCTTTTATATTTCGATTTTTTTTCGCAGTATTTGCATCTTTTCTTTTAAACTCACGTGTTTCTTGAACTAATTTAGATAAAATGATTGAGTCATTAACTTTTTCTTCCTTTATTTCTTTTGTAGTTTCAGTCTTTATAATTTCCATTGGAAAATGCATCATTTCAAAGATATCTTTTTTCTTCAAATTGACTATAAAAAAAATGCATTTTGCATAAAAAAAAGACGATAAGAAAAAAAATACAACAATTACTGATAACAAACCTGTTCTTTGTTCTTCTTCTTCTAATTTTAAGTCAGGACCTAGATTTATCTCTTGCGGTAAATTTGCAATCTCTCCTTCATACATGTTATTCCATAATGTATGTTTTGTATCACATAAACTCATATCTACAACATCCTTAAATTCTTCAAACTCTACTAGCTAAAAATTAAAAAAGGTATTCTTATTGCATAAAATTTCAAGCAATGTAATTCAAAATATAAATTAATTATAAAGAAAAAAATTTATAACCTGCATATAATTCGGGCCCGTTGCGAAAAGCTTTGAAAATGCTGCATCTGTATCTGCACTATATTTAAAAAATAATTATTTTAATAACTTTTATAATATCTTGTTTTTTATTTATTAAAATTATAAGATTATCTTTTAAATAAAAGAGCTTCTCCTAATATAATACACATATCGATTCTACTATTCATCTTGCACATAAAAGTATTAAAATCCGATTATTAAAACTAATAGTTTATAAGATATTTCATAATTTATTTTTATATGTATGTATGTATGTATGTATGTATGTATGTATGTATGTATGTATGTATGTATGTACGTATGTATGTATGTACGTATGTATGTATGTACGTATGTATGTATGTATGTATGTACGTATGTATGTATGTACGTATGTATGTATGTACGTATGTATGTATGTACGTATGTATGTATGTACGTATGTATGTATGTACGTATGTATGTATGTACGTATGTATGTATGTACGTATGTATGTATGTACGTACGTACGTACGTACGTACATACATATATATATATATATATATATATATATATATATAAAATGTGATATAAAATTTGAGAAACATTCTGTAAATATTTATTCTATTTCACTAAAATATTTGCAGAAATTTTGGTAGAACAATCAATATATAGAATTGATTGATAATCATATTCTTACAAAAGAACAATATTGCACTTATTAATGGACAAGTTGTGTACAAGTAATGTATAAGCTTTTGCACAGTTTTTTAATACAATCATATATTATGTTTTTCATATATATATATATATATATATATATACACACACACATCTCATTATTCTATATGTAAAAGTATTAACATTTCAGAATTATTTACAAGTTTACACTTCTTTATAAGATATTATATATTTTATATCATAAAAATATATCAGAACAAATTATAACATACCTTGTAAATTATTAATTTTTTAACATATGAAATGGCATCTTCATATTATTATTTAATATTATTACATTAATACTTTTATGTGTAGAATATAAAAATTATAAAAATTACATGTAACAAAAATCTCTCTCTTGCTCTCCTTCTCTCTCTCTCTCTTTCTCTCTCGCACTCTTCTCTCTCTTCTCTCTCTCTCTCTCCTTTCCCTCTGGTATAGTTCCATTCAAAAAAAATTGGTTGATTTCGAGAAAGATACGTATGTATGTATAAAGATACGTATTCGTAGAAAACGAGGTATTTTTCAGAAAATGTCTTATTTTGTCTGACATTTTTTTGCAAAATACCTCATTTTCTAACCAATCCATTGTCGCATTTAAAATAAATCGCCCATGTATAACATTAAATAAGAATAATGCACCTACTTCCATTCATTGTCGTTCCAAATGGAGCTAATAATGGGCTGAGATGTATCCACACCATAATCATTTGCAATAATATTGATTAACGATTCTTGAGGCATTTCCGTTAAACCCTGTAAATAAATTTTTTTATAGTGTAAAAAAGCATTTATTATTCGCAATATTTTCAAAATATATATCAGCTTTTTTACTTATTATTCAATTTGTCTCTCAATTTTTAATCACTTTCATTTTTTGACTGTAATAAATCTAACATTTTTTTAAATTTTGCTTTATTATTATTATACTTATTTACATTTGTTGGATAAGTTTAATTGAACTTCTTAATTTATATAATATTTATATAATATTAATCAATTGAGTTTTTCAAACGAACAGTTAAATAATTGTTACCAAATAAAATATTGTAAATAATAATGAAAAATATGTGATTAATTGAAAATAAAAATTTGTATATTTTTTGCGATATATTTCTTATTTTAAACTGTCCGCAACAATTTTAATACGTGCTAACATCGTACGTAATAACAACGAAGCATGGTATATCGGTATAGAGCACGCGAGTCGCAAAATTGCAAGTGTCTTAAATAATCGAATATTAATAATAGCTATGCCAATTGAATTCTTAATAAGCTTAATCGATAGCGAATCTCAATTATATCAAGAAAGTGTGTTTATTATGGCTCTACATGTATTACAGAGATATTACAATGCAGTCTCCGACAGGGGAAATTTTTCTTTTAAGAATCTTTTTCTTTCCGACGTCCTTCAATCGCACAATACGCGCTCACCCTTACTCTTTTATTTTCCGCTAGAAGGCTGTATTTTCTAGCGTTTTTAGAAAGTTTGTAGAAAGTTTTTATGACTAACATGTGAATGAATTTCCGAATGAGTCTATGCACTTTATCAAGGGTGCGTTACCGCCTCTCTTACCTATCAGTCGGTATTTCGAGACAAAGTCCAATATTAATTTATTATCTTTAATGATATCATGCTTTGAGAAATTCTTTATCAGAGAATATATCTCTCGTAGATTTGACAATCATATTAATATCCAAATATTTAAATAAAACACATAATTATATTACATTTTACTAGATAAAATAATTTTAATATTGAAACATATAAATAACATATAATATCATGATATCATTAAAGATAATAAATTAATATTGGACTTTGTCTCGAAATACCGACTGATAGGTAAGAGAGGCGGTAACGCACCCTTGATAAAGTGCATAGACTCATTCGGAAATTCATTCACATGTTAGTCATAAAAACTTTCTACAAACTTTCTAAAAACGCCAGAAAATACAGCCTTCTAGCGGAAAATAAAAGAGTAAGGGTGAGCGCGTATTGTGCGATTGAAGGACGTCGGAAAGAAAAAGATTCTTAAAAGAAAAATTTCCCCTGTCGGAGACTGCATAAAAACATAATTTAACTATATAAAAGAATTAAATTTTATAGGTAGCTAAACAATCGCATCACGAAAACCTTTGTTTCTTTTCTACTGTATATAATTTCGCGCTTCTCTTTTCGCGAGACTTTTTTTGTTTATTTATTTGCTTACTACGTTTTAATGTTCTAAGCTTCCTATATTTTTCGAATATTTTTGTAAGCGCAAACTATTCTATCCACGTGCAAATCTACATCTATAATCGCGGGAATATAAATCTCACTTTATTAATTTTCTGTCTTATTGTTAGATAAAAGATGTTTATATGATACGATAAAAAAAAATATTTTTTATTAAAATTATATCAAAATATATACATATGTTAATATGTACACATGATTCAACTTTTAACCGATATACTAAGTAAATAAAACCCTCATCTCTTCTTTGTAAAGATAATCTTACTTAAAACATATGTATAAGCAATTATCTCTAAAAATAGTCTAGTA
Organism: Camponotus vicinus; assembly: GCF_025532165.1. Taxonomy (NCBI): domain Eukaryota; kingdom Metazoa; phylum Arthropoda; class Insecta; order Hymenoptera; family Formicidae; genus Camponotus; species Camponotus vicinus. The sequence continues at coordinate 19,104,685 of NW_028141980.1, read as the reverse complement.
CCTTTCCCGATCGTATCTCTCGATAACAGAATTTCTCATGTTGTTTAAAAAAATAAAATATAGTTATTATATCCGCAACATAATCATCATCTTCGGCTATTATTTGCGCGCGAGAGGTAGTAATGAAAAAATTGTTCAATGGCTATGAAATCTTACCTGTTCGATTGGTATCGGTAATCCGGGAAAGAAATCGTCTACTGTCAATAATTCCGCTTCCATGGTACGATGATGGAAATCAAATTGAAACTCGTCACTTTGCGATATATCTGTGATACAAACGACACACCAAGACGTTAACAAACGTTTGTTAATGCTGCAGTTTGCAGATGCGGTTAAACAGAGATTCGGGCACGCTTCGAGCGGCTTGGATCACGCGTTCATTTTAGGTTTTAGGTTATGTACAACGTGGTCGTGGAGCGAAGCGTGACGCGGAGAACACACGTGTGCGCGACTCGAAGCGATCGACCGCTCGCTTCGCCAACGGATACACGCGCGCGGGAACGATCAAGGTACGCGCCAATATTGCGTATTTCGCGATAATAAACGCGTCCACGTCGCGCCAACCGAAGAAGAACTACTCGTCCCGTGCGTCTCGTGCCAAATCGAACCAGCTGTGGGGACTGGGAACAAGAGCGTGAAGAGCGGCAACGAATGTCGATCGCCCGCCCGACACCGTTATTTCCCGCGATCGTATCCGAATGCGACACACACTCACAACTTGTAAACTGTAATGTCAAAGACTCGCCAACAGTCCGGACACGATATAAACGAACGCCTAAACTCGAAGACTCTGTCGTCGACGCGCAAGGAGAGCGTTTCGTTGTATGTGTGCGAGGCGGGTGCGTATGCGTACAAGCTCTGCGTCAACGCGCGCCGCGCGCTTGCGTCATGCGCATACGTATAGGCCAACAGGCACGTAGCAAGCGAGAGGGGAAGAAAGAAAGGAGGAAGGAAGAGAGAGAGAGAGAGAGAGAAAGAAAAGCCGGCGTTTATCCATATCGCGTACAGACGCCACGCCTCCAGAAATCAACGGCGGTATTTGGCAAAAATTGGAGCAACGAGCCGACGTCACGAAACTGGTACAGATTGATGTTGCCGAAATTGGCGTCGTCGCTTACCGTGCCGTTCGAGACGTCGCTTATCGCGCTCCAACAGCGTGTGTCATGCGGTCGAGGAACGAGCTCGTGGGACGGAGCCGGCAGCTCTCGTTCTAACGTGTTAATTTAGCACGAAAATTTCACATTTATAACAACACCCGTACGTACGCGATGCACTAGATACTGATATTTCGCAAGTATAATCGTAAAAACGCTACCTCTTTTTTCACCAACTATTTCAGACGCGAACATAATTTTGACCAGCGAATACACGAGAATCGTACACGTGACTACCACGTTTGCTTGGAGACTTGTCCAGTTTGCACCCACACCACGCGTACTAATGCACGATCCCCACGTATACCTGCCGCTTATATATGTCCATGCGTGTGCTGCACGTTTCTACTGCGCATGCGCCTTGCGACACGTTTATTGTTCTCGGATTGTGAGATTTTTTTTCATGCTCGCAGGAACAAAGCAGTCTAAATACGGTTTAAATCTTTTGTAGCATTATATATTTTTGTATTGTTAAATTTGTTATAAAAGAAGAATGAATAAAATTGTATAAATAAAAATGATTTAAACCTTTTTTTATACAAATATAATTTTTATAAATCTACATTTTATAAAATAAAATATAAAAGTTTTTGGATGACAATGATAAATCTTAATAATTTTTTTATTTACCAGTATCAACTGCCGCAAAAATAAAGAAAATATATTTACAGAATATCTTCGCGCACAATTCATAATTTCAATAAAAAAATATAAATATAGTTTAATTAAAAGAGTACATAATTTTATTTTAATATAAATAGAGAATATTATAAAAAACTTTGTCAATATATTTGCTCCTATTTATTTTATATATATTTTATATCTTTATAAATTTTTATAAGATTTAAAAAACTATAATTTGTGTGCGTTTGACTTTATCGAGGCTGTCCTGTTACCGATTATGAGCGTTACGCAGCGCATGCGGAGGAAAATTCTATGCTCTTGTAACATCGTGTCTGTACTATACCATGTACTACTATGAGAGCTATCGTGTACTATAACGAGAATTTTCCTGCAAAAATTAACACAAACATCGTGTCACGTAATTAATTATAGAAAATTGTCGAGATTTTAAAAAAACATTCCTGCTAATAACTAATTGCGTGACACTGTATCCTATATATTTTTCTGCTGGAAAGCCAATTCATCTTCCGATAATTGTAGCAACAGCCACGGTGTGCCGCCAGTAATCATAAATCTAGATATTTTAAGAGCTATCTTACAAGTTAGATGTCTCTAGTAAAACATTCTCTACGCTCCTTGCAAAGGTGTTTATGAGAAACAAGAGAAAGAGAGAAAGGCAAAGGTGGGAGGAGAGAGAGGTAGAAAAGGTATTCACTTAATAAATTGCATATGAATATTATATATATAAAATTATGTAATTTTTTGGCACTGTGTTTACTATCTACTATTAGTTAAATGTTAAATTATTATACTATATGCATAAATATAAATGTGAAATGGTCACAACTTAATGCCGCGGAAATTATAATAGCAAATTTCTACATTTATATACTCATTTTGGTTGAATATATAATAATACTAAATTCTCATTTATTCTGTTATACAACTTTTATCGAAAACATGCATTACGCGTTTGATGTCTCATTAAGTATTTGATATTATACAATATATTATGAAGCATTTGATGTTATAATTAATTATTTCTAATTATATCGGTTATTCGAATTACTTTATGACACACACAGCATGTATATACAGGGTGTCCCACGGGAAGATGTTGCAATTAATCAGCTGTTATTTTTAAACGTATATAGAGAAAAGAAAGTAAGATATCTTCTAAAATAGAGAACATTTAGCAGTTTTATTTACATATTGATAAACCGTCGGAATTGAAACAGATAAGCTCTCTCTTGTGACGAACAGCATATAAAGAAAAATGTTGTATAAAGTTTTCTACAGAGAGTTTTCGAAAGAGACTTGATACGAGAATATACTATATCATTAAGCTTATCAACATCTTTTTTAGAAACGTTTATTAAATGTTAAAAATATCTAGCAACATTTTGTATTTATCTATTAAATACTGATCAGATACTAATAAATTACCCAGGTAGCAGAGTGATGTCAAATAACATCTTAATAACGTTTTAATGACGTCATTGTACGTTAAGACGTCTGGAGACGTCATCTTGCTACCTGGGTAGACTATGCTAATACGATATGAAAAATATCATATCATAAATCATTTTATTATCTCCAAAATGTTAGTTTACAGTATCTTTGAATAAACATAATTATAGACGTATTTTATTTCTAATCATATATATGTGTGTTTTTTATATATTGTAGTATATTATTTTGTCTATATAAATACTGCTTCGGAAATGCTTTCAAAATAGAAACTTATCCCATTCGTTTAATTATTCCAGGAATTGTTACGTTATCAATCTTAAATGAATCAAATCTGGGCATACATCTTTCGAAGAATCTAAACGACTTTGATGGAAGAATCGAATATAATTAATATAACAATTACTGTTATTTTATGATTATTACTGTCATCGTATGACTTACAATAAACTGATCACTATGTTATAAACTTAAATATATACTGCATATTGTATTTTTCCATATGTATATTTAAGTTCTAATCATAATCGAAAAAATAATTTTACAAAAGTAATTTTTTTCTTTGAAAAGTAACTCGAAAAATATTATATATATATATATATATAATGTAATATGTTAATTTACAAATTTGTTTTTAGCGTATAAATATTTATGAGAATTACATAATCTCATTAAGAATAACAATCACTAAATATTTTTTTTATCAAAACTTTTTATTAATATTTAAAAATATTGGAGATGATTTTTAATCAAAATATGTGTATTGAACGCATTGGAATCATAAAAAGGAGTAGAGTATATTTGTAACTAACTATACAAGGATGAAAATAACTTAAATTTGTTATCGAACAATATTTAATATTAATTTCTATTACAGGCAAAAAAGATAACGCCGTTATTAACTCGTTGCTTCGAGAAATGATAACTGTAATGATTACGTCATCATGTACATACATACATACAAATATGCAATTATATATTCTAATTTGTAAGTACTTTGCCGTGAAATGACGAGCACAATGATGCGATCTACCTACCTCAGAATGCCGCAAATTTTGAGATTCTTCAGTTACAAGGTCACTTTCTTCTACTATCATTGATGTTGTTACGTTATATTATATGTGTTAACTAAGATTGATCGAAAATTATGTTTATGGAAAAATATGATAAGTTTAAGTCTACAATCTAAAATCTATAGCTGTGTTTCGGAATTTATAGTATTGTCAATATATGCCTTATTATTTACGAATGTTAGATATTGAATATCAGTGAAAATAAAATAATGCTGTTTATGTATAATTTATAAAATTAATATTGAATCATATGAATTATAATATGCTTTTGACAAAAAAAAAGATGATTTTTTTCTCTTACGATAATCGTAAAAAAAAAATTTTTTTTAAGTCTGATATAAACTGCAGTGTCGAGTGAACGTTGTCTTGACTTTTTCTCAAAGAAATAAAAAGCCAAAGTCAATTATTATTTTATTGTCATTGTTGGTTATAATTTAAATTAAACATATATAAATTATACATATAGATACATATAACAATGTGCTTAACAAGGCTAGGTTAATACGCGTTAATTCATATTCGCAAGAAATTGCGAATCATTGTTTGAATTGTGAGCATCATAATATCGCGAAACTATTGGTGAAACGGTGCTGCTAAATTTTAGTACAAATGGAAGATGTAGGTAACCGGTAAATACGGGATCTAACTACGCAGAGGGATAGAAGGATGAGATAAATCACACGCTGTTGTTCATGCTGCCGTACTCACATTTCACGATACACGTTGTTTTAATCCACTAGCATTACAAGGCTGGAAGGACGCAATCTTAAGCCAGGTACGCGTTTACATGCAACTGAACCAAGCGAATGTGTTACAACAAAGATCAACAATAACGTAAACCGCTATTCAGTATGATATACATATATCCATATATTTCTCTATTTGCCATTGAACTTTCTGCTAGAAAGCACTTGTGTATTTTTTGTACAATTACCGCATTACAAGCTTGCATGTGCATTTTTAAAAGTGCAAATAACGAAGACTATTGTGGGGGAGGTGGAATTATTCTGCAATTTACGATTTTAGTTAGGGAAACTGTGATTTTATTTTAAACTTTTTCAATACACACACAGGCGCATACACATATACATTTATCAAAAAAAGGATCAATTTTAAATTTAGACAATTTATTGTTAAATTTAAATTAGACAATTCATAATTAAAATTTGCAATTTAATACGCAAATGTTGTATATATATATATATATATATAAAAATTACGAAATTTTAAACCTATATTTTTAAACATGATTATATATGAGCAATTTCTTTTCGCTTCTTTAAACTTCTTTGCTTAGAAAAAAATTAACTTCAAAATCTTGATGCTTTTTGGATAATGCGACAACAGTAATATGTATAGATGATTCTATAATAAGCGTAAATACGTTTTAAAAATCTATTACATAAAACAAATAATAAAATTGATTGAAAGATATCATCGCAAAATTGTATCACGAAATTCCCGAGATTGATTGTTAATAATGTAAACATGATCTATAACAACAACATTTAACAATTATTTCTCGCAATAAAAAATCGCGAACGCTTTTATTGCTTAATTTTTCACGAACTTTTTCGTTATTTTGCGATACGATTCTCCGGATGTCCTGTATATATCGTTGTGCAGCACGAACGGATGTACGACATGTTTGCAACGATTCATCTCGTACGATGGAGCGATACGCGATGCGGAACAACACCAATACTATCGGGATTTTTTAATTATTGATCATCGCGATGGGTTTTATCCAACAAAGGAATGTCCGTGCTATTTAGTTTAACCATCGGAAGATTTCCAACCTTTTCCTTCTTTAAATCGAGATATCGCAAGTGGGCGAGCGATATTATTGCATCCGGTTTTATCGATGTTATTAACAACCACGAAAGTGTGGACCACCGAAAATCCGGATTCCTCGGATTACTATTACTATTTCGCCTATATGTCTTCGATCTATAAGCTAATAGTTCATTCGCACGTCGCTGGAATAATAGGTCGAGCAATCCGCAATGAAACGTCGATCGCAATTTCGCATTCGCGATTACGCCATTACTTCTCGCAAAAATATAACACTTCGAGGAATTTAAAGAAATAAATAGGGAATAAATTGAATCACACTGTAGAATACTCGGATTGAGTGCAAATGATGAATATTGTGTATCAGCGAGATGCTTCGGGCAAACAGATGGGTGGAGAAAAGGAGCATGGGAAGAGCGGGAGAATCCTCTCTGAACAAGCGCGCAAATTAAAGACGTCTTCCGCGTCTGTTCTCTGACTTTGGTCGAAACGGGATATTTCGTTATAAGCAATTACTGCAGCCCGTAACAGCCAGTAATTTCTGCGATTCTAGGGAAACTTTGACTGGTGTCGATTGTCTCTCACGAGAGGCACTTTGATGACGGAAGAGTAAATCGTGGCGTCTTATATCGAGAGAACCTTTAAAGCGTCTTCAAATAATGTATAAATTTAGGTTAAATTTTATATGATTGCAACATTAGAATTTTTGTCACGCACTCAATCAAATATCAATGAAATTTATCTTAGAGGAAGATGAGAAACATATATATATTTTAGAAACAGATTAGCTTAATATTTTATTTGTTCAATTGATGCCGTTGTCATCTTATATTTATGTAGGAATAAATTTTTGAAAGATTATAAAATAAAAAACACATTTTAATCATTTTGTTGCCAACTTTACAGTGATTTTGTAAAATGGTTTGATTCGTCGTACCGTGAAACGTTATCTGATAGCAATGTACTGAATGTATTATATCATAGATGTATAATACTATAAATCGGAGGAAATGCACTGGATTTGTACACGCGATATAATCAAACAAGTCTAACAACGCTTAAATCTAGGAGCTTAAAACGATAATCATGTATAAATACATACAACACAGGCGCGCACACATACAGCTGTAAATACTTTTGCAGGAGAGACTGCGACTATATTGATTCTGAGATGCAAGCCTAGCAAGTTTACCGGTAGTGCTCTTTCCGGCGCGATCGCTTTTGTTAATTTCATCCATATTGTTAGTGCAATGACTTCGAGTAGCCTGATACACACGCTACGATTTAGCAGTCGGCCCATAATATCGATCGCATCTATTCAGCATAGTTTGGGGGAGAGAGGGAAAGAAGGAGGATGGTGGTCAAAATGCAAGCAGGTAGAAGAGACGTTTGGGAAAAAACGTTTGCATTAGTGCACGAGTGCAATAAAGCGACCAAAGAGAGATAAACTGTTAAATTGACCAAGTTGGAGAAATTACCTCGCAATAACGCGCATCCCGATGAAACGCGGCATATACATATATGTACGTACGTACTACATCACGTCACTCTCCATTTTCGGCTATTTGCGAATTCGCATTGTAAATAAAGTTACGAACTTCGTTCGTGTGACAAACTCTGCTATGCATTTCGCTAACCGACTTGACTCGAAATCCTATCAAGGTTTTGTTTTCAAAAATTCAAGTCTAACATACAATTATATCGTGTAATATGGCTTTTGTTTCGAATTTCTTTTCATCTATTATTATACAAATCTAGTTTTCTTCCGAAATAGGATTCAGATTAGAAATCAATCTGTTCTCGGTTGATATGCGGATCGATAGAATCAAAATGATGCGACACCTATTATTTTCTCGGCTCGGAATAGTTCCATAATTCATAAAGTTTGTCTCAATTCTCCCTCTCTCTCTCCTTCTCTTTCTCTTTTTCTCTCGCATAGGATCTTTATAAACGATAACTCCCTGCTTGCGTTTGCCTTCTGATCGGAATCGCGGAGCTCCGTATGTGTCACTCCGAGAGCAAGTTTGCAAATCGTCTCTTTTATCCCGGCACTCGGTGGGAGCAGATTTGCTCTCCTTTCCCATTCAAGAATCTCGTTCTTCCTTTATCACGATGCTCCAGCATACACGATCGCACGGTAGCGGGATCATTTCACATCTTTCGAATAAAACAGTTTTTTCCCCATGTCAACATTTTCGCGATAAAGTAACACGTTTGTTTTTTTTATCTCAACTGCTTCCATTTATTTTGGAATTTTACCATAGTCTGCAATATATAAGCTGGAAAATCAATAGTAACTGGAGACGTTTGCTACATTAAATTGTAAAAGACTTATCTTGAGTATTTTAAAAAAATTGTTTAGTTATGGCAAAAAGTATGAAGGAATTTGAAAATAATTTTTACGAAAATGAATAAATAATTATGATTTCCAATTATAATTCTTTATAATATATATGCCTTTTTATGATCAGAAAGAATTTATTTTAAATTAATGAAAAAATTTGCGATGGATAGATAAAATTACTCTATATATCTGTAGATTACCGAATAAAAAAAAAGGAAAAGAATAGAAAATATAGTTGGAGGAAAAGAAGAGACTCGCAGATTTCCTGCAAGCTTATCTCTAGATAACGTTGCTGTGGGATTCTGTTACTTTGGACATTTACGAAAGATTGATGATCACACGTCTGATAAGATGATAATTTTAAATGAGCATTTTCAAAACTTTGCTTTACGAATTTAACGAAAATTTAGCAAGAATACATTAATCCATAATTGTTTAAAGTAACCATGTATAGAAAGATTTGGGTAGAATTGGATAAACAAGAAAAAATGGACACATAAATCTCGAATCGCACTTTCAAATCGATACATTTCTTTTTCTAAACTTTTCATAAAATTTTTAAATCAACATGTATTGTAAATAACTTGATGGAAATCAAAAATTGTTATACGTACAAGTATGTGCATTCGATCTTTTAATTTCGCAAAAATGCTAAAGTTGACTTGTCATTCACAGAAGTGCTCTTGTTTTCTGCAAATCTGCCAGTTATTGCCTTATTGAATTTTCTATGAATAATTGCGAATACTTTATAGAGCGAATGTCAATGAAAACTTTGCATTTGTACAGAGTAATCGATATACGATCGAACTTATTTATTCCGCTCAAGTGGATCTATATCTTATATTGAAATTATCTTTCGATATAATCGCTCATTCATTATCTTCTATCGTTAAGGAGAATCTATATTACAAATTTTGAGCTGGCTATTTAATCGAACCTCAAATTAAGCTCTGTCAAAATACAGACACGTGTTAAAATTTTTAACAAGCGTTTACAACGAACATCGCTCAAGATTCGGTTTTAAAACTCGATAGTTTTTGTAATTTTTTAAATTTTAGCTTTTTACTTCTCAGGAATGCCAATAATGTTGTCATCTCCTTTTTACATATCACCAAGCTTAATCCGCAAATTTATCACTAATTTGTTCCCAAACATCGTTTCTTTTTAATTTATTGTAGTACTGGAAATTGTTAGCATCTGATTAATAATAGTCTCTTATTCTTATAAATATATTCATAATTAATTATAAATTTTTTATCACGGATTATTCCATCTTATCAAAAACTAATCGCATAGACCAATTTATATATATAAATGCATATGAATTAAATCAAATATTTGATTGGGCAACTATCACATTTTCCTGCTTCTTTTGCCACCGTTCTAACTCGGTTATTTAAAGTAGATGTAACTTGATCGTATAAAAAAAAACCTTAGTGCAATGAAAAAATACTAACTTTTAATAGAAAGTTGCGATTCAAACGACGTATCATCAAAATGCTTACGCCATAGAGTGATTATGCGATTGTTCACATAGTGGTTCGCGCCAATGATCGCTAATCAATTCGAGATTTAATTCAACAAAGTGGACACGTGATCGCTTCACGATAATGTACGATTCGAGGTTCAGCTCGATAATGTAGACTCTGCTTTATACATACATATATATATTATTAATTGCTACCTGATTGCGTCGACATCCAGATAGTCGTCAGTCTCGAAGAGGAATCGAAGTCACGACGTGCGATTTCAACCGGATTTTATCACAATTACTATGACAGAATCCAAGAAAATATCCCAGGTTTGTCCTTTTAAGAATATAATAAATGTTTTATATATATATGTAATCAATAACGTATTGTGTATTAATTATTATACGAGATTTCACATTTCAATAGAGAAAAATGTATTGATATGTTTAATCGCGTTTCTTATCATACTTGAGAAATTGCTTGCACAAATACCTCTCGAGAAATGTAAGTTGCTTATAAATTTCATTCTCTGTTCGAAGAGATATGATCCTTTTTGATATTAATAATTTGAAAATATATCTAAATTCGAATTTAATAGTCTTTATATCTGAATCAAATTTTAGTATAAACAAACATTTAATATGATGTTTGATTATTTTGTGGTATTTATGATTTATTTTTTATTATATAATATTTTCTTATTTATAATATTTTCTGAAGATTTTATACACGAAGAAAATTTTATAATATAAATTACATAAAAAATATGTTTTTTTACAACAATTATTTTAAAGCTTGAATATAATGAGATTAGAGTATTTATTAAAAAAATTATATAAGTATTAAATTAATAAAATTAAATTAAATTAATGAAATATTAATAAAATATTATTTATATATAAAAATATTTATAAATTATTTTAAAAAATTGTAAATTTAACGATTATGCATTTATTATATGCATAAAAATATTTGAATAATATAGTTTTTTGTAAAATATAAATGCATATATATATATATATATATATATATATTTATTTATTTATTTATATAATATTATTGATTAAAAATATGATTTCTCTTATAATATGCATTAGTACTTATTACAATTACAAAATTATATCATAATTTTTATTATATTTTTTTCATACATGTTATTAGGAGTGACAATTTTAGATTGAATATGTTTAATGAGCAAGAACGTATCAATATCTCATTTTCGTTTAAAATGTACAAGATATAGAAAGAATTAGCAGTGGAAAACACATAATAACATGATTTTAAATTCTCCATACTCATGCTAAACTGTATTTTATTCTATTATTCCCACTTCCGATTTGCATGTATAATAAAATTTAAAATTAATACGCAATACTTTGCTAATCATATAATCTTATTTATAATTATATCTTGCGATCAGATTAAATATGTTCATTATCATACTTTGGTCAATTTAGGTTGATTCGAACATACCTCTATTTTTGTGAATATGTTAAAAGATTCGACTGTGTTAAATAATTATTAAATTCTTTTTTGAATATAAACTTATGAAAATAATATAAATAATATAATCTAAAAATAAAATAAAAATATCTAAATAATATATTATTGAAGTAGTTTATAAAATATTACTATCTATATAAAAGTATTAATTAATACGAGGACATTTTATTATAGATATTTTAAGTATATTAAAATAAAATCCAAAATATTTTATATATATGTTATACTATTGTAATTTATGTTATACTAATATAATTTAAAAATTTAAATAATTTAATTAATTAAGAATGAGAGAGAGAGAGAGAGAATTATTATCGAGAAAAAAGGACAAGTAATATATATATAATAATCTGAATATAAATGATATATATAAATCTAATTGATATATATAATTTAGTTTGAATATAAATATAAATGATAAATAATTTATAAATTATTCACCGTATATTGTTGCTTCGTACGTTGCCCAGTGTTTTTTCAGACTTGCTTTCCCTCCTTTATTATTTCTTCGTTACATTCACATTCACCTCCGAAAATAAGATTAATTAAGATTAGTTATATACGCAACGATCATGAGACACTTTGAACTCCCTCTCTCTTTCTCTCTCTCTCTCTCTCTCTTCTGTATTGTTTTCGGCTATTTATGCATTAAATATTTCCTTCGTTGACATAGCGATAATCTATATAATACAAATATAACATAGTTTCCGTATGTTATTGGCAGGTTTCGCTCGGACTTGGCGGCGCTTTGGTAGAACATCCAGATGGGTCGAAGCGAGGTAGTTGGGCCAACCAGATCGAATTTGTTCTCTCCTGCATCGGGTACGCCGTTGGCATCGGCAATGTTTGGCGTTTTCCTCACCTCCTATATAGCAATGGCGGCGGTACGTACATATATACGCGCATGTAACCGTGCTCGCACCCGATGTATCTGTCTCACGGTGTACATGGAAAATATGTATTTCTGAAAGACAGAGAGAGAGAGAAAGAGAGAGAAGAAGAAGAAAAAGAAAAGACAAAGCCCATCGAATTAGAGCGTCTTAAGTTATAACTGTCAAACTGTGCTAGTGTGTTTTATAAGTAACAATAAATAGAAAAAATGATACATATTAACACTTATAACTTATATAACTATTATAATTATAAAAGTTTTATTAAATTAAACAAAATTATATTAACAAAAATATAGAATAAATGTCAAAAAGGGAGACTTATATTTTTTATAAATCTTCTTTCTTCTATTTATTGATATATCGATATATCGAATATATTTGTATCTAATATATTTACTCTTGGAATGTGTTCAATAAAGCATTTTGATCTTATGTTTACATAATGTCTTTCTCTTGTTTTTATTTACTTATGAAACACGTTAGCACAGTTTAGCCGTTAAAAGCTTGAAATACCCCGTACATCACTGGGATGCAATATCTGTGTTCTTATATAAGGCGTTGAAAAATTATTAGCACAAACTTTGAAAAGCTGATGCACAAACTTTGAGATTGCGTTGCAGATTTAAAAATAAGAAAAGTAGTTGCCATGTAAACAAAGATCTGAAGACATTTTTTCCGGAAGTAATATAAGTGATTCAAGATGACAATTTTTTAATTAATTATTAAAATTCTTTAAATATAAGTTATTAAATTTTTTTAATAACTCTCCCTCTCTCTTTTTCTTTCTTTCTCTCTCTGTAAATTAATTCCTCCTATATGTAAGACACAAGTGCGATTCTCTAAAATATTTTTTGAAACGGTTAAATAAACACTATGACTTAAATAATGTGTATCAAAATAATTCCATTTAAGATAGAATAATATTCTGAATTAAGAAAAAACAGTTTTATTTTAGGTAAAATTGTAATTAAAATTGTAATTAAATTATTATTATTATTGTTATTATTATTATTATTATTATTATTATATTGTTATATTATTTATTATTATTATTATTATTATATTATTATTATTATATTATATTATATTATTATTATTATTATTATAGGCGCCTTTTTGATACCTTTCATTCTCATGTTGTTTACAATGGGTCTGCCTATATTCTTTCTGGAACTTTGTATGGGTCAGTATACTGGATTGGGACCCATAAAATCTTTTAGCCGCATGACACCAGCATTTCATGGTGTAGGCTATTGCACGTTGGTCGTCATTTTGCTAGTGTTGGTATACTATATGGTAATCATCGCGTGGACTTTATTCTACACCTTCGCTTCTTTCTCTCAAAAACTCGCCTGGGCGTACTGCGATAACGATTTTAACACTAACGGTAAGTAAAAGTAAATCGGTATCTGCTGATGAAGAATTTAGATTTTTGTCATTTTATTTAAACGAGCAAATATTTAATTGAATTTTAGCAGATGCGTAGTTAACTATTACTCATGATTAATTTATCTCTATTTGACTTTTGTAACATTACTAATAATGTTATTATATATAACTTTCGATATTTACATCATTTATTTGAAGTTATCACAAAAATGCGTTTGGCTTAGTAAAATGTCAAAACATTTTTATATAGGTTGATTTTGTGCCTAACAATTTGCAATTTATTCGATCAAGATACTATCATTGCTTTTAGTGTATATAATCGTATTAAATACGTTAAATAATTTTTTTTCTCTATAAAAATATTGTGTAATAATGATAAATGACATTACGTAAAGTATTTTACGTAAAATAATATGACAAAAAATATTTATGATTTGTTTTATTATTTAATTTGTATGTGCTTACATTATAAGATAATATGTTATTAGTAAATAAGATTATTGATTAACATTATTTAACAATATGGACTCCAACTTGAAGTCTGGTTAAGTGATTGTAGCAAATCTTTAAAGAAGATATTATATCGATGATAAGAGAAAAGAGAACAGTGGTCATTGTATTATGACCTGTTGGTTCACGATGCATCTAACACTAGTGTTAACGTCGACAGATTGTTATAGCGGTCTCGAGGATATAACATGCCAGAAGAACACTAATTCAAACTCTATATTTTACAACAAAAGTTGCATGGCCATCGACGCGGTCTGTTCGCATTTTGGTTACTTCAAAGGCGGCAATACCACTCACTGTTTCCAAAACAGTGGCGAGGCGAAGGCCTTCGGTGATATCTACAATCGGACACTGTCGTCCGAAGAATACTTCAGGTACGATATAAGTTGTCACCAGCGCTGCATCGTGTCGGGAGGATCGGGAACGAGCCTTACGTCGCTGTTCAGCGTTGAGGAACGAGACAAAATTTGTTCAAGATCGCGCTTGCAAAGCGTGTAATTGTCGATTGCGTTCAGAGACTACGTTCTTGGTATACGTGGTGCCACATGGGAAAACTTTGGTGGTATACGATGGGAATTGTTCGGATACCTCACTTTAGCTTGGCTAGTGTGCTTCCTGTGTCTAGTACGTGGCATCCAGACCCTCGGCAAGGTTGTTTACTTTACCGCCCTTTTTCCCTACGTTATTCTCACAGCTCTGCTAATACGAGGTAAGAAACAGAAACAGAAAAGCTTTTCTATAACGGTACAGAGGTTCATTGAAATTTAATCCATTAACGGCTAACTTCTTAGTATTTATGAATAAAATTATTTTTTGATATATATATGTAAAGTCTTTTCTCTTATTAAAGCTTTGAAAATGAGAATTATCTATTTAATTAATTTAATATATATTAATTTGAAACCTCTCTAGAAAATGAAAATAATTGGTTAAAATTATCTATATTATATATAATTACGACTGTACTTTAATATATTAATATATTAATTACGTTAGTACAAGCTACTTGAAAGATGTGTTGTATATATGCTTATCGAATATATATAATTTTTACTCTAAAATTAAGAATGTGCCAAGGATTATATTTATTATATTAGTGATTATGGGAAAACATCTTGCTTTTTTTATCATAGAAATTAAAATAAATTAAAGTAAGCAAAAAAAGTTTTAAACAGAAATAACAATTATAATAACTAACTCTTACGTATTAATTGTACAATAAATAAGTCTCGAAGTTTTATTTTTGTGTTAACTGAGAACTACATGTCGAATGATTCGAGATAAATCGGATTTATTATTGATTTGACCTACGTCATTGATTAGAATATCTTCGCTTGGTTTAACTTTTTCAAGCATTTCTCTCCGTAAGCTTTTTCGCATCCGTTCATACAGTGCAACTTTTGTATACGGATCGTGCGACAATAGCATCCTAGCGTGAGAAATCGGATAACTTTATCATGAATGTGACTGAGAGGAATTATTCGCACAGGTGTTACGTTAGACGGCGCCGATGAAGGTGTTTTGTGGTACATCATGCCCAACTTTTCAACATTGAAAGACGCCAAGATTTGGGCGGACGCCGCCTCTCAAATCTTTTATTCACTCGGTATCGGCTGCGGATCTCTAGTCACCCTCGCGAGTTACAGCAACTTCAGCAACAATTGTCACAGGTGCGATTATATTAAAATGATATTTTTTGCTTACATCTGTAATAATAGAAAAAATCTAGAAAAAATAGTATTATATACATTCATTTTATAAATACATTTACGAATCCGATCGCGCGAATAATTTATCGCAAAACGTAATTATTAATTAGTTACATTGACTAAGCACTGCGAGTATTTATAAATTTCCGCAGCACATTTCAGACATTTCAATTTTTTTGCGATATTCGTTGCATATTTTGTTTTAACTCAAAATTCAATGACGTCGTTTGAGGAAAAGATAAATTGTTGTTCGTCACGATCAACCGATATAACATCAAAACTAACTCAAGTATAAGGATAATAAGAGTAAATTAAAAGTGATTGATTAAATAATCAAATATTACTATAATAATTTGATTATTAAAAGCGATATACAAGTAACATAATGACATAATAATTTCTAGGTAGTGAATAGTCTTCTGCATACCACATTTTAAATTTTAATATTCTGTAACAGTGCAGATTATTTTTTAATTGCGTTTAATAAATACATATATTCTATATTTAACAACAAGCAGAATAAAATAAACATGTACACATTTCTTTTACACACACACACACACACACAAAAGAGGATGAAGAGGTAAAAGAAAATAAGGGATAAAACCTTAGGATTTTGTTGAAGATCAGAGAAACAGAAAAAGATTGGATACAATAATAGATTAGAAGAATCTTTTATTTTTATTTGAGAGAGAGAGAAAGATGAGTGTTTTTCTCAAAACAACACAATGTTTTTGTGTTAGCTTTCCTTTGTTCTAATGTAGTTTATTCCTGAGGTTTATCCAAGTATTTTATTAACATCCTCTGTACGCCCTTTGTCGAGTGCATGATAATTTGATTCTTGGCTCTCCTATTGTCACACACAGGGACGCTATTTTTGTCACTTTTACGAATCTATTCACATCCGTTTACGCTGGCTTCGCAATATTCTCGATACTCGGATTCTTGGCCCAGCAAATGCAAATGCCAATCGACAAGGTGGTTCAGGACGCAGAGGGATTGGCTTTTATCGCTTATCCAGAGGCAGTGGTGCAGATGCCGTTCCCGAATCTCTGGGCCATTCTATTCTTCTTCATGCTCTTCATACTCGGCCTCGGTAGTCAGGTAAGTAGGCGAGCGATTTTACATCACGGCATCACATCATTTAATCCTGCGAGACTGAAAGCGCTGCGGCGGCGATAAACGGAAGTGAAAAAATATTATCTCATAAACGTTTAAGGAAGCTATATAAGAAAGTATTATTTCCATTTTCGCAAGGAAAGCCGAGAAGAGATACCCCGCTTCCACTCCTCGTCACTTACGATGATGAGAAAAATAATTATTAGTGCGATGAAGCGAGTGGAGACGGGAGAGACAGGAAGCAGGGAACGAGAGATGTAAATTTCAATTTTCCTTCGCGTAACGAGAAACTTCGCTGCGCTAACTGCGTTTGTTCCAAGTCGTGTATATTCGTAAAATAGGTCGACTCATATACATATACTCTCGCCTTCTCTGGTTATTCGAAATAATTTAACTGTGTATATAATAAACAAAGCAAAATACGTACGATATTGTAGAGTAATCATACGATTCGAATTTCTAGCGACAGTCCGGAATTTGAATAATATTCATGTTATCTCAATCAATAAAAGTAGATTTCAATTGCAACCAAGAAAGAAATATTTACAATTTGTATATATTGTCTTTGTCTTTTTTACAATTTTGTTAATGTGTATAAAAAATGCTCTATATAAGATTTTGTAGAAAATATGTTTTATATTATATTATCTTATGCTTATGGTTATTATTGCTGTTATGTTTTGCGATAAAACGCATAATAATTAATATAAATTTTATTCCACTATTTATTATATATAAAAAAAGCATTTTATACCTCGGGAATAAAGAATTTGTATCATAATAGAAGGATTAAAGGATTGTAGAATTGTATCAATTTTCATGCTTTTATACACCATAAAATATTAATCTGATATATCTGATTTTTGTTATGTTTATATTTCTGATTTAATGATGTAACGATATCCTATTGTATCAATACAGCATTGTAGTTTAAATCGAAATTAAATTATTTTGACTTGATTAATTTTATCGCATATTGTATCATACGTATTATTATTATTATATAATACCTATAAAATATCGCGATATTTTATTCTATAATGAACAATTTGACAAAGCTATAAAAATCGCTCGATGAAAACGCTTCTTTTATCGTTTGTGTTATGTGCTGATTTCTTTAGATACGTAATAAATCGATTTCTCTATGCACAGCTCTGCAAATAGATTTTGACAGTTATAATGCAGGCATTAACAAGTTACGTAATACAGACTCACAGGAAATATTGATCATCATAATAGCTTCTCCGTTACTTATCGACGAGGTTATTTCACGAAGATTTCACGAACCACCCTGCTAAGAAAGCACTATTCAAACGTCTTGAGAAACGACTGGCGTATTTGTCAAACGATGCCGCAGGCAAGAGGGATGCGCTTCTCGCTTTTGCGAGTGACTAGCCTGAGCGGCGATCGTTTCGTGTTGCTTTTGCATCACAAAACTCTCGGCGTTCTCAGAAGTTCATATATCATAAAAGAAATTATAGCTCACCGTCTCAAAGTAAAATCTACATCTTCTCTTTTCTTTCCTTCATCCGTTGGAATCTTTTCCAACGAGTTTTCTAACGAGTCATTTATGATTCTGTAAAACAATCACGAACGAGTAAAAAATCGCAAACATGTGTTTCTATCTTGTGTTTATATCATATAATCGATAATATCTTCCTTATGATGATGATTGATACTATTAAAAGTAACTTTAGCTTTTTTTCTACATATATAAATGTACATATATTTAGTTGACTAAAAAGGTCTTACCATTTTCTTTTAATGTCAAAGACAAGTTAGACATTTTTTTCTTTCCCAAGAAAATTTGTACAGACTGGAATAATCTGATGATGCAAAATTCAAAGAAATGGCGAACAAAACAAGACATTTCAAGTTCCAAGATTTTTTATAAATTAAAGAATATGCTTAAAGAATATGATTAAAGAATATGCCGAAAATGCATCTTATTCTATTTCATATTGAGATTTGCCAAACATGATAAACACCATCAATCTTAAAAATTTTTTATCAATGACTCGTGTTGGAAATGTCTACTTTTAAGTTATGTAATTGTGTATTAAGTTCATATTTTATTTGAAAAACAAGATGACTTTTCAATTAACTCAATACATGTATATTTAATGTACATTTATGTCTTCACATCTAAAGATAAAATCATTTTTGTATCAAATAATTACATTTATAAATAAAGCTGCTAATCTATAAATTATGTAATATATTACATAATATTTTCATTTTAAAAAATTGGTAACTAAAATTAATTACACTTAAATGCATTTTCTGACAAAGCATTGTTTGTTAATACTGAAAAAAAATAATTTATTATTATATAATTATTTTTAATCAGTTGCGTATTTTATTTTACTTTATTTTCTTTTTTTTTTGAAAATTTTCGGCCTATTATTGATCAATTAATTAGCTATCAATATGATGGACAACAATTTAAAAATTTTACATTCTTTATATACTGATATTCTAATATACATTTGAAGAGCAAAAATTTGTGAAAAATATTGTAGAAAATATAGTATAACTCTATCGCATATATAATCACAGTTATTTTTCATTTCAAAATATTAAAACAAACCGATATGGAGTTACAGAGAGACTGAGCCGACTACATATATAACTTTGAAATAAATGTATTAGTAAAACTTTATACAATATGCCACAATATAACAGTAAGAAATATTCCAATTATTGTTTTTTTGATAAATTAAATATATCTTCCAAAAGAGTCAAATATGCGACGTTCAGTTTTCTTTTAACTTGAAAATCTGATAATTTTCAAAATTGAATAATTGGAACACAATCCTAATTAGAAAACGAAGAGTAGCTAAATATAATAGATAAAAAGAAAATAAAAAAGAGAAAAGTAATGCATAAGAAAAGGATAGCAACGAAAAAAGAAAAATCTTTTCAGTCATTCACTTTTTACGATACAGTTTGCAGGCGTACAAGCAATAAATACTGCCATACTAGACAGACGTCCAGATTTGCGAAAATATGAAAGCCTTGTGATATTGGGAGTATGCGTTACCTGCTGGCTTCTAGCGATTCCGATGGTGTTCGACGGCGGTATCTACTTGTTCAAACTGATGGACTGGCATACCGCCTCATGGGCGATCCTATTGATCGGCTTCGCCGAAATCGTTGCACCCTCTTGGTTCTATGGATGCAACAAATTCCTAAGTAACATTGCTGAAATGAAAATAACATTTGGTCGTTTTCTCCATGGCTATTGGTGGTTATGCTGGGTAATCCTCGCACCTCTCACTTGCCTAGTAAGTACCTATTTTCTTACTACAATCATTTCGATGCCTGTTTAACTCTTTTGTTACTGGTCATATGCATATAGCTATAAGATATTTGCTGCAGCCAGAGAGAGCTCAGTTAAAAATATACAAATATATAAAGGTTTCAAAGTAGTAGTAACTGGATAGGATCTTGTTATTTTAGTGTTGTAATTTTTAAAGTTTTAATTGCCGGCAATAATAGTGCTAAATTAATTATATCTTGAATATATAGTTGAAATTTTTTGCTATAATTTGAATATATATATAAATAACATTATTAACGATTTAATTTATTATTTAATTTATTATGTATTTTATTTGTACTATATAAATATGGAAATACGTACATATGTATATATATATGTATTTATCGACAAAATATTATTAATCAGGATATAAATATCCTGCTATTTTTATATTTTAAATAAAAACGTTAAATAAATCTACATTTATTGCTGTATGATAATTAGAGATTACAGACATTTTTTCAAAATTTCTCCGAACGATTGATAATTTACAATAAAAATTTCTGCAGCTAACATAAATCATTTTGTGTCGCTTCAATTTGCTATTGTTATTGAAATAAGTTTCTCTTTTACACGCGCGCCCGCGCGCGTTCGCGACTAAATTGCACGACAATCAAAACTTTAATGACAGCTCCAATGTATATAATTGCTAAACGGTACAATCGACGGTAGTAACGAGGGGAAGACGCGGCATCACGATGCTTAATCCCGTCGAGGTAAGGAGCCCACGTTTATTAACTGTAAACTTTGCAGAAAGTTGGCGACACAGCGAGAGAATATACCGTAAATTAATTTCGACCACCGCATAGAGACGATTAATCGAATTTATATGGAAAGTAGAAATTTAAGCTTAGATCATTGATTGCTGTGAAAGAACTCCAAATAATATATATGCTTCAGATGAAAAAAGAATGAAAGAAAGAAAGAAAGAAATAGTCTTAAAATTTTGTTTTATAAATTTTATAGGAAATATTTTATAATAAATCTAAAATAGTTTAAGAATTTATTGGAAAAATTATTCTGTTTGAAAATTATCGTGTAAATATACATTTTTTTACAAATAGTTATAAAACTACGAAACTACGAAAAATTAAAGTAAATTAAAATATGATAAATTCACATGTAATAAGCGGTTTCGTAAGAGATTAGATTTTTATACAAGTTTAAAAATAACAGTACAATCAATAAGGGAATAATATGTGCCAAAATAATTCGAAAATATACATTTTTTCGTACAAGACTTCGTTTTCAAGAAAATTGATTGAGAAGTTTGAAAAATTAATATAACATATTTACACTCTCTTTTTTGATTAACGTTTTGTATTATACATCGCCGATTTATTTCCATTGTTAACATTACAGAAATATGTATAAAAATACATTTTATTTAAAAAATTGAAAGCAATTTAAATTGAAAACGAAAATCATATATCAATATGTAAGCTCTATTTTTCAATAAAGAGATATGAGAATTATATAGATATTTCAATAATTATTATCGAGATAATAATATAATTCAAGTTTAAACATTTATTAATTTTCAAATTTTTTAAGTTAATTTTCTTAAAAACAAAGTTTTGTTTAAAAAAATTTTATTCTACTTTTCAATTTACTTTTATACATGTAAGAACTTTTAATTTTCCTTTTTTTCAGTTAAATTGTTTTCTGATTCATTCTATGTATACAAGATACATAGAAAATTGTGGTTCAAATGAAAAGATTTCTCGTGCAAATTTAAATCGAAAATGTAGAACATTTTTTTTTTCATACACGACTTTATTTATAATAAAATCAACATCGAGTCTTACGTATCTTATATTTATTTGAAAATATAATCTAAGATTTAAATCAAGAATTGTATAAATTGCTTTTTACCGATAAACAATTTGTACGTATATTAATGTGGATTAAAAAAGAGATAGAGAATACATCAGAGATAAGAATATATATAAATAATCTGAAATGTATATAAATAAAAAAAATACGGTACAATTATATCGATTCTTTTTATCTGATTCTATCTGAACTTTTTAAATAGATTATTAAAACTTTGGACTGGCAAAACTCGCCATTCGGTGTCTGGCTTCGCTGTTCGCGTCCCTAGGAGGTAAAGTGTCGTATTTCCCACGACCAGGCTGCTTAATTAATCCGGCTACCTGTCGCGAGGCACGCCCTTGCCTCCGCAACCCTGCTCGCGTGCCGAGCGAATTTTTATTTATAACGGCTGAATTTCGCCGATGCCATCGCGGGGATTGAAAATATTTCCCTCGATGGGCGGCGAACTAGTGACCTGCGAAAGTTAGTTTTGATTAAAAATTCGAAATCTCCCTTAATTGATAATTGTGTCACGCATACGCGCTGTTTTTCGAAGCTTTACATACGGGACTAACGGCAACCGGCTAACCAACCGCGCTTTGCTTTTTATTCACAGGGGGTCTTTGGATATCAACTACAACAAACCGACTTCCGAGGACGTTACGGCTCGTATATATTTCCCGACTGGGCGGGCGTAATTGGAATTGGGATCGGATTGGCAACGTTGGTGCCACTGCCAGTCTTCTTCTTTGTACAAGCCTGCAAGGCCGAGGTGAGACAGTTATTTATGTACAAAAGAAGGATTTTCGTTAGCTTACAAATGCGTGACTTTTTTTAAGGTTTTCGGATATAACGGTCCTGACAGTGTAAACAAATTAGTTTAAAAAGCAGGCGACTTTTTGACTTATTGTTCCATAACATACCATAGATACATTCCAGTCTATCGATGCTTTACGAGCTGTATGCTTTTACTCGTCCTCAATTTTCTCTTAACTAGAAACCCGTTTTTCCATAGCGTATCTCGAAAATGATTGAAATCACATTTTCGAAAGAAGCACGAGACTAATTCGTTTTTTATCTATCGTATTTTTTATTTATCGATGTATATGTTTAGCTGACTCCTTTTTTTTTACGTCTATGTCTCTTTTGCATATATGTCTGTCATTATTTATAACTAATTTATTGAATAATTTTTTTCCTGATAACTAGAAAATGAAATCGAAACGTTCATTATTTATATTTATTACTGTAAAATTTCTGTATGTATAATTCAACGACGTACCAATTATCCCGCCTTGGTTCTTATTATTCTGATTATTTTTTTAAATATAATTTATATCGTGGAAACCCATTTTTCTTTCTTTGTTGAAATCTGTCATGCTTACTTGCTGTACGGAAATTTATCATCTGCTTTTGCTGCTTTTATTTTTGGAATTTCTCGCCTGATGAATATTTCTCGCTCACCTGCTACAACATATCACTATTTTTCAGCTGTATTCTATATCAATATTTTCTTATTAATGAAATATTTTCATCCGATATTAATGAGTATAATTATATACTTTTAATGACTTATACTTATTTAACTGTAATTCCTTAAATGACTCCACATTAATACTCGGTTTATTTTTATTTAAATATCGTTTTCTTAAATTACTTTAGTACCAGTGTGCACAATGCTTTGTTCTAATAATTATCTCTGTCTCTATTACTTTCGTATATCTAAAAGATTAATTCTAGTTCTCTATCTCATTACTAATATAACTTAAAATAAATTACCTATTTATCTATCCAACTAGTCGATCAAAGATTCATTCGAAAGTATTCATATATTTACTAAGTCGATCCATATATTAAACGAATTATTTAATTTTAAGTTTATTGAATATTTTTTGTAAAATTCTAGTCATTAAAAATAAAATATAAATACATTATATTCTTTAAAATAAGAAAAATATAAAGAGCCTCGAAAAATGTCGAAATTATCATTTCGTTTTCCAACAGTTTTTTTGTAAAATTCTAATCATTAAAATAAAAATATAAATACATTATATTTTTTAAAATAAGAAAAATATAAAGAGTCTCGAAAAAATGTCGAAATTGCCATTTCGTTTCCCAACGGTTTTTTGTAAAATTCTAGTCATTAAGATAAAAATAAAACATAAATACATTATATTCTTTAAAACAGGAAAAATACATAAGGAGCCTTGAAAAATGTCGAAACTATTGTTTCGTCCCAACGGTTTAAATGCGACATGCTGTGCATTGAAATGTTAAGAATACCTCACTTTCTGCGAAAAATGTACCTTTCTTTGAAAAGAATGTATGAAACAGGTAAAAACCATAAAGTTTTCGGAGAAAAGTTTGAACTTTCGAAAATTTCTTAATAGCCAGAATTCTTTTTGTTGCTTAATGACTTACTGGTTGGCATTCTTTCAGAATGAGAGATTATTGTATTAAGGAGAAACGCGCGGCAATCTGGTCATTAATTTTCACTAATGGAGAAAGTGGAAACAATTACGAAATCACTTAATGGTTTTGACCAAGTCGGTCTCATTCTTTGTACGTTCAATTAATCAAACTGAAATGAATCAAAACTTTTGCCATTACACGCACGATGCGTCCGCTAGCTGCGTATGACGTAAAAAAAAATTCCTGCCTGTGCACAGCAAAAACATATATGTTAACCACATTGTAGCGTTATTACATTATTACATGACATTATTATTTCCGCTGTCTCTCGATTAGAGCGAAAATCTCTCGATAGCTACTAGCTACGTCACGCTGTCAGCGCGGCGGTGGTTACGGACCGATTTAGAAGTTGCCCCGGCCCGTGCCGTAAAATCTCGAAAACTCGGGGAAACGTCTTAATACAAGTTTTTCTACGGTACGTAGGTAATCGTACTTTGAAACGAAAAGTTTCCCCGGAAGCCTGCTGGCTCTTTCCATCGCTTCGGATACAGGGCCGCCGCAAGCGGGATGCGCAAATCGTGCGCCATACAAAGGAATCACCGTACACAAAGAGATGTTGCGAATTTTGACAAAATTGAAACTGTACAAAATAGTGACATTTATTTTTTAAAAATCATTTTGCAGGATTGAATTTTTTAAATTAAATTCAAGAGATCTACTACATATATTTAAAATTTTTTTACAGACAAATAATATTTGTATTACTCGTTACACATATTTCGCAGACACACAAATATGAACACCATAGTTTATTTTTCCCGCATTCTTGTAATTTCTGACTGTCATTTGCTGTTTAAAAATATTAGTTATTTTTTCCTTTTTTTTAGAAAAGCATTAAATGAAATTTTACATAAAATGTTAACAGCGGCCCTGTCTGAACCGTACCCATTTCTATAGAGAGAGAAAGAGGAAAAGAAAGAGAGAGAGAGAGAAAGAAAAAGACAGCTCTATTCCTTGACCGCTTCCGCTTTCTGTTAGCCGATAAATTTAACATTACTCTTATCTCCCTTTCTCTGCGTTGTTTTTTTGGCCATTCCACACACACTTCGAAAGTACTTGTGCGGTTTTGCGCGAGAAGATATGATTTTGCGCTGATGGCACGTATCTCACCCATTATCGGTTCCGCAACAATTTAATTTGCACCCTTTTAAATGTTTTCAGAGCTTGAGAGCTTTATTTCAACCCTCGCCGTTATGGAAAGCGGCCGAACAAAAGAATATACTAGATAATGACAGCGTCAGCACTGCGGTGATCAATCCGACGTACATTTCCTCAGAAAAGGATTAGAATTCTTGTACAAACACACAATAGATAAATTCGAATAGATAACTCAGATAAATTCTGAAAAATAATTTCCTAATGTAAGCCGAAATAATTTCAAATGTCCAAAAAATTTAATATGCGAAAATATTAACGAAACCAATCTAAATATTTTATGTTATTAATAGATCAGTACACTCGTTTATTTTTGTAACATATTCAAACATTGACTATCTCTTTAGCTGAAATATAAATTTCAATAATGAAAAATATCTATATTGAAAGATCATTATATTAAAATTATTCAAAAATTATCATTATATAAAAAAGTTATAACATAAAAGAATTTGAGATAAGATAGATATTTATATATGATTTTTTTATCATGTTTGCTTGAGTTAAGTTTCTTGTTTGAAGTTCTTCTTCGAATGTTAAAGGAGTACGCAATACATCAAGTTTTGAAAGCTCTTTTCTTTAGACAATTTTGAAATAAACATACGAATGGAATTTATTATTATTCATGTAGTGGCAGTTAAACAGAATATTGGCATTAATTCGATAATAGAATGAAGACGTCGGCGGAGAAAATAAAAAAACAAAAATGTTATATCAAAATAATATAATGTGGAATAAAAATAATGTAATTAATAAATCTTTACGTTCTCGGAACAAGTTTTTAATTTTTAGTCTTATTTTTAAGTATTATATATATATATATATATAAAACTATCTTCACATTTTATATAAAACTCTTAATTGAGTATATTAAAATACATATATATGTATATATGTATAATATGAATTTGATTTTTCTAAAGAATTTATAGACATACGTATGTGTGCGCACGATCACGTATGTATATATGTAAACATGTCATGTTATATATTTTATGTCACAATATGTCAAAATAAGTTAAGGAAAATTTCATAAGTTATTGATTTTTTGAATGATTTTATATGCCTTAATACATTGTACATAATACAGAAGAATCGATGTATGTAAGAAAAATTATATAATTCCACTTAAAAAAATAAAGATTATCTTTATATATCAGTAATGCTTTCATTTAAAATAAAAATATGTTGCTCACACAAATTACCTTCCTCGTAGCTCTATAACTTTATCTGAACTTTTTTCCAGTATCGTCAATTTTCAAACAATTCGCTGGGGCATTTAAAATGGGACACAGTGTACACATTCACACACATATAACATAACACATACAGTGAACCAAGCTTTATGCCAAGTACTCAGCCAATAGATCGTACAACACACAGCAATTAGTTTTTAAATCTCACCCACATTGCGCACACATATACAATATATAATACATATATAACTTTATATAATAAGTGCTTATCACTGTGTGTGTGTGTGTGTGTGTGTGTGTGTGCGCGTGTGAGTACAAGGAAAATATAAAATTAGAACAATAAAATAAAATAAAATAAAAAATGCCTTATTTTGTGATAATAATAGCGAAAACTATCATAAAATCTAAAAAAATATATATTATTGAAATTTATAATTAATCCTATAATATCACAAAAATTCATAAAGAAAAAAATACGTATATAATTCATGGATTTCATAAAAAAGAAAGATAATTCTTGACGAATTTTCTGTACAATAAATTTCCAATGCACATTATCCCGCATTATTTTTTTTCGAACATTGTAATTATAATGTCGAAAGATATTTGGACCATAGTAGATATATCATTATTATCCTTTAATAGTATTAGTGTGAAAGTTTTTTTTCGAAACACTTGACCAATAAATTACAGAACACATGGTACCTTTAAATTTTATTTTTTATCGCGCACACTTATCCGTTTGCTTCGCGCCCATGTTTGATCGCAAGTCGATTAAATTAATCGAGTTGACCTGAGAATCGATAGAATCAAATTTTACTTCGAGATTGTGTTAGTTTTTCGCATAAAACTAGACTGAAAGCCATTGTGCAATGATGACGATTTTTATCGCTTTATATTTCTTTTTCGAGAATACCATCTACTACGAACCAAAGAAATCAGATAATTATTGGTTGGGAATAATGGATAGATAGGGAAGAACAATTACGTTGCTATACAGAAAAACGTAAAATGTTCTCATCGACAACAAACGAGTTTCATTATACGGAAAATGCACTAATAGCGCGCGTTTACGGCATTTTATTCAGCTACATTTACTGTTTGGAAATTGATGTTAACTGTTTTTAAAGCTTATTTCTCTTTTCAAGTTGCGTTATACTCGTATGTAAGTCAAAATGCAGCCAATATTAATTCTTTGTATACAATTGTATACAATATGTGTGCAGTAGTTTTGTTTGGCTGTTTTCCAAACAAAGCAACATGGAAAAGAATCCTTTAATTGAAAGAATTCTTTAAATATAACACAAATAAATAAAAAAATATAACATATATATATATATATATATATATATATATATATAAATGGTTTTTATTTATTCCTTTTATTCCCTCATTCTCCTAGTTTTCCTTCATTTTATTATATTTATTATTTTATTATCTTTATTATATTAAACTTTTAATTATTTTTAATTATTCCTCTTATTCTTTTTCACGTACAGATAGAGATAATACAGGAGAAATAAAACATATATAAACTTTTTTTTCGGATAGATATATAGAATTAGGTGAGGCAGAATATATATTTATATTCTATATAAATATTTATTAGCATTTTAACGATACAAACTAATGTATGATTTATTTTCAACAAAATGCTATATATTCAACATCAATTTTAAATCATTTTGCACATCACGGAAGTTTACAGATGATTCTTTTTGCGAACTTTGTAACACCAGACACGGGGCTGGACTGGAAACGAGCTCGCCTTTCTCACAACAAATGCAGGCATAATGGAATTATATGGATCCGTAGAGCGAATTTAAATTTTCAAGCGTAGTGCTATGCACGCGCGGGCGCGTATCTGGGTATTTGGATCTGTTTTATAATCCGTGATATTAAAGTCACCGTAGCGCATTTGCATTCTCTTACTCGCGTACTTTCGCTTCCGGCAATTTTTGGCCGGAACGAAGAACAGAGGCATGATGAGCGAAACGGAAATTGATGAAAATGTGCTTTCCGTCCGAGCGTTGCCAATTGTTATCGCGAAAAGATACACGGGACGTTTTCTGCCCTTTTTTGTCCTCCAGGAATACGAGTATCACAAAAGTACTTGACGTAGGATCGATAAGAGGCAATGCGCCAATGCCATGACGAACCGATAGTGATTCCGCTCGCCACCTCTGCTTATTGCTCGTGATTCTTTTAATACCATCATAGCAAACTTGGCTCCAATATATCGTAAAGTATTCTTGCGCGCTTCCAACGTAACAACGGCTATACTTCGGCAATGCAATTCAACAGATAATCTTAAATTACTTAAACCTTCAAGTTTTTCTAAAATCTTCTTTAAGCACAAATCTGTGTTAAATCTTTATGGAATTTTATATGTATTCATTAGTAATATACGAGGATGGTTTGAAAAGTCCATGCAAAAATAAAAACTACTTCATTTTTCGGGATAAATCTTTTTTATTTTTCAACGTAGTCTCCTTTTAGGCTTATACATTTTGTCCAACGCTGCTCCAGTTTGTTGATCCCTTCCGAATAATAGGATTGGTCCAACTCTGCAAAATAGACATTCGTTTCCACAATTACCTCCTCGTTTGAATAAAATCTCCTTCCCAGCCATTTCTTCATATTGAGGACCAAGTAGTAGTCCGAGAGAGCCAAATCTGGAGAATAGAGGGGATGCGAAACGAGTTGGAACCTTAATTCCATCAATTTTGCGACCAAATTCTCTTTCATCCATTTTTTAAAAATCGACTTCTTCAAACGCCAAACACAGAGAAATAGATCGATTTGATTGAAACTTGGCATGTGCTCTTCCAAGAGATACTACTAACCTCGATACATACCAATGGTGCCATCTCTCTGACTTTGCACGGACTTTTCAAACCACCCCTACAAAGATATATTTATTAGTAATTTAATATATTATCTGTATATAAAAATTTGGGAAAAAAACACCTATTAATTTTAAAAAAATCTAAATATATAAAGAAAGTCCACGGTGTGCACGATAATTATTCTCTAATTCTGAGATAAAAATACATATTATATATATTATTGAGAACTAGATTTCAAAATTTGAATCTGTTTTAAAAGAGAAATCGATTAATTGAAAAATGGCAACACATTCAAGTGACAAATAAATCAAATATACTAAATATTAAAATTAATCGAGTGATGTGATATCGTATGTTGGATCAATTATTTTATCATTATTAGAATTAATTTTCACGCTAAAGAACTAAAAAAATTTTATTTTTTCCGAGTTGTGTATATTGATTGTTCGAAAAGTAAATTTCTTTTTAGATATATATGCATGTTTTTTTACTGGAGCTATTAATTTGCTTATATTTGTTCGAACTATAGTAATATTCAACATTGTGTGATTATTGCGTACAATTCTAAGATCGATAAAAGATTCAAGTTTTATAAATATTTCTTTTATTTAAAAAGAGATATGAAAACCAATATAAGTCTTTTAAATCAACATATCTCTATTTTTCAGCAATTAAATTACTGTACTTTATCAGAGTTAATATGAATCCGCTTAGTTAGTTTACTCATCAGAAGCTCATTGTTCGTGTATTATTTGTTGCCCGCTAAATCGGCTTGTATCAAGTTCCCATAGTTCAAATGTTATTTTTCGTGACTTTTTTTGACAACTTATATAATCTAAATGACAATAAATATATCTTTGTTAAAATAATATATATCATATTATGTTATATATACTTGTAAATCTGTTAATTAATGTTTTTATCTCTATTACTTCTGCAATGCAGTTAAGAAAATTAGATTAAATGCCTTTCTTGTATTTATATATTGATATAATTTAACATCTTACTTTAAACTGCCGATTTAACGAATATGAGCAAAGTGGCTGGTATATTCTATATTTATTGTCTCTTATAGACATTTCGTGTAAAAATTCTCTTTTGTGGCATTAAACATCTTTATTAGAA
The DNA here is from genome assembly GCF_025532165.1 of Camponotus vicinus. Classification (NCBI taxonomy): domain Eukaryota; kingdom Metazoa; phylum Arthropoda; class Insecta; order Hymenoptera; family Formicidae; genus Camponotus; species Camponotus vicinus. The sequence continues at coordinate 19,073,694 of NW_028141980.1, read as the reverse complement.
ACGATAAAAAAATGTTGCTTTTTAAATTAATTAACTTTTAAATAAATAAGAAAAATTTGATTTTATGTAACATTTTATATTAACTCACAATAAATTTGTATAATTAGATGTTTTTTATTATTTTTCTAGATGTTTCTGTAGTTTAATAGATACATCAATTTTAAAAAGCAATTTCTCAGATCTCAATTTTTATCCTTTCTCTCTTCTTTAAAAAACCATTTGAAACGATTTAAAATGATATTACCAATATTATGATACATTCAGAACATGAAGTCCTAAACATTTATTTTAAAACTTTAATTAAAGTAATATTCGAAATTAAGTTACATCTTCGAGACGATTTTTGAAAATTTCATTTACTGTTTCTCTTTAATCCTTGTCACCTCCTAGTAACGTATAAATATATGAATTTATACATGGAAAAAATGTAAAAATTAAAATGAAGTAGAGCGTCGCGTTTGATAACTATGAACATCAAAACAGCTCATTGTTAATGAATGAGCGGCAAAAAGAATGCAATAGATATGACATCTAAAAATCGCTTTCAAAAATACTAATTTCGAGCACTAACAATAAACCAAAAAAATACGTTAGTTTCGGCACATTTTCTTTACTATTTCAAAAAATTATTATTATGTAAAGAGTACAACAGAAATATGTACATATAAAAGAAATAATAGCATAAATATTGTTGTAGTTATTTATATATCTCTGGTAAAGCTCTCTATCTCAGATAAAAGGGTTTTGAAACCTTTGGGTTTCTACCTGTGCACTGACCTTTTGGAAACTGTAAAACTTTCTCAGATTGATTGCCCCATCTTAATTGAGGTTTCCATAAGTTTTACGAGCGTCAATAATTCATTTTCTGACACTATAAGATTTTATAACCATGTTTTGAATATTTTTTTATTCGTAGGGTTTTCTGTGACAAATTTGGAATTTATGTTTCTTAATAAAAGTTTTGCGAGGCTTACAATCGCGCTGATCTTTAACTCTCAATGTTTTAAACAATTGTGTTTATCGCGTGCGCGCCTTTATCTTTTTTTGATTGTTAATATTAATATTCCTAAAGTCTCAAGCTACTAGAATAATAAAATTAATTGGCCAGAAAGTTTTATAATTTTATTATAAGATTATATTTTATTATACGTTTATTTAATTAAGTCTTAAACGGATTACGCCTTCGAAGCGTAATCTCTTTGATACTTAATTAAATTTCATTTTGGCTTCAGCTATAAAAATAATTAATATTAATAATTAATATTTGAATGTTTTTGTTTCTTTTCTTGTTTAATAATAGTTTGTAACAATGTAACAAAGGTAATTTTTATCTCCTTATATATTTAAATTTTTTACCGTATATCAAATCTAATTTTCTTAAAAGAGTTACCTTAGAACTTAATAAATTAATGTATACTACCTACGTTTAATGTATACTACATACGCAAAAATTTATTATTAAAATATATGTGATATTAACGCATTAAATTTATATTATAATTATGACTAAATAATATCGAAATTACAAATTTCTGAAAAACAATTCCCTCGATGAAATTTTCGTCGACCTCGGCGGAAATGTCGAAGTGGAGTGTAATTTACACCCCAACAGCCCAACATAGAGGACATATTTCCGTTCAAATTTATTGAAATTATCAATAACTTTCCACTTAATTAAACAAATTGAATTATTATCAGGATGTTATGTAAATGCTTTTTCGATGTTGGTAGAAAGAAAATATTCCGTCATATATAATGCGTATACAAATCAAAACAAAACATAAAAAATAATTTAATCGATGAAATCTACATATAATTTTTTCACTTCGCGCAAAACTACTCCCACATATTCCGAACCCAAATTAGAATCAAACAGCAAAGTAAGGTAGACGCGAGATATTTAATAAGATCGTAGTTACGAGGCATTTAATATTCCGTTTAACGGTGAGGTAAGAAATCGGGAAGCTCTTTGAACTTTAATAAATCAAAATTGGGCACGCGCGTATATAAAGATCGCTTGCAAATTATTCGATTACGCGACAGACATATTTGACGATGTATTATGTCTGACGCAATATCGAATAAGCAACCGGCGATTTTGTACACGATGACAATTCTGGAAGTTGGCGAATACCATCCAACTCTGGTACTGATTCAACACGACGCGTCGCATCGCGTCGCGATGTCCAGTCGACCCTATCCTATTGCTCTCGCATTAGTGACGATACCGCGCTCGAGTCCGACGCTCTCCCGCGCGACAGTCACGCGCTACGCTGCAACCGACACGCACTAATTATGCAAATGAGTTTAGAACGGCAGGACCGTTGTTAATGAGCGACTGGCACGTGCATTCGAGTTACATCGAGCGGAGAAACGTTTCTCGGCTGAGCGTGACACGACGGCCCCCTCGCGTCGACGGGACGATCGCCCTCGCCGTCGCCGTCGCCGTCACCGTCGTTCGCATCGGTCGCATTTCGTCTCTCGCGCACCCCTATTTTCCCTGCCGGTTGCATATTGCGCCGCGAGCGCAATATCAATTTATTGACACAAGGAGCGATAGAGAATCCGTTCCTCCGATCCTCCGATGGAACCGGCATCCATGATGCTTATACGTATACATGACAACCGAATTTTTCGCATCCAACAATAATGACTCTCTCTTGGATCGTCACATAATTTAATCAATGCGAATCAATAGGAACGAATATTCGTGAGTTTACCAGATTAAATAAAATGAGCGATCGCACGGAGAATTTTTGCGCTCGTGCTCTTTTTTCTCAGAGGACCGAAACGATAGGATTTTATAGATGTGTTTAAAAATCTTCTCATTACCTAATTAAAATATAAAATATAGGAATGTGGAAAATATATATAAATATACGGAGAGAAAGAAAAGAGGAAAGAGAGAGAGAGAGAAAAGGAACGAGACATATAGAAATATAAACGACACGACGGCAGTGAAAAATCTATTCACCGGATCCGCGGCCATTGTCAGAACTCGACTATGTCGACTGTGCGGTTATTTCGTAGCGTTCGTGCGCGAGGTTCGGTTAAACGAGAACCTTTTATACATTCCGTGTATGCTGTTTCCGCTGCCCTTTTTCTCTCCCACCCATATTTTAATTAATGGTAGCTTCCTGTGCGAATGCAACGTGCGGGAAACGAAATCACGACGACGCGACCGGAGTCGTTTTTATCGCTTTCTCTGTTTTCTTTCTCTCTTTCTCTCTCTTTTCCTGCCTATCCTTCCTTTCTCTTCACGTGGCATGCGTATGCGCGCTTGTTCGAATAGAGATATGCGCAAATATCAAAGTTGCTTTTTTACATTAGAGTCTTTTCATCGTTCTCTGCGCTCGAATATATCAAAAGTATACAATTCCTTTCCTCTTTTCTTCTTCTTTCCACCGCTGGACACGTATAAATTTTGAAAAGACGGTCGCAATATTATTTGTCAAACATCGGAACATGAGAAAAACTCGATTGATTCATTTAGATGGAGAATGTTTCATAGCAAGCCATGTTTATTTAACTTTTTTATGTATAAATTCTAAGGTCACACTAATTTTTTCAAAGTGTATAACGAGATGGTTGATTACAACTTTTAAAATAGCTGTAAGAGAAATATCCAAGAATTAAATTTTAACGATACAAATAGAGATTTTTATTTTATAGATAAAAATGTATATAAATGTATATGTGTTTTACTTTAGAACACTCATAAAAATACGCAATTATAATAACATATTTAATATAGGGAATTTAGAAATATAGAAATTTAAAAAGATTCGCTATATCCACAGTTTGCTAAAAACGACAAGTTTCTCGGATATTTTTAATAGCAAATTTTCTAATCTCAATTTGAAGATATTTCTTTAGCGAAAATGTTATCGACGAAAATGTCTTTGACAAAAATGTCGATAAATTTCAAGTTATAACGATCAAAAAATGGGATTTTTTACAAATTAAACTTTGTGAAATTAAAAGATTAGCAAAATTAAATTTTTCAATTAATTTTAAATGAAATTTATTTTAATATAATTTTAATTTGTGATTTACAATTAGTTATAAATATGTATGATGAAAAAAATTGAAAGTTTGCGAGAAGTGATGAATCTTCTTGATAGTTTCTCTATAGAAAAAATATTGATTCCAAATCTTAATATTAAAAGAACATCCAGTAACTTTAGGGGATATACTGTACACACATATACATTTATTATAATCTATTACATTTATTATAATTTAAAAGGCTATGCCGCGGAAAAATCCATAATACATCAATAATCCATCATAATCAAATATAGATATATAACACATTCATATGTGTTTTCTTTCTCTTGTAGAATTTTGTATCTATCGGAAAAATAATGCGAAAATTACTTTATTAATTGTTTTATTATTTTTAGCTTTTCTAAACTGGAAATTATTAACAAAATAATTAAAAATCAACAATGTTATACAGAAATGACACAAAAATTTAATATTTAATAATCACGAAATACCGAATAAAATTAATATTCCTATAATATTTGAATCATTTTATAACATATAATACATAATCTAATATCTGATATAATATTTAAGTTTGAATTTTTTTAAAAAACTCAAAATTTTTGTTTAATATCACAGTTAATGCAAAGTAATAAAATTTTTATTTTAATGGAAATATCATTACATTTTATTATTTACAATATAGAGATTTTGAGAATATAATTTTTGTAATTTGTTATAAGTTATAATAATTTTGGATTTATTATCTGATTCTATCCTTGATCTGATCCTATCCTTGATTTTTAATTTTCTACGAACTATTGTAATAATTATAAGTAAATAAATATTTATTCTTTTACTTGTATAAAAATTTGTATTATTTGCGTTTTATTTTATTTAACTACGTATATTCTATATGAGATTTTGAGACAGCAGATTCATTTTTGTCCACGAGCGGCTAATTGTAACCTAGATGCACTTTTAATTACTTATTATTTAATGTGTGAACATTGACGTATTTTTCGCGTTATCGCACGAGTATTGACTAAATAGATGAAAAAGGATAAATGAATGAACAAACATACATAAATCTTTATCTATGTAACGTGAAAATAGATTTGCGTTTCGAGAAGAGCCTGTTTCGGTTCATGATTCTAGCTCTTTCATTCTCGAATTTATACACTCAATCAACAATCGTTCCATCGTCGCATATCCGACACACGATCACAGCCAGTTATCGTACGAGTCATGGCGCTTACGCCCGGAATAAAGTTGAAGACGAAAATGAAATAGTTAAATGAAACAGGAATAGAGAGAAAGAAAGAGAGAGAGAGAGAGAGAGAGAGAGAAGGATAACCAAAGTAATCCACGGATAAGAGAGGAAGAAGGAAAGAAGCCATCGTTCACCATCGATTTCTCGAGACAGGTCCGGGTGAGTGACGGGAGCACAGAGTAAACTCTGAGCTATAATTGAGTTCGATGTGACTTGGGAAGGCGGTCGTATACCGCAATATATATATATATATATATATATATATATATATATATACGCACGTACACGAGTATGTATATTATATAACGTATACAGAACGATAACCGATATATAGACTATGAATATAATATAGTGTCCCTCCGTGTGTACACAATGTGCGCTACGCATCCGTGCGCGGAGTGAATTCAATGATCGGTAAATGCATCACGAAATTTAGTTTTTATCGATCCTCTATTACCGGACCACCGGTTGACGGACAGTTTAATTAATTACTTTTAATTAACGCAAAATCCAAAACGAGTGTCTAGAATCACTCCGCAACGCGCCCCCCGAGCGGGATACTAGGGATCAATAAATTCTATTATGCCGGTTACAAATATCGGAACGTACACACACACACACACCGGCGGTTAACAGGCAATTAGAGCGACAATAACAAATGAAAAAAGAATTAATACAGTCGATCGGTTGAAATAACCTCGAAATATAGGCTATTTTTGTGTATGTGTGTGTGTAAAATTAGATTTCGCAATAACTGCGAGTAGTTAAAGAGATTAGCTCGAGATAATGATGATATAATAAAATTTACTTCTCGACTCGATCGCGCAAGAATAATTTTATTTCGAATGAATATTTATATATATATAAATAAAAATTTAAAGATATTAATTTTGTGAAATACATATTCCTCTATAATTCAAGAATAAATTCTATAAAGCAAGTAAAATTAAAAACAATTATATAAAGTAGTTTCAACAATTCATTTTCCTCAATGACATAAAAAATAGCATGTTATAAAAACTATGAACAAAAATATTTTTTATATAAATAATCCATTTCTTTTTATACGGATTTAAAAGGCTTTAAAAATAAGCTCTGCAATTACTTTCCCTTCCGAGGTAATTCTAAAGAGAGAAAAAAACATTGACTCCTTCTTAATTAATAGTTTTATCAACCAGTACGACTGTCTGCTAGCAAATACGCTTTGATAGCGCAACAGGGGGTTGGTTGGTGTAATTGAATAACTTTGTTTAAATGGCAATCATCGAATACGGACGAACGTTTGTCGACTTATACGAGTGTTGTAAATGTTCGCCTTAGTGCATCCCTGTAGTTCGGCCAATCTTTTACGTATGTATTATATATTATGATAGAGAAAGGGACAATACGAGCAGGAAAAGTAAAGAGATCTCCCGAAGAAGTATTCCCAAGAAAGTTTTCTCGAAAAACCGATTTCTCTATCATGTATAACGATATTGTTCGGACTTTGACATATAATTACAAAGAAACATTCCGTTTCAGGATTTCCGTTTTCGTGATATATCGATGCCCGGACGTTTCTTGTAATTTTCTTTGAAAGGATGATACGTCATTTAGATATGTACGCGACTGGTAAGACTTCCTGACGTTTCCTTCTTTTTCTTTCCTCCTTGGTTAGACCGTTTCGTCTAATGTCAAAAATCCCCCTGTCGTAGTCGAGACTACGAGTGTGTGGAACGACGGGTAACCGTACGAGAATGCGCCATCTAAGACGCAGTTGTGTACAGAACTCGACAATAATGGCGTCCAAATACATGTGCGACCACTTGCACTCTGCAACCATTATTGTCGAGATTTCAACGTTCTCGTATGAGTTTCCAGCTTCCAGTATTTGCCGATTTAGTCAGACGCGGCGAGACGCACGCATTCGCGCAAAACGATTTCCCATTCGCAATGAATAGCGTAAAGCTATGGAGTACCATTCATGGAAAGTAGCGTGATAATAAAAAAAAAGAGATATTTTCCTAATAATTATCAACAAACAATTATATTTAATTCTTCGTCCTTCGACAAAGGTATTTTTGCAATTTTCAAATTAATTTTCTTAAATTTCTGTAACAAATTTTGTGTATATACATATGTATATATGTGTTTGTGTATGAAAAGGAACCACTAGTGTGCTGTTAATTTATCTTGCGAGTAAATTTATCTCGAAAGACATTCATGATTCTGACTTTCTCCGGGTCTTTCCTGAAAAAAGGACGAATTTTTTTGCACTTACATTGTTCTGCTTTTACAAACACACGTATCGCATGCGAATCATCCGGAGGATACGCTAACGTTGGACCAACGCCGAGAGAACGTCGTTTATTCGTCGACGTTGGAGCATTTCTACGCCCGTTTTGGCCATCTTTCTCTTTCCCTTCTGCGTGAAATTCTAGAAACGTGCGACAAATATTGTAAGGAGGTAATCCACGCAACACGAGATCCATATATGTTGGCGGTACTTCTGGCGCGAATAGTAGCACCGATGCTCTCCAAATACACATATCGCGCGTACTTATGTGCGCTTATACATATATAGTTGCGTCACTTAAGAGGTACAATGAGAGAAAATAAGCTTTGAGAGAAAATATGCTTTCCGAAGCATCAGATCAACGAGGATGTTCATCTATAAATGAGAGACTTTACTTATATAATATTAAATTCATTAATCGAAGAAAAAGTATATGTGAAACTGTTACAATCTTTTAATATATTAAAATATCCAATCGCTAATGTAACAGGTTTTATATCGCGAAAATTTTGTAGAATCTTTGCTGTTTGTTGCGTACAATTTGGCAAGAGATAGTATCATATCTTCTGATTATCTTTATTATTCTGCTTCTATTTAAATTGTTTCTAAATATTAATATTTTTATTAACATTACATTTTTCATTTCTTTTTCTGAATTTCTATTGAAATATTTTTGTAAATATTTTTAATTAAATATAAATTCAAATTTATTAAATTTTTATTATATATAAAAAATAGTTAGTAACATATTTTTTTATGTAGATGCAGAATCCACGTTTGTAAGGTACTCCAAAATAGTTACATGGGTACAAAGATCAAAGAATATAATTTTTGTGTTCTCATAAAGACCTTTAGTCTCTTCTATATGTTACAAACTTTTATCTTTTTAATTTTTTAATTAACAAATACCCGAATAAAATTTTTTATTACTTTTTTTACTTTTTTCAACATGATTTTTTCTCGTATATGTGTGAGACAAAATGCTACTGTTCACTACTGATTAATTAACGCAATATGAAAAAAATGATAAAGTAATTGGGTTTTGTGCGAGCAGATGCGAGTGCGGCACGCACAAAGAGATGGGATTTGCATTTCGAGCTGAATAAATACGTAACAATGCGACAAGATACAATCCGTTCGTCATAATAGCGAGATGCTGAACGTGGCGAACGAAATAGTCCGTAAATAGAAAGTACGTGAAATCTTCACCCCATCGAAACATGGGTGTCTGAAGAGACTCCGTATCCAGATCGTAAGTTTGACGCTGCGTTCGAAGCCGTCCGAGGTCGAAGCGATGAAATTTTTATGCATCCAGTCCGTCCGTGTTCACCGCGACATATTCGACACTCCCAACCGTAGCTTGCGATTTCGCAACCGATTTGATGTCAGTATACTCGTGTTGAATAATTGAGAGTGCGCGTCTCGAAACTAGATATCGTTGACAGATTGAATATACGCGTCAAGTGTTCCAACATAAAAATGCATATAACCTCGTAAAAAATCCTCCAGTTTCAAAAGATACATATATAAGGCATGATGTAACTTTGAATATTTCTATTGTTATGCCATTATTATTTATCATTTCTTAATCTTGATAAATACGTTTTGGATTAATTTTTTATAATATTTCAAATATATATACACATACGCATTTGAAATTCTAGTTAAAGTAATCTAATTAAAGTTTTTATTATTTATTATTTGCATCTGTTCGAAACTTGAATTGCAAAATTTATTTTACTTTCAATCGTTCATAAGTAATGAGTTATTAATAATATATAATATATAATATATAATTTGAATTTTTGTTAACAAAGAAATCTCATTAATGAAGTGAGAAATTTTGATTTTAATTAAATTTTATATGAGATAAACAGATGAATTTATGAATTTTTAATTAGTGCTAAAAATAAACCTATAGAGTAAAAACGCCTTTCATATATAGAATAACTTTTAGTTTTTTCGATATATCTAACAAATTATTCGAGATATCAAAAAATGTTTTTTACAAAAGTTTTACGCTAATAATATCTTTAATTTAACTATGTCAATAACTTGAAAACATAATTATGAAAAAATGATTACTTTTAAAAATTTATTCTTATATATATATATATAAGACATATATTATTCTTAGATGTATTTACAGTTTTATTAGAATCAAGTTTATCAAATTGATAATTTCGTTATAAAAAGTTGAATTTGAATTTGTTAAGAGAGAAATATATACTTTTTCTCTGTATAATATAAGCAAGCATTGTTTTAGAGTAATGTTTATTAAGTGTTGCAGAATTCATTACACGTCTATATTGATAATGAAAGCACACATAACAAACTTTTTTTATTATTCTATTCTAATATTTCATATTATTGAAATGATTCTAGCATGGAAGAAATTTCACTTTATAGGAAAAAAAACAAGGAAAACAAGGAGCTTTTATCTATCTTTTAAAAGTCATTTGCTTCTGGCAAAAGAGAGCGACATTCACATTCCGGGAGCATTAAATAATTTCTCATGTTATTACAATCTTACTGAAGCAAGTCGAATCAGCTCCATTTAAGCTAGTTAAATGGCATCATTAAATAGCGCGTCAGTTAGTTACAAAGCACGTAATTCTATGACACAGCTCACTCGTAGTGCTCGTAGTGCGGTTTGAGAATTCTGCCTTCTCTATTCGAAAGCTCTTCAATTACAAAGTTTAAATAACCAAGAAATGCAAATTTTATCTATTTGCTTTTGCAAGATATTACGCATCACATATTTATGTAATAAAGTTGAAGCAACAACTAATTAATCGTCTTACAATTGTCGATTCACACGCGATGCGTTCGTAGAGCGCAAGGGAAGGAGAATTTGCGCTTGACAGAAGTCGTTTATATTTTTAATTGTATACGTTGTATTTTTTTGTCGGCCAAAGCGAATAGCCTCTAGCTCGGAAATAGTTGTCGCTCGTTACACGTGGTCCGTGCGCTTTCGTAATCACCGGCAGACTTGTAACGATGTGTTTCCCCACCGTTGGTTACCCTTACGGCTACGAGAACGTGACGTGTATACTTGCAAGGAATAAAAAATAATAGCTGCGTGCGCCCGAAGCGTAATTCTATAAATGCTATTCATAGCGATTCGCGCTATGCCGTTTGCGAGAGATCGCGAATGCGATAGACTTGGCTTTTATATTCGAAAGTTTATGTAATTTCTCCGAGAGCCGAGGAAAAATCGGGAGCTATCGCGAGCGATCGAGGACGATCGAGAGCGATCGGCTGCGAGCGAAAGGGCAATTTAGCGGTGGTAGCGAAAATTATATCACGCATTTTTGTGTGCGTTTCTATTCTTCTTTCTTCTTGCAGGCGTTTAAAATAAAAAGCATATTCGTATAGGCATCACTATTCATAAACCAATCCGTTATAAAGGGATTGTATAAAAAAAGGAAAATACAGAGTAAAGAATTAATATCGTAGCTAGGTTCGACTGTGCAAACGCTTTTTCCCATTTTTTTTTTAAGCTCCATATTGCTTTCACATACCAAAATAGTTTTTGCATTTCGGACTATCTAGAGTAAAATTTAATAACGGCCACTACGAAAAAATAGAAGGTGGCCGCTCGTCAGACTGTGTACATTGAAATTCCTATACGTTGTTTGTGTATCGAGAATCATGTAAATATCAAGGCGAGTTCGCTTTATCGACGCCGAACTCTCGAGCCCGGTCGAGCCCGAAAGTAATTAATATTCGTTCCCGATTTTCGTCTCGCACAATAATCACCGTTAAACTTTCGCACGGTTATTCGCCATACGTCCTGCATGGCTCTCCTCTATGCATCCATCTTTATGCGTAGAGTTTCGCGAGAGAGCGCGCGCGGCTTGTTGAGACTCGAGAGTATCGATTCGTTCTCCCGGTAAACCATGCACACATACACACATACACATACATATATATATATATATATATATATATATATATATATATATTTATATTTACACACACACACACACATATATATATATTTTGTACATATATATAATACTGTTTGCAGTTATTACTGTCAAATTTTAGCACCGTCGTAATTATATGCACCTACACGCAAGTAAATCACCATGCTAGAGACACATTCTCCGGAAGTTCAAAGATCTCGCATTACGTCCGGTACATACGTATACATATCATGCCAAATAGCAGAAACGGAAGCTCGAATTGACAATCGTTTGCGGCATTTTCCATCCACCGGTTGCATTCCTGATTAACGATAAAATTCATGTGCAATAATGCTTCCACGATCTCGCGTATATATCCGCAGGGACGCTTGAAGATATCGCTACTTGACACATATTCTATAATATATGCGCATATTATCTGCCGATTATTAACACTCGATGTATTTTTTCTCTCTCTTCCGCGAGACCCAACTTTCTAGAAATACGATAGATAGATACAAACGAGGCACTTTGCAGCACCTCGCTTCATCAAAGTCATGGGCCAAATGGAGAGGCAAAAACGGAAGAATAAAAAATACATATTTAATAAAAATTACGAATCTGTCAATAAATAACTACGTTTACAGATATTTCGTAAAAAAAAGATTATAAAATTTTATCGGTAAAATTCTTTTTAAAAACTTGCTCCCGGAGTCTGTTATATGGATGCAGCGAATGGATCTTCGACGCGGTTGTTTCTCGAGGCGCGCGCGAGTACCCATCGATTTCGAGAGAGAGCTCGCAGCATCTTAGGGAGAGAACGCGTGGGTGCACCTGCGGAGAAGTCTCCGTGCGCTACGAGTCCTCGCAAAACGATAGAAACGACTCCTCCGACGGACGGCCAGTTTTATGCGTCGTTATGTACCGGAGAGAAAACGATACCTGACAATTTTATAGCGAGACACGTCTCTCTCTCTCTCTCTCTCTCTCGTATCCGAGCGAGCACGTAAGCGTACGTATATCTGTGCGCGCGTCTGGGAACGCATACGCGCCCGTTTACCGCAACGATGTCTCTCGTTCCGTATTCGATCGAGCATCTAGTTTCTGGAAGACTGAGCTTCACGCGGATTCCTCGATTCTTCGGAAACAACGGTGTCGTGAACACGCTAGAGCATAAGTATGGATATAGTAGCATAAGTATTGGCATCGAAGAGAAGGAGAGGTTTTTGTTTTTCTAAAATAATCTATAAACGGATTTATTTCTCCATATAAACGAGCAAGGTGATGAATTAAGTTGATGCGAAAGATGTTTGTCGTATTTTTCAGAATAAAGAAAAAAGTTGAAACTAAATTATACACAGGACGTGCCGCGAGGGAAACCGAGAAACTTTAATAATGTATTTAAGCGATATTTTCTTCAGTGAAAAAAATTCATGTACACGGTACGAGTCTATCTCATATATCTCTGATCGAGATTATCAGTTTATTATGTAGTATATGAGTCAAAAAATTATTATAAATGTTATTTTCATATTTTTGTCAGTTTTATTAATTTTTTTAACTGTATATGTGCATTATTCAAATAATATTGTTTTTACGAATACATTTTTCAAAAAGACATTTTGCGAAATGAAACAAGACTTGCAAGCACACTGGAATATTGCATATGGAATATATGGCAACGGACAACAAGCATATTTGCAGACATACAGGGTGGACGTTTTAAATTATTTGTAGAATAGTAATTTGTGATAATGCAAAATTGAAAAATTAGTAAAAGTAATGCAAGTAAGAAATAAAAGTAATATTCATAATAATTTTAGTTTGACACGTCAGAAATCAATAAAAACAAAACTTAATAAAGAATTAACAAGTGTCTTTTGTGCACATACGTAATATAATATAATAGTTATTAAAATCTTGATATAATAATTTAATCTTTAGCCAAATCTGTACATTTAATATATATTTTGTAAAAATATATTATCAATATTTTCGAGTTATATAAGAATAAAATATCACATAGTCCTCTCTTATCTACGAAACGAAAAAATAAATGTTTAAATAAATTTAACGTCAATTTTTACAACAATATAAATAGCACATAGCCAATTCTTATTCTGGCTTGCTATGTGAAATTTTTCCGGGAAGTATCGAGTTATTATATCAATTATGCAAATACCGCGTTTGTAAAAAGGATCATGCGCACGAGATTTATTTAAGGGCGATTCTTGTCTCGCGCCGACATCGCCGGCGTCGTCGTCACATCGGTCGTCTTCCAGTCTCGGCACGTTAGAGTATTTTTATAAAAGCCCAGGGTCGCGCGAGATGTGTTAGATGACGGGAGGGGTTGAGGTGAGAGGAAAGTGAGATAGACGACTAGGGACGAAAGAAGAGAGCGAAATGCCCAGGAGAGTCGGTGAGGAAGTCGACGAAAGATCGCGGTGGCAGATGACACGGGGCAAAGACGGGATCAGGAAGGGATGTGAAAAATGGAAGCGTGCCGAATGAATGCCACCCAACGAGGAAGACTAAGGGCATCGCGCGAGATATGGAGTAAGAGGGAGAGAAGGAGAAAGTCCAGTGTCGACGTTTCATACATAGAAATCCGTAGAAATAATTGCTTTGTTACAATGCTCTTTTCTCTTTTGTATTTGGTCGTTTTTTATTTATTAGATTATCACACCAATTTTTTTTTTTTTATGATTCTGTCTTAAACAAAATATTATTTAAAGTTTTCTTCCTTTACCACTATAATAGTATAGTTTAAGAAACACGAATTTTTTATATGAATATTAATTATTTATGTTGATATATTATATTATGAATTAATTTATATTCATAATTATATTACGAATATAATTTCGAAACTTTCTCAACAACGCGTATATGTAATATTACGTAAAATAAAAGCAGAGAAGCCAACATCCTTTGTAGATTTAAAATTAATTATAGAGGATAGAGCTCTGGACATATGTATCTCATTCAGTAATGTAGTTATAGAGAAGCTTGTAATTTATGTATAAACAATGTTAAAACAATTCATATCTCTCGCTGCTAGCACATTATCATCATCATTATCATGTGATTTTAATACTCTTATACATACGACAACTTTGAAAACGGAAATTCTTCAACATCAAATAAAGTGCGTCTTTTACACTTGTGTTACTATTTATGTAATACCTTTAAATGATGCTAAAAGAAACTGTGGGAAACTTCACTTTTTTATTACATTGAAAAGAATATATAAAAATAAATAATTTTACTTACTTTCATACCTTGTTTTACATTTCTTATGTATTTTATTATCTCTCTAGCAAAACTACAATATTACAAAGCTGAAATATTAATGTAGTTTTGTGCTTTTTTAAGTGAATATATTAAATTACAATTTGTTGTAAAAATATTATATCATATTTACTAGATAGTTACTTTTTTGTACACGTGATAAGAAACATTTAAAAATATTGTATAAAGTACAACATTGCGATATTATTATATTGCAGCTACCTGTAAATCTGCGGTTAATAAATACGTTTTATTAAATGTTATTTTCAGCAACGGTATTAATCAATACGCAAATTACATTGCTGGATATACGAGTCGGTTTGTAGTATGTCGTTAAATTGAAATGGGCCGTTATTTATAATCTCAAAAACATGCTTTTATCACATTAAAAGTCCCGTTTTATTTGATGCAGAAATTAAAACATAACAGGTATCATCCGCTATCATATTTGGTAAATAATGGTACGCCATTGTAAAGTTAAAATTCTGACATTTATATATTAACACAATTTATATATAGGTATGTATATCTCTCCAATATACATTCTCGTTGAAGAAAAATAGAGAGAAAAAAGAACCAGAAAAAAATAGATTAAATATACTTTTCGCATTAAGATGCGAAAGCATAAATGACGTAACTTTTTTGTTGAGAAACAAAAGGGGAACTTTTTCTTACTTTTTCTCATCACGGAAGTTACGTCATTCGCAACAAAATTTCTTCGGATTACGTTTTACAGTTAAGCGAACTGGATAAAAATACCGCTCTCGCGGCAATGAGAATCGATATGGAGACAAGGTGCAACGCGGTTGCGACTTCGACCATGATGGAAGAAGTGAATGAGCCGTTGGGCGCGCGATATCGTGTCTTCTCGCAAAGGCTTTTGTTGTTCATGTCGCGAGACCCGCACAAAGTTGACGAGTTAGCTCGCACGCTAAGGACATATTGTATAATCGCAGTCTCCCTCTCCCTTCTTCCCTTCCTTGCTCCCGAGTACGGCGATTAATGCGGGCAAATTATGCAGCGCATCTGAGCTTTGGTTTTGTCACGATTACACAAGCGCGGCTTGGGAGCAAGGGTGTATTTTCAGACGACGCGGTAACGTAAATTCATTATCGCACGAGAACGCCGCAAACGCTTGTTCCCATATATGTATATATGTGTGTGTGTGTGTGTGTGTGTGTGTGTATGGGGATATATATATATAATATGTATGTATATACAATATGTATATATATGTGCGCATATATATATCCCCCTGAATACGTTTATTCTGTTAAATTTTGGATACATTGTATTTTGCAAAATAATTTTTAATTACATTTACATGTGTCTTATTGAAATACGCTCTTAAGCCTACTTACAATTAGACGATTGAGATGAAACTGTATATTTGATATCTTTTTATTTATATAAAGAAAAATTATTAATATAGAGAAGATATAAGCCAAAAGAAAACAAATCATATATATTAATCATTTCTCAATTATATATATAATTAAATTTATTGTTATTTTATATTTGTATTCACTATCAATCTTTTCCTCTTTATTTTCATCTAAACTTTATCATTATTTAATATTATAATTTTATTAATTTTCGGTGAATTTTTATTCTTATTGTTAGTATTTAATATGCACATTATTAATTTTGTTTCTCTGTTTTACTTTATATCAAATATTAAATTTAAATTATTGTAATTATGTGGACGATGAAGAATATATATATTCTTTTTCATGAGTAATAAGATATGGAAACTCTAAAGAGGCAAAACCTTAAATCCCGTAGATAATTGAGCTCGCAACAAGTTTTTTTAAGGCTTGCGGTTTATTTTTTAATTCCTCTTATTCATGCTTAACGATACTCATGGTTACTTTTTATAAATTTAAAAAGCAGCATCTACTATCTCTTGTTCATATACTCATTCGTGATTGTAATTAAGTACTTTGTCTGTTACATTTATTTCTCCGATTTTAAATATTTTTGTTTTTCTTTGTCTCAAGTTATTTTCAAGAGATATTTTATAGAAATTGTAAAAAGTAGATTAGCTTTTGTGTGTTTCATCAGGAATTTAGAATTTCGTCAAAAGCTATTCTTGCATGTGTTCATTATTCAATTATTCAGTTATTAATTATATGTATATATTGACATTTTTATTGCGACAGAACTTTTTGATTTTAAATTAACTAAAAAACATTCAATAATTTTGAATCACAGAGTATATTGTAAAATATATAGCAAAGATATAGGTGTATAATAGATTCTTAAATATTTTATTTTCTTTACAGGTATCTATCAATATTTCTCTTTTTTCTCATTTTTTTTCAATTTCTTTTTTCGTTTTTGTTTTCTCACTGTATGTGTGTATAAAAAGCTTTTTTGTGAAAATTTTCATAATTGTAACATAACTTTTATATATAAAGCAATCTCTAATAAAAGAGTTACACAAATGTATAAACATAAATCATCATGAATTGCAATATTCAACAATTAAACGCAATTATACAGCTATAAATTTCGGTTATAATATATGGAATACATATCTGTATATTAGTCCTCGAAACAGTTAAACGCTTCGCCAGATCTACATGATTCGCAGGAGCAACATGGCTCGCCCACACAAAGCGATTCCTCGGGGATTTGCATCGCGAAAATTCATACATGCGCTCAAATCGATGCACACTTCACGAACGCGCTCAAGGGGCCAAGAGTGTATTTTGTTTGCTCTTCAAATGCAGTCGTGAAACATTTGCATTTATTAACGCATCTCTAGTGATGAGCGGAATTTTTCTCACTCGCGCGACATTACATTACATCATTCGTCAAATTAGCTCGATTTCAGATGATCCCCAGTCACGCTCTCTATCCCTAATATCCGTTTGTTCGCTTTCGGAATCGGATATCAATACAACGGAATCGACACGACGAACGTCTAAATGGCATAACGATATTATGTAACGATCGTACGCGACATCAAGGCATTCCTCCAGTCTAGAGATTCGGATTCGACTTCCGGTTCATCTTGTGTGTATTGCGGCGTATCTTGCTAATGGTTTCTCTCTGAGAGCTCGGTGCCTGCAAGAACGAATGGCCACAGAATCGCCATGTTGCTACGGATTTGGGCTTGGGGGAAACGTTATTAGGGAAATGACTTGGATATAGTCATCGTTATTTGAGAGATGACTTGAATACGATCGTCGTTATTTTGTAGTGCCGCCGACCTTATTTCCTATTTGTACGATATGGCATGATTAATATTTTTACGACGATCTCGATTTCGTTTTATCAATCGATACTCTTATGATTGCAACAGCGCGCGTTCATTGATCGGTTCATATAACACGCGATATATTTGTAGAATATTCCAGTTTGCATTCTCTACAATCCATGCTCGTAATATCTAAAAACATTTAATAGGGCAAATTCGATAGAAAAATATACATTAACAATTATAAAGGCATAATTGGATGTATATTTTTTAAATATCTTTGTGATATCTTCTTTGAGAAAATTGTATTATAATTTTTATAAATATTTAATCAATCATGACAATTAATCGTAGTAATTGATAATATCTAAATAAGCATTTTTGAAACATCTTTATATAATGTTCGTGAATTATGATTGCATGTTTCGAAACTATCTGCGCAGACTTTCGTGTCACTTTAGTAGTCGTAAAGATACTATCAGGATTCCATCGGTTTTACCTTTTCGCAGTTACCTCTTTCCTATATGCGCGGTTGTCTATTTCGCGTCAAAGTACATCATTAATTTATTCTGCAATTAAATCTTGAACACGTTACCATATTGCAAACGCAGTCTACGGTTGGCGGAAACTCTCAAAGGTACACGCGATCAACCGCAGCGCGATCCATCGAATATAAATTTAATAGACGGCCCTGTTTCCCACGAGTTACACACTTACTCCGCGCGCCACACATTTAATTAAAATTACTAAACTTAATTAAATTGAACGCATATTCGCGCCATTGTCAGTCGCCGCGAAACAGAGTTGGCGTCATTTTGTCTCGGCCAAACTCGGAAAGCTTTCTCATTTGTCGCTCATTATCTTTTCCGTTACTCCGGAATAATGGCGATTCGATTACGACTCAAATACAGCGAATCGCTGCAGCGCTAGATACAGCGGGAAGAACGTATGTATTATTTATTTAACTCTTCCGATTGGCCATTTGAACGATCGAGTATTTCGGCATCTCGCTGCGCTCGGTAATTCGACGAGTAGTCCAACGATGGATTAAGCAGTGAGTACCGCGATTAAACTGAACGGTTCGTCCGAATCGGTGCATAAGTGATGTTCGTAAGGCAAACGAGTGAGATCTATTCGAATCTCCGAGTCTTAAATTAGAATTTCAGTAGAATCCCGATTCGATGATACAACAACACACGTGACATTCCCAATCGATGACGATAAAGTGTCGGAAGAAAAATGCAAATTTAGGAAAATAGATAAGATAATTTCGAAATGTTGGATCTCTCAAAAAACTCTGAAGAGAAAAAGTTTATATATAAATATATATGTATACATACATAAAAATATCTGTAATTAATGTCCATACATATATGTTTTCATTCTCATATACCCTCTGTCAATTTATATAAGAAAAATAATAGACGAGTAATGGAAAAATAATTAGAGCAATTATTTTTTTAAAAACAGTAAAATTACGATTAACTTATGCAATATTCTATATATATATATATATATATATATATATATATAGAATTTTTTATATGAGAAATTTTTCCTTCTCTCTTCATTTATAGGTAAAAAATTGTTTCCTTTTTTTCAAATTTCAATTTTTCCAAGAAATATAATACCAACGTTATTCCTCTAACTATTGATAATTATTCTATTATTTATTACTTTTCTCGTATATGCGAATAGAAATTATAATAATTAATTATATACACATAATATTTTTTATATATAATTATACATATTTTTATATTATATTTGTTTTTTTTTCTTAAAGTATATAATTTAGCTTTGCAAAAGCTGTGTATATTCACCTAAGGTACACAACAGATATATTAATATTATAAATAATAATATGTGTATATGAGCATGGAAAAATATCGGTCGTGGATCGGAAGT
Organism: Camponotus vicinus; assembly: GCF_025532165.1. Taxonomy (NCBI): domain Eukaryota; kingdom Metazoa; phylum Arthropoda; class Insecta; order Hymenoptera; family Formicidae; genus Camponotus; species Camponotus vicinus. The sequence goes on along the minus strand of NW_028141980.1, from coordinate 19,053,841 downwards.
TGAATTCACTCATCTTTTCGTGTGGCTATTATTATATCATTGAATTGCAGAATGCCCTCCTTCTCCCCCTAATTCTATCCCTCATTTACATATATCCTAATGGCGTCGCGCTTACAGCTCGCCAATCTGACGATACATTCATTTCCGAATGCCGCCTAAACCAATATGTAACGCTCGTACATTACCGCGAATAGGGCTCATAAACATAAGCAGAATCGCACGCATATCAATTCGATACATATATGCGAATAAATATAAACATAAATTGCTCTAAAGGGTGATTCTATAAGCGAGAAAAGTATCGCACTAATGATAGCTACCGCCTCAATCATAAATTAATATTTACCAAAAGATGCATGGGAAAAACTTGTGAGATATTCAGTTAGATTTAAATTAAATTAAATAAAAATGTAGTATAGTAAATCGCAGTTTCTTTTACTACTTCCGTTCATGATTCCTCGCGATTCTTCTTCATAAAATTCTCCCGACGATAAGTGAGAAACTTGCTACTGATTTTACGCGAAGATTTTCGTCTTCGCATCGAAAACAACGAATATTTGTCGAATGGATACGCGTGATTATTTTTTCTCGTTTTAAAATAGCTCGAGAGAGATTCCATTTTCGCTCGGTTAACTTCCTTCAACGCACGTTTTCCTTCCCCTCTATCACTCGACCATGCTGCGTTACGGTACAGAAACGACACGACATTATCTCTTTACTACGATGGTGAGGTCGCGAGGCCGATGTGTGTCAGAAGAAACATTACCGATTCGACTTATCTCAAGGTAAGGTCTTCACTTAAGTGGAAGCGGTGGGAAGGAAGGAAATCTGACGGGAATAGACGGGTCGCCTATCGGTTTATCTCCAGCGCAACGCCGCTCTCCATCCACAGGAGGGACAAAGGATTAAAAAAAGTTCAGAGAAAATCAGACGAAATTCCGTCCTTGTAACATCGAATATTTGCAAGAAACATTGATCGAACACAGCTAACCAATAGGATACGTACAGATAGAATAAGCGATGATGTAAAAGTGAATTTGTACGGTTCCCTTATGACAACCATTCTAAACGAAAGTAATACGTGTTTAAAGTTCTAATATATCGATATATATACACAAGGCATTATAAATATGCTTTGTAAAAGTAAAGTTACTAAAAGATAATAATTTAATCGCGTATACATATTATATATTATTCGATTATATAATAACTCTATAAAATAATAAATGAAAAAGCTTATTCTTATCCCTCCCCTCCTCCCGTTGAATAATTGTCAATCGTAGAAATATACTCTAAGGACAAGATTTATGCCGCATCTTCGATGCCAATCTTCGATTTCATTGGTGCGACAATATTGGTTCGCCATGAAGAAAGCAAAGACCTTTTCGTTCCGTTGCGCGTGATATAGATCGCGAAATATGTTTCGACAACAAGTAGAAAAGTTCTCTCGCTACTTTACTAACAGTTTCGCGATACGTCATGCAATTTTATTCCGTTAACTAGTTCGAGGGAAATTTTAACGTAACGAGGAAACATCGTGGTTCGTAACGGTGTAGCGGGGCACCGAGAGAAATTGCTGGTAAATAAGCAAAATCATTACAGAAACGCTCGTAACGCAAAGTAATGTACTTAAGAAAAATTACATAAATTAAATAAATTAGACAACATTAGGTAAACCGTTTTCTATTGAATTTAATTGATTGTAATTTAAATAAAATGCTGATAACGAAAACAGAAAGATTTCAAGCCGACATTTTTTGTAAAATTTATAAAAGCATTTGTTCCGTTACTATATTTTAACTTAATAAAACTTATCTGTAGAAAATATAATATTGATTGTGCATGTAATGCCGATTAAAGGTGAAATCAATCGCGTAAATGCGAGATAAAATTGCATTTTTCATTAATGAATTCATGAAAATGTATCCAGTACGACGAAGCGTTCGTTAAAGCATGCAATTACGATAATATAATGATACCGTCGCATCACCGTCGTGAATAAATGAACAATTACAGAAACGTACATTTTAAATGTGAAGCGTATAATAAAATACAATAGCAAAAGCAAATTTATGTAATTTTTCATGTAGCCATAAAGTTCTTCTTCTAATCATTTTAATGACTTTTAGAGTCACATTTAAATGTATACGATGTATTAAATGTAATATATTTTCTGTTATATATTTCAGAATTGCAAACATAATTTTCCTCGTGCATGTCGTTATTACGGTATTTTATTTCAAATTATAATATATTACAGTGTCGCGTATGTTTTTACTCTTTACAAATAATATTTGAAATTTGTAGGAAGCTCGTTTTTACTTTTTCTCAAAAGAGATAATTGTAAACTGCTTTTAAAGCTATTATAGAATAAGTATTAATGATACAAACGAGACAACGAGAATCGATATTCTCTTCGCACCTTTCACAAAATTTCTCTCAACTGGCGGTATCATTAGTTGTATATGTGAAAAATGGTGCGCTCGCTAACTGTTGTGCTTTCGCTTCGGGGTTTTCAGCGTTTCTCGTTTCTCATCGGCGTTCGCTCACGCAAATATGAATCGATCGTAACAAAAAAAAAACGCGGTTAATTACGATCACATAGCATGTCAATTTACACGCAAATTCAACGATCGCCATTTGTAGGGCACTTCCGTGGCTTATATTTTAATTTTTCACGATACGCTCGGAAAGAATAGTTAATACGAGTACAACAAGTTTATTATAATTATTTTGTTGTTAACTCTCGCTGTGTCTTCTCTCGCTGTGTTTATACGAGATATATGATGAAAAGTGGCCATTGTGTGTCATGAAATAGCTGTAAATATATATTTATATATATTTGCGTAATTTATTAATTTAATTTATTGCGAAAAAGGTACAATTATTATTATTATTATTATTATATTATTTTAATTTGCGTGTTTTCGTACAAACGACGAATTTGTAAGACACAGAGGAAGCTACACTGATCTATCCAAACCGCAACCCATGCGAGGTACACATCAGCTAATTACTATGGCGTCAGCTGTTTCATTGCTCACGGGAGCATACTCATGCGTACGAATCGATCGAAAAAAAAAAACTCGGGCTAATTACAATCGCGTGGCATGCTAATAAAGGCAGAATCGCATCCACAGCACAATTCAACACAGATGCGTATCGATAGAAACACGACACTTTACATGCGCATTTAGATCAAACAGTCAAGATTTCCTCCAACTGCATTCGAACAATTAAAGTGATCGAATTATTAAGTGCACGTGTAAATGTATGTGTCACTGTTTTTTTTCCTTTTTATATTTCTAATTATACTATGTTTTATATATATACATATATATTGTGTATACGTGTACACGCATCGATTTATTTCTTTCTAGGTCAAACGATATTTCGTTAAAAACATACTTTTTTTATTATTTTCAGCATAAAATAATTACATTAACAGGATTAAATAATTCAGTCAAATTGTTTGAAATTAAAATGTTATCAAAGTTCAACTTTAATTTAACTATGTGAATAAAAGATTTCTAAGAAATATGATACATTTTCTAGAATATATATTTTATTGAATATTTTATTTGACTATTTTTAATATAATTGGCAATATTTCTCCGTCGCAAATAGAATCCGATATTTTATTGGAATTTTTCCAATAATGTGTTATCGTATGTTAATTTATGTGTTTCTATATCGTCAGTTTAATCAACGTCACACAATTAGACTAATCAGCCTATTTCGCATTATCATACTTTACACGCTAATAAACCTCAGGAGTGCCTTATGAAACGATATCATGATGGTCGTATCATGGTCGTGTTGATTAATATGATGCCGAATTGTAATTACCGGGTTTTCCCGATCGATTTGTGTTCATGCGAATAAGCGGCCCCGAGCGATAAAGCAGCTGCTGAGAAAACAGATACATCAATCGCTCGGTAAATTCATTTGTTATACTCGTGTGATTAATTTTTTATTTATTCACGATGATTTAACGCTAATGTAGAGTTTACTAAATTTTAGTTCTTCTCCAATACTCCAATTTCAATTATTTTTCTATTTTATATAAATATAAATAAATATGGCAAATTTTTGACGGTAATGCGGCAACAAATATTTCGAATTGTTTTACAAAAAAAAAACTTTTACAATCGCATTGTTAGAATATTAAAATAGCATCGCGACACAAATATTCACATATTATACATTCTGTTAAAGTATGCTACGCGTTATGTCTTTGATGTCGCTAGCTCGTATTTTCCAGCGCGAGCGATACATAGCGAAATGTCAAATTCAATGTTGATCAATTACATACGCTGGATATGCACACAATAATTTGATAGCAGAGCCGGCTGCGATTTATGCGAATGAGCGGCTCGAAACTGCAGCAGTCTCGAATCCGAGAAGTTCGCTCAACTTTGCTTGTACTACTGTCAGCGAAAACTCGATTCGCACCCCTTGACGTAATTTTGCGCGCCGCATACGCCGCAATCCAAGTTGTTTTACTTCACGAGCTGCACGGTAACGCGACCCGGGGATTTTCTCGCAAAATACAAAACGATACGCGCCGGCCATACTGTCATTTCGATTTGCGATCCCATATTGAACATTATGGACGCGAATATTGGCGAAATTTATTCGGGCGACGCATTCACGAGGCGTTATCGATTCCATTTATTTCGAAATGTTGCGCGTAACACATTCGAGGCGGTACCTTTTCCCTCGACCTTTTCTTTCGCAAAGTTTGTTTCAGTTCCCTACAGTCGAGATAAGAATTGTAGAATGTGGAAATGTTCGATCTTTTTCTAGCACGCATCGTTGGCACTTTGCGACGATTCAATAGTCGTTCTCCTGCTTAGAATTCTTTAGATGTTTTTCCGAGGGTTGACAAATTACTGGTGGTGGTATAAAAAGTTTTGCTTTTAACTTTATATGTGATCTATATTAATGTCCTCCGACTCGGTTTATTATGGTTCTGAGAAGTTTATTAACTTTCGTTTTGAAAGCTTCTAAAAAGGTTTGCTCGGAAAAGAAAACAAATTTGTTGATGTTAAAAGCATATAAATAACATTTTTCTTATATATACTTTTCGTTATTAAAGTCATTTTATATAAAAATCACTTGCTTTATCGCAAAGTCTTGTCTTTTTGCAAAAGTTTGAAAAAGGAATATCTGATAACGCGGTAAAATTCTCGTGCGAAAAGTAAGAGTGCCTCGAAATCGTAAGAGTTAAGCAAACTAGAACCCGAGCTTAAGTGCATTCCGCGGCTGAGATACGACTCTTATTTAAATCTTGTTGGGCTGTTGCAACGGTGAGGAACGAGGTCGCTGCAAATGACGACAACTTTATCGCGAAAGCTTTGGACCGAACGCATTCGCGCTCGCCGATCGATAGTTGATAATTATACGATACTTTTTATTAGCATGCGAATATTGCAATGTAAAACTGCGAAGCAAAAATTGACCGGGGATGTCACTTTTCTAGATTGTCACGCATGATAATTGACAAAGACGTCTTGTTGCCGCAATTTTCCTGCTTTTAACGAACGCATCTCTTTAAATCGTAAAACGTAAATCTGGAAATTTTGCGCGATATCCTTAAAGTTACACGAGTACGAGAGAAAATTGCAGCCGGCGCGGCTACAGCCGTCCCGCTTTGTTTTTATCAGGGAGGGGTAGTTGTGGAATACGAATGGAATGGAAACTAAAACTAGCAAAGTTGGCGGTGTTGCAAAATATCCATATTCGTCTGAGTCTGAACGACAGATTCGATTTACTTGGCGCGGTACCCGCGCTAACTAATGAAGATCTCGTCTCTCAAAGATGCGAATCTGATTTCGAGCGCATCTCGGCAACTTGGTCGCGGCATACGTGTATCCGCACGCCCGCCGATATTTCAATAGCGACGTAACTCATTGCGGTTTCGCGAACGCAAACTCGTTCGGGCGCATGCAGCCGTAAACTTATCGACCGCGGCGCTCATATTCCCGCGTGACTTACAAAGGCGCGCACAGAGAGGAGTGAGACCGTTGCCGCGTGATATACGTATATACGCGGCGGATTAATTATCCCTTCTCCGAAGAGAGACGTAAATATACCGTGTACGCGTCCTCCCGTCGAGATGCTCCTTACCATCGATCGAGACTTCTTTCTCCTTTTTTCTCACGCGTCGCACCTCTATTTTTAATCCGACTAGAATATTGTGTTTGTCTTCGTAACGAGAGATGGGACGCGCCATCGGGAGGGAGAGAGAGAGATTTATGTTACGAGACAATTCTACTCGCGATATATATAATATTGGCAATTATCCTACTCCAATTTTGATACGCGTATGTATTACACCTCTTACACTCGACATCAAAATCAAGTATACGGAAATACGAATACGTGACACTAGCTCGAGAAACTTTGGGAAGCTGATTAACAGACGAGAGAAAAAGATATTTTCTCGCGGGAGGGAAAACACAGCGGGGAAATTGTCTCGACGCGTTATTAGCGTCTTCATCTTCGATGGAAAGGAGCGCGCGGAGCAATTTCTCGAGTCACGCGTCCAACGCCGGGGATGATGTCCAGGGGGTGGCTGTCCGCGCGTCCATTCGCGCCGTGCTCTTTCGTTTCGCGGAGCGTCGTATCGGTCGGTTATAAAAAATGATAAGGGAAAATGGGACCGCGGCGCGGCCCTCGCTTCTCGCGCGCGAGCCGTCCAAGCCGGGTACAAATTACTGGCGCGCTGCACGTAGTTGGATGGAAACTAGTCTTGGGAATTGAGGGAGGCGCGCAGGGAAATTGCTATACAGCTAACGGTTTTACCTCCGCTTGTCTGCCTCGCCCGCCCTTGCCTTACTCCCTTACTCTATACACAAGCCGCTCTCCTCTCTTATTCCCTTCCTTGCTCGCTTCTACTCCGTATATACTCCTTCCTCCGCCTTCTTCGTCCACACCGCGGCAACCAGTTTCCACCCGACTATAGCTCTCTACTGATATTGTAACGCCGAGCAAAGCCGTTGGTACCCACTCTCACCCCTCGTTTCCTCTTCCCTTACGCTTCTACCGCCCACTCTCGTCCATACGCCCCTTTCTCAGTCTTGTGCTCTTGTGCTCGGTGTTTATGAGGGTCGAAGATTCGCGGCGTAACACCTGGGGCTTATGATTCCAGGCATTATTGCCGGAGTAAATTAACCATACGATACGGCTCGTTTCTTTCTACCCCCACCTCTCCTCTCCTTTCCATCTCTCTCTAATTTGTACCATTTTTTGTAATATATATTTAAATCTGTAGGTTTTACAGGTAAATTGCTCCCGATCGAATGATAAATAACACGGTTACTCCAAATAATGGAGTAAAACCAAACACTTGGAGCGTGCAATAAACCTGTATATCAAATAAGCGGCTTTTTAACACTTACTTGTATTGTTCTTTTGCTAAAATTGCTTCACAACAACTCTTCTGATAGAAGCTTCAAAATTAAATAATAAGTAATAAGACGAGTTTAAATAAACTTGTTTAATCTTGTTTTCAAGATCTAAAATCATTTTTATGTTTAATCAAAGTTTACTTATTTATTTATACAGCTGGTATTCAAAATGACTATTTTATACGTCGATGTAGATCTTTAAATCAAATTAGAGGTCCTTTTATCGTTTTAAAATTTTCAGAATTTCTTCGAACATGTTTGCATCTTTCTACAATGTAAAGTCTTGTATACAAGATGTACACAATACGATAATATACAAATATTTCAGCATTCTCGGGGGATGGTCTATAAAGAATAGTTCTCAAATAATTGTACAAATAAAAATATAAAAGGTCCAAGTTGGCGGAAAACGGACAGGCAATAGGTTCGGTGCGGTTTATCCATTTACCAGAGGGAAATCACTTGTTCAAAAATTGCCTAGCTATTCGGCTACAATAAGGAATAAATCATGTCTGTGACATATGATATTGAATATGATACTCGTTATTGAGAAAATTAAAATAAAAATTAATAATATCTTTTTAGCGAAAAATACATAAATTTAATCAATTATCGCCAATAACTTCTATTCAAAGATTTACGTTGATCTCTTAATAATGTCTTGATTAAATGCTATCTTTGGCTAATCCCTGCATCAGATGTATGCCTATTAATTTTTAATCAGTTTCCATTATTGCAATCAGACAGATACTAATTAGGGAATTTATAAAATATTATAAGCTAATGCTTCAGAAATAATTAGAGTCATAGAAGATGTAAGGAATTCAACACTGGCACTTATTTTCAATTGTGCAAACTTGATTTATCAAAAATACTGGACAGACATAGATATATTTCGAAAATAAATCTAAATAATTTATATATAGATTATAAATTATAGATATATAGATATTTATATAGATTTATATGATTTTTCAGTACTAAATTTATTTAATCTCTCTTTTAATTTGATCGATAATAAAATGCCAAGTATATATTTTATATTTGTATCTTCTCATCTTCAATATTCAATATTTTTATGTGCAGATTCCAAATATGGCAATTTATTATTATAATTTAGTTAAATTTCTGTTTCAGAGTTTATTTATTCTTAAAAGTTTAAACTTTAAAAGATCAAGTTGCATTTTAATCCCGTTATATTGGGGCAACGCACACTCACACACAGCGCCCGGCTTGTCTAGTCATGCCGAGTAGCTTGCTAACTTCCTGTCAAGCTTCATATCACGACGCCTTCCTGTTAAGAGATGCTTATAACACGTCATTTTGAAATTACATTATAAAAGGACACGTTAGATTAAAATTCAAAAATTTCATACTACCTGCTAGTTGGAAAACAGTCACCATCAATGTATCACCGGGTATATCGACAGTTGCCGTTGAGAAATTAATTTCCTGCAACGAGAGGATGGTTCGAGAGGTTCTCGGGCGGGCAATATATAGACAGCAATATGGGCTCCGTAGGCACTTAAGATCCGACTGGTTCGCGGTTGAAACGGTAAAGTCAATGTCTTACGAGTTAAAGTTGGCCGCAGAGACACGGAGGTGGCTATGGCAACGTATACCTCTCTCTCTTCCTTTCATCTCTTCCTCCTCCCCATTCTTCCCTCCTTTTCACGATGTTGTCTGCCGCGCGTAATATCATGTCTGAGTTAATTAGGCCAGCGAAATATGGCAAAGAATAAAAATGTATTATCATTATATATTATTTTTTCGTGGAATTTCTTTCTTTTTTTACGAGGGAGCAAAAGATCGGTCGGTTAAGAAAACGCTCGGAGAGAAAAAATAGTTTAAATTAAATATTTACTCGTTTTGGTTCGCTTCGAGATCGACTTCCATCGCACGAGAATTCTCTCTCTCTCTCTCTCTCTCTCTCTTTACATTAGTAATTTAACGAACCGTTCTTATCGGAAATTGTTACAACGAGATCAATTAGATTCTTGCGATTTTACAAAGATTAATTCCGAACAGGAAGCAAGAACGCACAGAACTGAAAAATATCTCTGACCGTTTAAGAGACGATAGCTGTTTTTTTTTGGCTGAGAATTTATCTGCCGAGTGCGTGACTACGCTAAGAGAAAAAATTTAAAAATTTATTTAGTCAAACTACACGCCGTGCTCACATATAATTTCAATTTTATGTTGAAAAAGTAATTTAATCCTCGACACACGCATATATACGGAATTATAGGACAAAAATCTACATATAAATATACGTGTGTATACATGTGTACAGTAACGTCTTGAAACGCCAATTACCTATGTAAAAATTAAATAGTTGAATTATTACACAAGTGTTAATATTACTACTTTTCTTTATTCAGAAATCTTGATAAAATCGTGATTATACTACATAAATTACTACATCATATTTTTTTTTCTTAGAATGGAAACTTGTCTTTAGATGCAAATAAAAGTGATAACCGAGATCTCTTATGGATTGATTTTTTATCGATCTCATATACAAATCAATTTTATCTCTCAGCAATGCATTTGCATTGCTCGTGATATAAATATAAAAATGTAAATATAAAAATAAAAAAATATAATAATATAATGTAAATATAAAAATAATAGAATAATTATAATAAATAATATGTATATATATTAAAATAATATAAATATAAAAATAATAAATATAAATATAAAAATAAGATAATATAAATATAATTATAAATTTAACTGTAAATATATATTAAGTTATGTATGTGTATATGTGTCAGCACACATGCACAATAATTTTGTTTCTCAACTATATTCACGAAATATATATCATTATATTTTTTACATTTATTTCAATGAAATTATTCCACTCATTATTTACATGTCCGAGACATTAATCACCGAGAGAGAAAAAACTACACACCATAATTATTACATCTCCGATATAATACACTTGTTTTGCCGGAAACAATGCTCCTAGTACTGCAAGCGTTTCTGTAATTTCGCTAAGTAGTTCCTCAACGATTTAACCAAATGCGTATCTGAAAATAGCAGCAGATTATTCCATTCCTGTTGAGCTATACCCTCTTGAACTTAAGTCGCTCGTTTCTCCCAACCCATCTTTCCCTCCCCTACCTTCCAGACGTGACACCACCCTGTGTAGCATTTCCTCTCCGTAAAACCGTAGCGATCTTCCTTAAACCTCTTACGTTTTCTCTTTGTGTCTTTGTTTTCGTCTCCGCATTACGATTCCTACGTTGCACAATATCGTTATTCATTACTCGACGCACGACCTTCGAGAAACTGTCGTGTATGCAGTCGTTGTAAATAGAATAGATGCAAACGGATATTTTTAATGCTTTCTTGTACGAGAGATACCGATTAAGTTTCAGTCAGACGACAATAAATCCTCTGTGATATTACGTGCTTTTGCGCTTCGGCTACTTCTATAAACGAAGCCAAAAAGTTTTACGACCGACATGGTGTGACAAAAACGTGTTTTCTTCCAACATCAACAAAATACATGTATCACAACACGAATACTCAGTTTTAAAAGTATTGAAGAGAGATATTTCTTTTTGACTTTAAGAAGAAGGATGGCCACTAAATCAATTGGATCAAATTTTTTCAGTTTCTCAGATTGTACAGCACGACGAGTATGCGTCGAATATTAATCGATCGATCAATCTTTTGCGAGCGATATAATTAAAAAGAAATAATATAAATAAAAGTCAACTATTAAGAGATAATTATTTTCTATAATTATCTTTTCTTCTTAAAAAGTGTATAAAATGAAGAAAAAGACAGCGTATACATTCTAGATATATCCTATATACCTAGATATAGAATATGAATAAATTTTCAACACTGTGCAACTTTGTGCATTGTTCCGACAAAAAATTTAGGATCATAATTAAATTAATCTATCGATTTTTAATCTGGAAATTAAGTAACGTAGATATTCGTTGAATATCTAGGCTAATATTATCTCGTTATTTTTGCTTGCATGTTTATTATTCTAATGGATATCACATCTATGTATATCACATCTCTTGCAGTTACATAACTCAGATCAATTTATTTCAATATCGATGATAGCCATCTCTTTTTTATTGACAGTAGTTGTCTGTATTTTATAAACTACAACTACAAAATGATATTAATTAGATCGCCATACATTTTATCTATGTAAAAACTTTTTATTACAATTAAAATTAAAATAATTTTTGTTAATCAAAATAATCACCTCAATATATTGACCTCAATAGATTTTTATCTATATCTATCTAGAAATAAATATTTTCTGTTTTAAAAGCTCGAGTCTGAATTCAAAATTTCATTTAAAACAAAATTTAATAATAAAAGCAATCAATCTTTTGCACAAAATATTAATACTAAATAATAAAGTTAATAATATAATTGTGCTAATTTATCATATTAACATATATTAAAAATAAAAAAGAAATAATTAAAAAATAAAAACTGCAGTGGATGCCGTATCAAACTGTGTGTAATTTGGTATGAAATAAATAAAAATAGCTCATAAAGGTTGATTGTATATACATGTGTGTATAAAAATACATACACAATTTTAAAGTAAAATATATTTCAACTATTTTTGCGTTATAAAGCGTTATTTTAGTCCATCATTTTTTCGTCATTTGTGTCACAAAAATATTGTTTTACGTGCTACTGATTTGTTGCCAATTGTGTAACTCGCAAACTCAAATTCCCGTTGGTGGTGACATCTGTATTGACAGCTTGATTGAAAAATGGTTGATTGAGAAGGAATAATAAATAAAAGCCAAAATGGAAAGTATGACGAAACTAAAAATAAAACGATACAATATATTTTACTTAAAAGCACATTGATGTAAAGCATATTATATTCACAGAGTGCACGTGTAATTAATAGTCTATAACTTATTGCTAGTTTATTTAGTGCATTCAAAAATATGCTTTTATATTGTAAAAATCTTGGACTGATTTGAAGATTCTTTTGAGTAAAAATTCTATTAAATAACGTATTTCTTCTCATTTTTGAATACATGTGATATCTCGATAATAAACAATATTTAATATCAAATATCAAAGTAATAAAATTTTGAATTAAAGTTTGAGAATAAATAAAAAAAGAAAAATACAGTACGTAATTACTTTGCTAATAATATTTTCTTTAAATGAATATATATATGTGTGTACATATATAAAATCGTAAACGTTTATAAGATAAATATCCTTAAATATTTAAAAAGATCGCTATAATCTTGTTATGCATTCCGCTTGCGTACAAAGACTTTATATGAAAACCTCTCAGGGAATGTGTTTTATCGTTTTATACAAAAAGATTTCTAATCTAGATGGAGATCCCAGAGAATATCCTACGTCATCACTTGTGTTATGAAAATTTACGTTAATTCCATTCCTAGATTAAGGATGTTAAGATCGGACTTAACGCGACACCGTAACCTTATTCGAGATCGCCTTTGGCTAAAGTCACTTGGAGCGATTGCATCTTGATCGTTTTAACGATTTGTCGTCGTACGGTTCTTTGAACAAATCTCGCGCCGATGCAGCTAAATTGCGCAATACGAAAACGGAATTACTGGAGCTTTATTAAAAGAGTTTATACAACGATTTAATAGGATTATATCAACGCGATTAATTTTGCGCTAAAAGTTTTAACGATTCTCGCTGATTGCGACGTTTCTCGGTGTCATAACACCTAGACACAATGACAACGATGCACATCCGACAATATTTCAATTGCTATCAAATTACGATAATTTACCAGAAAATGTATAAAATGCGTAAATGGATGGTTATTAAAAATCATCATCAATTTATATGATTTTAGGTCGTGGGATATAATGCACGTATAAATCGAAATATTCTCATTGATATCGAACAAAATATCATTTTTGTAATTTTTCAATATTTGACACACACATAAAACTCTTAATAATAAAATTTCAAATTAATAGACTTTTAAAATCAAAACGAATGGAGAAATAAAATATAGCGATTGTTTAACTTATAACATTGCAACTGAGCAAATTAAAGTAAAATATTTGCTTGCATTAATAGAGGAATGGAGATATTCCTTTCGTACTGCGTACTTTAAAATTCATTTTTTTGTAGCTTAGAGATCTCTTATTATTCTCAGTGAAGTTCATATAATAATATAGGAAAGGCACGAGAATTTCAGTCAGCTAAGAGAGGGCTACAAGCGAGTTATGCGAGCAATTTGCAGCTGCACAACCGACACCATTGCTGCACCATTAAAATTAATTAAGCTCTGTTATTGAAGGTAAGATTTGTACCGATTATACGGCTTTAACCATGTTTAGCAAATGGCAAATGGGATACAATATGGTGGTTTGTTCAATTCGATGGGATAATGGTGCTTTATTAATGACATCATTCGCGGAAAACGTGACATGAATGAAACGTTATTTGGAAGAAAAGAGAATAAAAGAAGGAAAATGCAATTATAATGTTTACGATTTATGTTAAAGATGCGCATTATTTTGTATATATTTTTAATATATTTCTCGCTAAAATTTATGTATCTATATGTGAGACTATATCTACACAATTTTTTATTTAAATTAACTTTCCGCTACAAATCATTACAATTTTTTATATTTGTTTTAAAACATCCTGAATATTGACTCTTGTAAATACCATTCCTTATTTGACACTTGTATATCCTTTAAATTTGAGATAAATGAAAAGATGACTTACAATCGTAGCTAAAAATTAAAATTGCGCGGAATTCATATTTTTACCACTTTTTTAATATGCATTGAACCATCTCTGCAATTGACGTCGAAAAAATTAAATTCTATTAAAATAAAGTCCCCTTGAAATTAATTAAAAAGTAAGGCTTTGCCACCCAATAGCATCCTCCAAGTTTAATTCACCGAAACCTTGTAAGCGCGCACTTGGAGAAAAATCATTATCCTCTTATGCGGAGAAGTTCTTATCTTGTTTTCCTTTTTCTTCTTTACGCACAAATTATCTTCTTGGAATAACTTTATTTACTTAATCGTTTATAATTAATCGAACTGAATTATTTATTTCTAATCTTTTAAAGTATATAAAGCCGATTATTATTTCAACTTAAAGCGTAACCCGTTTCTTTTGAGCAACGTTGCATGTATACACGGGACGAGAATGCATTGCACATTTACGCTTCTTTATTAGCGATGCGCTGCTTTGTTGCATTTTTAACGTTCACTGGAGCGAGAACGGTTTTTCCCGGCGTATAAGTGTGGTTGACTTATAACACGGAGGTATATCTCGCGTATATCGGAGATTTTTCCGCGCGAAGCGTGCAAGAAAACGTCACCAAGAGTTACAATTACAACGCGCCGTCGTCCATACGTTAACGGGGCGAAAAAGTTTTAATACCGCCTTGATTCCCGGCGGCGCTCTATATTTCCATGAACTTATTATACTATTGTCGAGGCGCGAAACTCGGCTTTTTGCGGGACACGTGTTGCCTGATGTATTCCGAGCTCGAAAACTTATTTGCTCGGGAGACTGTGCGCCACATTTCATAATGCGCCCGGTATGTTCCCCGCGGGCCCGTAATACCGCCAGGGAATCAAAATGAAGACGAGGACACGCCGCCATCGCAAACTGCTATCGGCGCGTCGTTCCACCCCTGGCTCTCTTCTCTCTCTCTCTCCTCTCTCTTCCCCTGTCTTATCGCTCATTCAACTTCCTCCCAGCATCTCGCGCGTTTCCCGCTTAGAGGTTTCGCCGCGCGCACTTTGAGGACCCCCGATACATAAATCACTTCGCGCTCGATTGTCGCGCGAGCTTTTATCGTTTTTCTCCCTTTTCACGCGATACAACGACTCAATCTCATTGCCATCGCTATGGTCGGATTCTCGCTAATTAATCGCCACCGATTTCGAAATGAAATCTGTGGAATGATACGAATCGATGTAAGTGACGCCATCGCGTGAGGGACCAGGTGTAAACCCGAATCTGTAAAAATCTGAGAAGATTCCGGTGACGAAATTCTCACCGGACGCAGTGGCCCGCGCCACCCCCGTTGTCCTGAAGATTTATGAAAAGAAATACTCGTAAATTATAAACATGGCGGTCGCGAGAGGGCGAACGCCAGTGCAACGTCTGGCTTGATGCACGACGTGCACACGAGATTTAGGTTAGGTTAGGGGGTTGGTTGGGGTTGGTTAGGTCATGTGGCAGGCACGCAGCGGGAGTCGCTTGCTCCGTTCGCTCGCTCGTTCGCCACGTTGACATTTACTATCTATCACCCTAGTAACATCATAAAGCATACAAACTCGTTCGCGCTGGAACGGAAATTAGTGCATAACTCTATTTTAATCCCCCTCTCACACGGCGTTCCTCCCATATCTTAAGAAGCATCTAGCTAATAGCGTTGGATGCTACAGTGCACCGTAGGTGCCATTTTGCTCGAGTGCCACATACGCACTTCATATTTCTGCGCGAAATCTGAATCTTTTAATTGACACGGCCGTGTCTCTCGATCAAGTTTATGCAGACGAGGTAGGTCGTATTCCTACATGGATCCAGATGTGTGAAAGTATCTTACATCATCACATCTTTAAAAATGTTTTTATTTGAAGAAATACATTTTGCAAGTTTCAAAAGAAATACACATAATTCTTTATTTTTAATGGGCATATATATTTTTTTCTAAAACTAAAACTTTTGTAAGAAACGTAAGTATACGCTAGTATATTTATTTAACATTTATAATAGATGAAAAAAAAAGAAAAACTATAAGAAAAAATGTAGAATGCGGATTTTACATAAAGTGAATATTTTTGAAGAATAGCAGCAGAAGCTAATAAAATTTCTGAAGAGTACCAGTCGCCGCGTGGTATCTACATATACAAAAGTTTTAGTTTTACAAAAAAATATATATGCCCATTAAAAATAAAGAATTATATGTATTTACTTTGAAACTTGCAAGATATTTCTTCAAATAAAAACATTTTTAAAGATGTGATGATGCAAGATACTTCCACACTGGATCCATATATTCCGTTATGCTTTTTGCAGGCAAAGAAATATATGGGTAAAAAAAACGTTACACCTCATCATTGACGACCAATTTCAACGTAATTATCATATTATATCGTATACAACGTGTTCAAATATGCAAATGTAGGTTGTTACAGTTACATTATCCGCGCGATGTGCTCTAAATTCGGCCACCCAATAGGATTAATTAATAACTATACATGGTATAATAATTGGCTTGCTATATAGATATACATATAATATATATACATACATGGAGGATCCGATGTAATCGACCATTAAGATAACTCGGTAGAATTCTCTGCGGTCTCTTCCAACCCGCTGGAGGCGTGGAAAAATTGCCCTTAAATTATTCATTTATGGGTACTAACGGGGTAATCGCAACCGCCTTTAGATATAGCATCCATCTAACGAGCATTTTCCCAAGCAAGGATAATCGTTTCCAAAGAATGTCCGTCTTGAGAATATAATGATGAATTATGATCGCGAACAAACCGAATTTTATTCCGCAAGATGTACTAAAAAAAAATTTGACAGAAATTTTGAAAAAATATTTCAACGAAAGTTAAATTATTTAATAAGATTATTTGTTGTATTATTTTGTTTTTCATCTTGAATAATTCTTCTAATTTTGTATATATATGTATATTTTTTCTGTGATCAATTTTTTAGTTTTAAATAAATTTTATAAATATTGATTTTAACATTTGCAAGTCTAATGACCGTTTTATGACTATTATTTTTCATTTCTTACATTTGCAAAATAGATCGAAATAGATAGATTTGTAAAATACAAAAATGGAAAAATATTTTAATAGAAATTATACTATAAAACATATAGATTATTCAAGACTCTCTCTCAAAACATATATCATTTATACGTACACATATATAGTGTATATATACAGGGTGATTCGTAATTGTACAATAAAATAAAGTGAGTGCAGAATATTTTACATTGAAAAATAAATAAATTCATATAAATATATAAACCCTAACAGCTTCGTGATAATGACGACGACAATTCAAAAAAAGAAGACTATTATTATAAAACACTGTTATTTTGTAGAGTGTTTTATTGACGTGAGTATTGCAACATTGCAAGTTCACATAAGAGATATTCGAAATATCTACCATTGCATTCACAACACAATTCAACTCTTCTGCACCATAAATTTCTTGTTTATTGAATCCGAGCCGAATATCTTCCGATATACTATTCTAGTAAAAATAAAATGAAATTTATCAGATAAATTAATATAAACAGTTAGCCATTATAATTAGTAAATATTTATGAAAATTTTTGATTAATCTAAATCGATTGATATTAAGTCAGTCATTTTTTTCAAATCTATGATTACAAACATTGTGTATCAAAAAAACTTATTCCAATACTTGTACAATGTATAAAATCGTTATAATAGCAATCGTAATAATAATATCACAATAATTATTCGCAATTATGCTTATAATCACTATATCAATTATGGTAATTAATATTAAAGCTGGTGTTACAATACAATTAGTACTTTGATAACCGTTTCCCCGATAGCAATTTAGTACTAATTACAGCGTAAAGGCATAATGGTTACCAATATTGTTATACGAACAAACAGATTGTTTATCTATCTTCATTAATGTATGAAATATATTATTGAATAATTAAACACGTTTGATGTGTTGTATCTTTTCAAGAGACGTGTTTCGCCATCCATTACCTGGAGGTTTTTCTCGGCGTTTCGAACTTATGGGAGAGCAATTAGTCGGGTAATGACGTTTTAAGGACATCAAAGTTGTTGGCGATAAAAAACGAACAATTTAAGTTTTCGCAAATAGACTTCGTTTTTACGTCAAAATGTGCGGTCAGCGAAATTTCTTCTCCTTTCAGTCCGAATTTATTCAAACGTATACAGAAATAATCACACACTTGGGTGATATAAGCTAGAGAGGAGCGCGCTGAAATGCACACGGTGAATATGGAGTAACCAAGCGGCCAACAAAGCTTTTGAACAAGCATCGCGGCACGCAATTCGCATTACGAATGAAGATTATAATCGTTCGCGCGATATACATACCGCGTCACGTACGCCCGTCCGGGTGAAAATTCCAAAATATTATTCTTCTTGACGTTTACACTCGTTGACTTTCGCGCCCGGTTTGTATTGCAAAAGCAGATGCAGTAACGCGGATACGCGAATCATTTCCGCCACATGTCGGCGCATGTAGTGCACCGGCTAGTTTGAAACACGTGCTTCTTTATGTTGTCGAAATCAAATTATGCAGCAAGCAAAATCAACGATGCGCAAAATTGGGAAAAAATTTTGAAAATGGAAAATATGAAAAAAGAACATATGAAAAACTCTGTATAATAAATGGACGAGTTATTCCGTGATAGGAAGTAATTTTGAGTATAAAGAATGCTATATATAGTGTGTAAAATAATTCAAATATTTATATCCATAAATTAATTAAATTAATAAAAATTATATTGTAATTATATAAATTAATTAGGCCGTACTTTGATATTTTCTAATTGTACTAATTTTTTATTACTTCGACCGAATGTTCGGTAAAAAAGTTCCGCATTGTTTCGCCAACGGGAACTTTCTCGATCAGTGTCGCGGGAAGAAATGACACGAGCAGATTGCAATATCCGACTTTTGCGTGTATCTCTAGAATTTGTACCGCCGCCGTCGTCGTAGTCGTCGTTGTCGTCGTCGTCGTCGTCTCTTCGCTCAACGAAATTACCCGCGTCGCATTGCAAATGATTCCAGCTACCTTCGTTTAGCGACTAGCGGAGGAAACAACTTTTCACATCTTAATGCATAGCGCGAGTCCTCTCCGTACGACGTATATATTGTCACGACGATGTAACTCATTTATAATCATAAAGCTGGTAATTCGCGCGTGCTGTATAATTCAGGAATATTTTACTGCCGGCGCACGACGGCGCTAACTAAATAACGACCCGGACACGAGCATTACTACAGATCGCTCCCACTTGTCTAGCCTCCCTTCGATTCCGTTGCATTTCTCCTATAATAGCGCCTATATAATTTATAAGCAGTCCCATAAGTACTGTAATTCCATTTACAGTCCCCTCGATTAATTCAAAACTGATTGCTCCCTCAACCTTCTTTCTAATATAAAGAATAAATTAAATCAAATAAATTAAATAAATTAAATAAAGAATAAATATAAAGAATAAATTGTATTAAATTTGTCGCCTATTTATTTAACAAATTCCCCCTTCCCCCTTCGATAGAAAGCGCTTTGATATCTTCGATTAAAATATTGCATTATTGGACAAATGCGTTATTGGACAACGCGACACGTTTAAATTAAACTGTATCTTTATAAAAAGTGCTTTCATTTTTTCGAAGCGGAATATAAAACGGCTTTTGCTTAAAAAAAAGGTGTTAAATTCTTCAACTATAGGAATTTCTATAGACAACACCCTCTTAATATCCGACAAAACCATCTGCGATACGCTCGCAATAGCCGCGTACCTTGATGTTCCGCGTGTGTGCCTCTTCCGAACATTTGTCTCGCGTAACTTCCGTATAGCTCATAATCCAGGAATATCTCGCCTATCGTTCCGGACGCGGAAGATAAATACAACGACCGGCTGCTGTGTTCGTTGGATGCATTACTCTAGTCTCTGTGCAGGTGTTCCTGGAATTTGCATTACCGGCCCGACTACTACCATCACCGAGAGTGAATTTGTTCCTTCACCAACGTGTTGCGCTTGTATGTGACGAGACGGGAAAGAGATAATACGCCGCTTCGATATCACGCGCTGGATATGATGATAATTAAATGGATAATTCTGTCTGTTTTAAGTGACGATGACACGGCGAAAACAACCCGGCTTTCTTTCATTCGTGTCGCATGTTAAATCTAATCTATCTAATTCTTCTATTGAGAGTATTACACGGTAAAAAATAAAATGCTAATTATAACATTTTTCACATGTCTCAGAAAGTCCACTCTAAATTTTAAATTAAAATAACTCATTCGTCGTATGTTACTTATTGACAAACTAAAAATGTTCAATAATTGACACGATACTTTACATTTATTTTTGTTATCGTGACTTTAAACGTAATGTAAAAATAACATACAAATTAATTAAAAATTACGTGAAAAAATAGTTACAATAACTCGTAAGAAATGTTGAGAACATTAACATATAATAGTAATTATTTTAACTTAAATTATTTGTAATAGAAACATTTGATTTTAGTAAATTTGATTATTTTTGTATGTCAAAGTTCAAGATTATTTGAAGGTTCACTTTAACTTTTTTTAGAATGTTAAACTGACTTTGAGACATGTTGATTGTTTAAAATGATTATGTTAAAAATACTCAAAATAATATTCCATTTCTAAGAGACATGTACAAAGTGTTAAGTTATGAAGGTGACATAAATGTAACACATGAAAACGTTATAAAAATAATAACATAAAGGTTGTAGGTTAATTTTACATTAAAGTACTAATCAAAACATGGTAACACAAGAGAATATTAACATATAGACGCACATTTTTTTCCGTGTAACATTAAAACATAAATAAACCGCATGTCTATATGTCTATGTGGAAAAGTAAATTTAAAATCTAATTCTAATGAGAGAACACACATTAGAAAGAAACACATTACAACTCTTTTAAATAGACATTACATAAAATTCTTATTACACGTACAGAATGGTTCATTTATCTTTATCATTAAAAAGTTTTTTTGTCCTCGCCATTGTTTTCATACTTTTAGATCGCGTGTAACAAAAATGACGGAATAGAGCGTCTATTTACAGAGAAAGTCCTCGTCGTTCGTAAAGTGCGTGTATATCGCGATCTGTGTCACTTTGACGGCCACCCCTGCGGCTATACGAACGCACGTACTCAACGCGTGTATATACTTGATGAAAAGATAATTGCATATTTAATTCATCGCTCTCTTTATACTTTCATATCGCTGCAAGATGCAGCACCATTCAGCAACCGCCATTGATAAACGGATATCACCGATCAATTTTCAATGTCACTTTTACATTACGTTTTATCGGTTGTCATTTGCTGTATTATTCGTGCAAGCGACTTGACACTTTGTCGTCTGACGTTTAGATAACATTCTACCTATAAAATATGATAAAAATTGAACACTAATTGATCAATTAGACAAGCCAATTTATTAATAATTTTGTTTAGTCTCCGTTGAGACATTCATTTAAATCGCTTTATAAAAATTGATTATTTAAATTGATGATTTCAATTTATCGAGAGTTGAATCGAAAGACGACACGATACATTGCAAAATTACATTTAACTTCATAAATCTGAGAATAATGGTTGGACAGCTTGCTTTTTACCGCATTTGCAGATATGATTGGACAAAGTACAGCGGAAATAAAAATGTCAGAATGATGGAGAAGAAGAGAAAACCAACGATATGACGTATATTTATATAAAATAGTAATAACGTGTGGACGCATAACGAATGTAGCATGTTTATTATGTGCGGACATAATAATGGGAAGATATAATGAGGCTCTGTCTCTCTCTCTTCTCTCTCTCTCTCTCTCTCCCTCTCCCTCTCCCCCTCTCTTTCTCTTTCTCTACACACGAGAGCATCATTGTATAAGATAAAAACTTAATTAAAGTGGTTTGTGCGCATAATTTTGATTATCATAAGGGCTATTACGCTCTCACATTGAGTACGAGGCATTATTTTAACTGCAATGTTTCCCATAGTATATTCAGGCATTATGTCATGTAAATATTATATTACTGTAGGTTGAAGAGCAGGAAATATAACAGAGCGCGAGAAAATTAGAAAATATATGACGATAAATAAAAAATTCTGTTGCGTAAGTTTTTCATGCAATTCATTAACCAGAGAACGTACGTGTGGGCGATAAATATAGTAATTATACAGACTTGTAAAAATTTATAAAACGTATTCATATTATATACCTATTTCAGAAATGACAAACTTTTGGAGATGTTATTAGAAACTGCTATAAATTTAAAAAAGTTTCATGAGAAAAAAAACATTCTTACGAAAGATTATCTTTTTAGACAACTTTTATTTCAATAGTCAACAAAACTTGGTGCAATATCATATAATCTAATCGCAATTTTATTTTTTTTTTTTAGAAAAACAACGTACAAATTATTTTTTTAACCTATATTTTCATTATTCTTCTTATCATTTTTCTTATACATATAAACAAAGAGTATATAAGAGAAGGAAAACTCACATATATGTGTATGTATATATTCTATCATAATTATTGTATAATTATTATTATATTCCATTATAATTATATATATATTTATATGTAATTATATATCGATTTTTTTCTTCCAGATATGTGCGAAAGAATTTTTTATCTGTCCGACTATTGCATAACACCACAGATTCGAAGCTCGTTAATTAAAGCAGAAACACGGTGTGAGCACGTGCCACGTCGAATAGAAGCACGAAAAAGCTATTCGAAAGCGCAACACATTCTCGTAACACTTTGCAAGAAACTCTTTACACGGTGTATTATGCGCACCACCTTATACATCGCCAAGGTAGCTCGCTTAACACGTGAATCTTAATTGGCGTAAGTAAATTAACGTATAGTAAATATGAATAAAGAAACATCTCCAATAGATTACAGATTTTATTGTAATTCGCTCGGCGATTAGCATTGCCAAGTTTTGCGAGTTTCCACATGGTACCCTTTTTTTCACTGCTCTTTATCCCTTTCTCTCTGTCTGTCTCTCTCTCTCTCTCTCTCTCTCTCTCTCTCTCTCTCTCTCTCTCTCTCTCTCTCTCTCTCTGTCTATAGCATGTCACGGTTGCTGCGTAACCGATCGGATTTCAAATTGCGCGTTTAAATTTCCGCTCCATATGTTACGAAAACTGTCGACCGTTCGAAAAGCTATGCAACGAATATAGCTATGCGAATTTTCCGCAGGCGGATATTATCAGTGACCGATCGACCGGCCATTCGAGTATTCCTCTATTTTTGAGATCCTTCCCTCTCTATTTTTATATTTGTAACTTGACGTTAAATTGCTATTGTCAATGTTTGAAGTAACAAAATATAAATTGAGCAATCTAAATACAATCGGGTGACACTCGAGAACCATTTTGCGTTTAGGCATGACAAATCGCGCAATGTATCGTGAGAGATTAAAGTTGATTCGGAACAATTCACCGCTTATCCGGTGCGGATTCGTATCAATATGATAACTTGTGCGTATATTTCAATTGTATATGTGATTATGTGTATATGGACATGATTATTTTTTATCGCCTCCGTACTAATTATAACATTAATCCTTTCTAGCGCAACGGCACGATCATACACACATATGTCTTAATTATTTCCGTATAAACGTTTTTACTTTTATGCGGACTCTCGAACTTTATTAACTTGGCGTTGTCAAATGCACGTGTATATAGCAATATTGTTAGTTTAATTATTTCTAAATATTAGTATTAAAATTTAGTTTTTTTCTCTGTTTAGCTAAAGTACTCGCACTTGCATTGGACGCATATGCATTGATAGTTCCCGAATTTCGATTCGAATTTTTCTCCTTCTCTCAATCTAATGTCTCTCTTGATACTTTAAGCAATCGAATCACTCTTTTGAAACTATTTAATTTATTTTAATTTAATTTTATAATCAAAAGCTCTTTCTTTCCTTTAAATGAAAAACTATTTCTTTACTGTCTATTTAAGATAATAGAAAAGAGCTCGATTTCTATATAAATTAAACCCATTGAAATTATTTAGAATCTATAAACGTAGGAAAATTAAGGAGTAAAATTTCTATTCGAATTATTAACGATACTATTTCTACAAACGGAGGTTAATAATAAAAGACTTTATGTATGAATAGTCCTATTCACTTTCAACGAAAGAAAAACTCATTGAGTCAGATTAATTCGCTGCGAGTGCTTAATACATAATTACAAATTAAATTAGATGAATATAAATGTCACTTTGTCGCTGAGATTCTATTGAAAATTCCACGTCATAATATTCCGCAAGTATGTCAATATACACAGAAAAACTGTAAGGTAAAAATTGCAATATAATTATTTGTAATAGTAGATTACAAATAATTATATTGCAATTTTTACCTTACAGTTTTTCTGTGTATATTGGCATACTTGCGGAATATTATGACGTGGAATTTTCAATAGAATCTCAGCGACAAAGTGACATTTATATTCATCTAATTTAATTTGTAATTATGTATTAAGCACTCGCAGCGAATTAATCTGACTCAATGAGTTTTTCTTTCGTTGAAAGTGAATAGGACTATTCATACATAAAGTCTTTTATTATCATTATACAATATTACACATACATTCCACAATATTACATATAAGTAAATTTTATATTTTACATTGCAATATATAAATATTTTGATGCGCGAAACAAATGTCAAATTTGCAATTTTTAGTGACAAGTATGTCGTGTTATATTCCTTTAAATAAAAAATAATGTATATTTTTCACATAATTTGTAAACTTTCGTCCGTGTGCAATATATTTGACGTGGTAGTCGGGCGATACACGTGTATGGGGAGAACGTACATTGATAGAGATGACTAATCAGCGTCCTCCGAGCCACGCGGGGGAATCACGGCGTGTCGGCGAGCTCATTGATCCGTAGCGGAGACAGAACGGGGTTTCGGTTGTCGCGCTCTCTGTAGCTGTATAACGACGACGATGATGAAAAAATATATCGCTGATAGCCCCATCGTTGGCGCGCGCGCGAGCTCAAATCGGGACAAGCGCTTTGCACCTCTGAACCAGAAAATTCGATACGCGCCGCCATGTATCTCCCCTGTCCCCGTTCCCCCTTGGCGCAAACGCGAAAAACTGCGCGCCGCTAAACGTATCAAAATTTGAGATCGGAGGAGAAAAACTACAATCGCCGCCGGCGCCCGTCATCGGTTTCCATATATGTATATATATATAAAAGTCGGATCGTACACGTTCCGCGAGCCCGCCAATTTTAATCTTCGGAAAATTGCCGGTCGTGTTCGCGATTGAGCGGTAATCCCCGTTAACGCCGTAACGTAGAAAGACTAACGCGCCAACACGCGACCGCGATATGAAAGGCATATTGGGCATAGTTTAACGAAATCCAAAGCCCGGGTTCCGAGCTTTGTACGGACACGAATGTATCGATAATTCGACGCGAGTCCGCGAATTATAATTGAGAATTTAAAGCCGCAATTATACGCACAGAAAGTGTTTTCAACTACGTTATTCGATCTGCATCTTTCAAACAGATTCTTATTCGAGACTTTTCATTCTAAAGATATACGATGACGAAAATTTGGAATTTGATTTCAAAAAGTAATGACGTTCTCGCTCTGATCAATTCTAAATCCGATCTCCATCATTAGCAAGTAATATTCGCCGATTCTGGGACACTCTATATATATGTATAATATAAAGTGTATATACATATGTATGAATACATTTCCATTATATTATGGAAATTGCAAAATATGTATATGTGTGTGTATTAAAGTAACTAAATTATCATTAAAATTATACATTACACGAAATTAAATTTTTATGACGTGAGTAGAGCAATTGTTTTTCCCGAGGCAGAGGCTTTAAAAATCTATTTAAATATTAAGTTTTGAGCAACGTTCGATTACTTTTATGTAATGGCCGTTGATACAATTTTCAAGAGTAATATCAAGTTCTCGGCAAGTTTTTCACCTCTCGATGAGGCTGTTAGCCTGGCGTGAGTTTAAGCTATCGTGAACGCCGAGGGCGCGCGACGTTTCGCGCTGTGGCTTACGAGCTGCAGGACAAATACGACCTTAAATACAAATTGCGTGTGCAGTGGGTACGGTCGGCGCGACTGCCTCGTAGGCTCTAAAGGTCTTTTAATTACTCGTTCGCCCGGTGTCACGCGATCCGTCGATCCGTAGCCGGTAAGTCACGTAACCGGCGGCAAGAGAAAGAAAGAGAAAGGGAAAGAGAGAGAGAGAGAGGAAGGGAGAGAATAGGGGACGCCGTTACTTTAGACAGCCTCGGTGGTGGCTGCCACCGTCTCGTTTTACACGAGCGATCACACCGATAATTCGACGCCCTTGTTTGGCGAGATACTCGTCCATTCCCGTCTTAACTGAAGTCGTTCCCGGACTCGTGTATCCTCCCTTTGCAATGAGTCTACTCCCAACGGACGGCTGCTCTCTGCGGCTGAGAAGATACTTTGGGGTGTCTCTGAATACGCCTCCTGGCACTCGTATACGAGCAGTCCCAGCTCCGTCAATTCCAATTCTAATGATGACTATCTCGAGGAATACGAGATGGATTCTTCTTCAACGTTATGGTGTAACAAGCTTTCTCATTATTTAACAAAATTTCTTTATATATAATCGAGTTTCAAATAAAATTCTCGAAATATCGATCCCATGGTATTTGTCCACTTTTTCATTAATTATTCATTAATTTTATCTATTTATATTTTTATCTATTATATTTATTTTATTAATTTTACATTATTTCCCACTCATATATTTGCTTCGTTTAAATATTGTTTATTTTTTGTTAGTGTTCAGTTGTGTGCCAGCTCTTATCTATCTGAAACGCATACAATTTTACAAGCGTGGGACACATTACGGATGTTAAACAGGATAACGCAGTTTTCCAATGACGTTCTCTAGAGAAACATATATTTCTATAATATTCCCTCGATGCGCCGTTGCAATTTTACTTATTTTGATTCGCCGTGTATTACAGGATACGCGTACGTCCGTAGAAGGAGAAATTTCGTTTCCCTCGACATCATTGCAGATTCCATTCGAAAAGGTGCTGAGCTTTCAGCGGAAAGCGCAAACGATTGCGTGCTCCTACGTGTTTTAATCAATATACGCCGTCAGAGTCTCGATATCAACGTATCATAAATCTTCTTGAATACTGTATCATTTAGCGATTATTTTCGTTAACGTAATTCTCGGAAAATTTTGCCCTCCTTTTCCGTCTGTCTCTCTCCATCAAATTGATTTCCGAGATTTCGTCAACTTTTTTCTCCATTTACACGACATTTTTACAATAGAAGCTTTCATCTTACCCGTTATTATCTGTCGAATATCAGACTTTGTTATGACGGAATTAGCATCTTTCCTTTGCAACGTTCGCAAAAGCGCGGAATCTGCACGTCGTTAATCTTACTTAGACGCATCTGTCGCAAGCTGCCTAAGCCCGCAAAATGTAACGATTGAGTCGAAGCAAGATCTTTAATAGGAGAACGGGACAAAACCGATCACGACGAATTAAAGTTGTGTGAAACGCATAAAAATGGAAATACGGTCTTCTTTTCACGATTATTGGCGTACATTTGCCTAAGTATTCGATATTCAATGTTTGAACCAAATTTACCCGAACATGTTGAGTGCGCACATTCGATAATTCCATTTAAAAGATTTCAAACTAGACAGCATAAAATAAACTTTCGTTTTTTCCATCCATCAATGAAATTGTAGAATTTAATTGATAATCTGATAGTTGACCAAAGTCATCGAATAATGGGCAAGAAAATATACGTGTATTCGATCCGACCTGCGTAATTCGCACACATTTCTAAAGCCTGGATGTCCAGTGGTCCCGCGTGAAACGCATGAACGCCAAAGTCCGATACGTGTGATTTCTTCCCATGAGTCCGAACGTTTCGATATCCGATGAAAAAGTCCACGACAAATGAGATTACGAAGCCATCGTATACCGCGGGAAAGACCGTTATCGGGCTGCGAAAAAAGGCGCGCGTTTCCAGCCGCGCGACGTACCAGTACAACGTTCGTCGTTAATCGATTATTCTATCTCAAATACACGCGCAAAAACGAAAGGGAGAGAGAGGTTCTTTCTGGACGGAGTTAATACGGGGCTAAGTTCGCCGATACAAAATAATCCGTGGTGACAAATATCACGGCGAGACAGCTCTGTCTCTCTCTCCAAGAGACGACCCGATTCGACGGTCGTCTAAATTTGTAGATTCCAGCGAGCGCCCGAGGGACGATCCGAGAAGATACCTACCTACCTACTTCCAAATCGGCGATTCACAAGACACATGACCGGTTGTTAGCCTTCTAACGAGGCTTTAAGCTCCGTCTGAGCGATGCCACTCGTTAACAGTGGTTACCAAGATCTATAATTACGCAGGACAATTTTAAGCCTCCCCTTTTTGCTTCATCAAGGAGATAAGAATTTTTTTATATATAATGTACATTTATATGCGGCAAGAATAAATGCAAATCAAGTCAGTCAACGTTTAATATTTGAATGATATAAATATATAATGTAATATTTATATCATTCAAATATTCCTCCAAAACATTTTTTCTTGTCAAATATAACTCTGACATTTAAACGCTTCAAAGTAGAAACATGTGTGCCGTTTCAAGCACTGAAAGTTGCTGAAAACGAGAAAAATTAACTTTATAAATATTAATCGCTTTTTAATTTGATGATTTTTAATTTTCATTTTCATATTTTTCCATAGGAAAAAGAAATTTCTATCTAGAAATCAAGTAATTTTATAGTCATCAGATGATACATTCATTGTACCAATAGATAAAATGGTTAACTTTGATGGCTAAAATTATATTTTTCACGAATATCGTAAATTACAACAACAAAAACGGCTAAAGCGACTATAACATTCCAGAGTGCTTCCTTTCAAGGAAACTAAATTTCGCGACATAGATACTTTTTGAGAGATACGAAATATGCAAATTGAGAAGACAAATTAAAAAAAGCACTCGTGACCTGCGCTTGTGAATATGGAAAAGCGAATCTGTAAAATATTAAAAAACATTCGTGAGACGAATTTAATACATATAATATATATATCATAAGGAATATATGCGTGAGTTTATTTTTTGGATGCTTATGCGAACGTAAAAAGTGCATTTTTATTTACGGCGAAGCGAGATATCCTGCAGCTAGCGTATATAAAGATGAAGGAAAAGGAGAGGAGAACTTCAAAGAAGTTCTCCCGAGTTTTTATCAACATGTGAATTGAAGCTCAGATGTAATGTTAAATAGTCTAATAAAATATCTATATTGTTTCAGCGACCTTCGAAAGTTAAGACTTTAGAAATCTCGCAAATTTTATCATCGCCTACCTCTCTATACTGGTTTTGCAAAAGTGCAAAAAAATATGTACATTAAGAAATAAAAATCGCGCGTTATGTCGAGTCAGCGCGTTATCGGCTTGGAACATTCATCACGCCATTGTGACTCACCTTTTTACCCGCGCGGCCATTTGACGCTCGTGATATCCACTCGCTTCTTTCTTCATTCTCTTCTAACCTCGCAAATGAACATTCACTCGGATATATTACGCTCATCGCAGCCCACCGTGTCCGAGAGAGAGTCCGGGCTTCTCTGCGGGTCGATACAAAATGCGCGAGACAAAAAGCTCGTGCTTTCGGCGCAAACGCACGGAAAGCACGCATGAAAACATTATAATTAAGCAAATTAAAATGTGCGATATCACGCGGCTTCCTCTCGGGTCGCGCGGAATGCGGCTTTTATATTTTTCAACGTATAAAGATCGCCCAAGATCATCAAATTGGCTGGCTGTCACGTTTCCCTCGCGTCATTACGGATCATCGCGGATAAATCTTTTAGTCAATCCCGTCCTCAAATTCCATGTCCCGGGACTTCCTCGGACTCTGGCATTCGCGAATTGTTAGGTCCATGGTTCGTTGCGTTCTGGCATTCCTGTACCTTTCGGTCCTTCCCGAGCCTTATCGGGAATGATCGAGACTCGGGAGCGAGCCTGGTTCGCCGTTATGCCTCGTTCGAGATGGTTTCTGATGGTTCGGTATGCAATAAACAGTGGTCGGCAGATACCAAAGAGTCACCAAACTATTTGGGCAATGCCAATGTACGCCGACGAGCGGAGAAGTCGATTTGAATCGCGGTGATGTTGGTGTCCGTGATCGCGGAACTTTGGATGCTCTTCCGCAAGCTCCGTCTCTCTTCCCTCTATAATGTTGTATTCCAGCGAGAACATCTTATCCGATCGACAATATATATTTAGAGAATGCATTTTTTTAATTTTCAAAAATTGTCTTTGTCTTTTAACCCCGATACGGTATTTTCACATCTCGATTCGACTTGACACGTGTTCAATAAATAAACAAATATTTAAATATACAATTATAATTTTTACATTTAGGAAATTAAAAAAAAACATGTTTAATAATATTTCTATTTTAACGCTCAACAAGACAATAAGAATTTACATTTTTATAATCTTTCCAATATTCATATGCGTAATGATTAAAATATCACATGACAAAATTTTGAAAATGATAAAAAAGATGATTCCTCTTGACATACACAGACATTTTCTTTCAATATTAAAAATTAATTTTAAATCTTATAAAAACAATTGTTTCTTTCCTTAGTAGAATTTTAATTTGAAACATAATTATAAAAATATATAATGACGATAAACTGAAAACTGGCAAAATATAATTTTCTCTTTGATATTTTTGCTGAGAAAAAAATCATCCCCCAGTTGATCGGAGAATCTGGAAGGATCATCCAATAATTTTTGTCCTTTATATACATATTTTTGAACCTTTCACATTATATGTAAAACTTGATAATTTTTGAAATTTCACAATGCTTTGCGTAAATACTCGCCGCTTTTTCAGGAATGCGAACGCGTAAATTCTTTCAAATTAAATTCTTTCAAATATTTAAAGATTGAAAAAGAAGATCCAGAATAAGAGCTCGTAAAATCTATTCATCGTGAATAATTATATAGGAAGCATGGGATTTTAAAGTTAATGAACTATAAATCCTTGCACAACATATGAAAAACCCCCCTTAATTTTCGACAAAGAATCATCTAAAATTTTTTGCACTTATCAAGAGACACCCTGTATATTAATTTATTTATATATTAATTAATTAGTTTCTGTGAATGCAACTAGAGAAAAACTCGCATTCGGATGGTTCCTCCCCCGTCCCCAGAATAGCCATTAAATAATTAAATGCATAATGTAAATTGAATTTCGCACACTGAAAAAAAGGCTTGGTTATAATAATCCAAACTTGATAAATGTTACCCACCGCTGTAGTGAAGTAGTTTCAACTAAACGTATAGGTGATTAAGACGAAATTATTTAATTATTTTTAATATTTAGTGAACTCAATTAAACGTAAAATATTTATAATTATTTTTGGAAAATGTTTATAACTATTACTAAATATTTTGTTATTATTATCATACTTGATAATAAAAACTAAATATTTCAAAAAATGCATTACTAAATGCATCTCATAGATTTACCCAGAATTTTTTTTTCAGTGCATAATGCAAATGATTAACGTCAATTTTGACGAGCTCGCACTTATCGGTCGTTATTTTCGATTCCTATCGTCGTTATAATCCGGTCTATAACGGTACGGGCCGCGAATAAAGCTCCCGGCCTTTTCGCTCCGAGCGTCCCGATTGATCGGATTAATGCGGGAGACCGAAGAAGCTTGATCGTTAAAAATGCCCCCGAATCCGGCGTGCGGGCCACGGAATTTTTCATGCCCGCGGGCGCAAAAAAAAGACATTAATCCCGCCGCGATAAACAACTTGGGACCACGGCGGGAGAGAGGAAAAGGGTAAAAACGAGCGAACCAACACTCGGGACGGGACACGCGGCCGCACGGTACGGTCGGGTTACGGCCATGCTCGCCTATCGTCGACGCGATACTCACCACCGAACGAGAGGGCGGACAGGGGCAAAGGGTGCGAGGCGCGATGCGACGCGACGCTGATTTATCATGCCTCGACGTACGACGTAGACGGATCGAGGACGCTCCAGGATAAAACGAATCGCCTGCAATTGGCGGTGGCAGTTTGTGAGTTGTCGCGCGACCGCGCGTACAAAGAGGGTGAGAGAGAGAGAGGGGGGGGGCGAGCATTGTTTACGCTCCTTCTCGCGCGTTATTTTGCCCCGGAGACAAATAAAACTCGGTTAATAAATAAATGCATAACTATATAGAGCGAGAAGGACGAGAGCGGGCAAACGCTCTCGACAATTTATTTTCTCCGACCCCCCGCTCTCTCTGTATTAACTGCCCGTCGAGTTTTCCATCGTTCGCGCGCGTCCCTCCCCCGTACTGACTCGCTCGAGAAAAGTAATTAACTACGAACGTAAGAAAAGAGACTATTTTAATATTAAAAATATTTTTGCTCCTCACACTCGGGCATCACTTTTTCGATGCTATGTAAAAAGCTGATAAATAAATAAATATGAAAGGAAATGTATGCAGTAGAATTTCTATTATTAAACTTAATCGCGAAACAAGTTGTTCGGATAATTCACTTTTCTGAATAATTGAACAATTTACAAATATGCAGAGTGATCCACTAACTCTGTTTACCTGAAATACTTTTGCAATTTTAACGCGAGGAAATTTTATACGATATTTTGAGAGGAAAAAATTAAAATTGGAAGATTTATGGTTTCGAAAGTGCACATCTCTCATATATAGTGTTAAATTTTGCTGCAAGCAAAGGCGATTTAAAGATTAACTTAATGTTTTAAACGAAAAGACTTACGGTAAAATTTTATAGATTCTCCATGTGATGTTAAATTTCCGTACAATTCGATGATATACATATAATTGTAATAAAGCGGCAAATTGTAGAGAAAAATAATATACAAGTGTATATATTACAAAATTAATTATTATTGCTCCAATATATTCAATCTTTACACGTACGCTTCGTCTCTCTATCCGTCCAATTGAAACATTTGCACCTATTTAAAGCTTTGCCTGTTCGCATGTAAGTACTCGAATTAATTTTAGGCATCTCTCGCCTTCGCTTCCCCGATGCGGTTTCACCGCTACGTCTCGATACCGGTTAAAATATCGATGGTGTTATCCCGGTCGGCCTGTGACGATGCTCGACCGCATTGACTTATTGCACCTGGACGCGGACATGGACGTATCGAGCTCATACGTCGTGAGGTCGCGACAGCGCAAAGCGCATTGTCGAAATTGTCGATCGTAGGTGGCAGCTCTCGACCGCGCTATCTGCGCTCGCTGCTCATTTGCGCGGCAGAGACTGACCGAGAGCGGTTAGCGGATAAATTCCGCACGAGGCTCGCGGCCTCTCTCGCTCTGTTCGTTCCTGGCCCTGCTCGTATCGGCAGCTCGTATCGCTCGTTTTCCGTGACGTGGATCCATCGTAAGTCCATCAGCGATAAATATTTCAGAGGGTTGTGTAAGACTCTTGCAACGAAGAGGGATCGCTTTTTCAGAAAAAGCACAAAATACAACTTTACACTTTTTATAAATACCTGTATACAATGTAATGCAATATAATATAATAAAATTTTAATAATTTATATAAATATATATTTTTTTATTTATATTTATTGTATATTTATTATAATATATAATATAATGTATATTTTTTTATAAATATCTATGAAATATGTATGAAAGTACGGTGAAACGAAGAAATGAAGAACAGAGGAGTCAAATATAAACAATATCTATAATCGTAACGAGCGATAATATAAGAATATGAAAAATTTTTTATATAATCAATGTAAAATAAATCTACAAGTTTTAAATTTCATCTTATATTTCATAGTATAATGAAATAAGTGATTAATACAATTTTTAATTCTTTTAAAAGGAATAAAATTTTAGTGCGCCGATACACGCGGAAATTTTTTTTTGTCAATTAATAATGTATAAACTGTAAAACCAACGAAACGATACCGACGTTTTTATTTTATCACGATTACTGCGGTTAATATTCAACTAGTAACATTAAAATTAAATTCGATTTTTGTGGGCACACAAATTGAAATGGTTACATTTGTGTGTACATTTCTGTGTAACATAATAATTTGTATCACATCACGTATGCACTCTAAACACCGCCATTATAATTTTTCATTATTTGTGAAAATTGTTGCGCACACATTACTTAATACTTGCAAACAATTTACATATCGTCAAAAATAATGTAGCAGAGTTATTATGTTATTCCAGAATGACAATTTCGCGCGTGGAAATATCGTGTTACCGGATCTTGAAATTTCTCGTTTTATTCTCGTTCAACATTAATGTCGTTCTCTCATGAGTAGCATTATTCATACTCATGTTTCATAAGCAATAGAATACAAGAATACTTGGCTCAGATTATTTCAGTTTACTTAATAAAATATAATCCGTAATGTACACGTACACGTATGTGAATACGAGATCAAATTTTAATTACAGTTGAATTGCATATAAAACTATTTTATTGTGGATCATCTTTTTTTTTGTAGAGTTTAACTATGCACACGTACATACACTTTCAATATGTACACATCTCTTCAACAAAATTGTTACCAAATATATACTCTATAAAGCTCCATGAATATACATATGTTTATGTGTGTTTTTTTTTAAACAATTCAGATAGAAAACAATTTAGAAAAATATTTTATTTGCAAATGTATTTTATTTGCAACTGAAAATATAAACAAGACAGATAAACAATTTTATTCTCATCTTATATAATAATAAGTGAAGATTAATGCGTCATCCGTTTCATTCGTCGTGGCATCAAAGTTGGAAGACAAAAATATTCAAATTGTATCAAAACACTTTGTCTAATTTTTAAAAAAACGCGAAATAAATCTGTCATTATCTTACCGGAATAAAAATTCGAACGAAACGATCGGCTTTAATCGCTTTAATCGAAAATCTTTATACCCTATTTCACGACGATCGCTGGGAAGTGGAACGAGCAACTTTATGAACGCTGATGGGCACGTTCCCAAAATTGGAAGATTCGAGTTTCATTACAAACAATTGGCTCCGTGAACCGATGATGGACGATAGCACGTTTTCGACACGAAAAATGTTTCAGGGAATAATTCCGTCTTGCTCGCTTCTCCAACCGCGAAACGTGAGGGGGAGACGCGGCGGCAATCGTCTGTCTGCGGCGATATCCGCCGACGCTGACTTATCACGCTTCGACGGACGACGTAGACGAATCGTGGTTTTCGAGGGGCGCGTACGTCCTCGTAAGGTCGCGACGTGATAAAACGGATCCCTGAAACAGCCAGTCAGCCCGGCAACTTATCGCGACAAAGTGTCGCGTATTTATTTACATCCCCGCGTCCTTTCGCGAGGACACTATGGAGATCGATCCTACGAATTGCTTGCGTGAATCGTTGCGACTCGCGTTCCGCTGCGCACCTTGATACGCATTACCTCTGCTACGGTAAGTGCGATTACTTTTTCATATGTATGAGACGATTTCGGTGACGCGCGCGCGGCACGAGATCCTTTGTGTGGGTGTAATGCTTTTCAGTTAAAAGCTTTCGTGTATATACCTAGTACAACTTGAAATATATATACATATACTATATTGAATTTTCTTTCTCCTTCGTAAGAGAAAAATAAAAAAAATGTTTCTTATCATGAACTTAATAAGTTTCGCAAATCTTGTATGCTGTGCACGTTCCGCGTCATAATATCGCGA
This sequence comes from Camponotus vicinus, assembly GCF_025532165.1. Taxonomy (NCBI): domain Eukaryota; kingdom Metazoa; phylum Arthropoda; class Insecta; order Hymenoptera; family Formicidae; genus Camponotus; species Camponotus vicinus. The sequence goes on along the minus strand of NW_028141980.1, from coordinate 19,017,829 downwards.
AGAAAATGTAAAATATTGCGTCAAAGGGATTAAGTCTCGAAAGAGCGTAAGAAATGCATCGCGGGGGTTGAAATTGCGGCGCAAGCACCGTAGCGGATTCGTAAATAGCCGAGCGTGTACGCTTGTGAAAGGAGGAGTGGGAAAGGGGGGGAGGGGAGAAAAGGGGAGACGGGGGCGCGACTCATCGTCGTCGTTTGCACGACGTACGCGAACGGGTTAGCGTGAAGCTGAAGAACGAGGCTGCCGGGAAAGGCACTTTGTTCTTCTCGCAGCTCGTACTCCCGCGTGTCGAGGCGCCCCGCGTAACGTTTGTCACGAAAACAGCCGTGAAATGTATGCGCCCCCATTCGCCGGGCGACAGTTCCCCGACGGAGTTCCTTAGTCATTTCCCACCCACGGGCGCGAGAGGGGAAGAAAATCCGGGGGAGGAAAGGGGGCAGGGGGTGCGCGTCCGCCTCGCACCCCTCTTCAATCCCTCCGCGCTCGTGTTTCGGGGTGGAAAGGAGGGAAAGGGATACGCGCTCGGCATAACGCGAAATTTCTCCCTTCCTCACCCCCCCTCTTCACCCCCGCGTCGCTAAAATATTAACTCCATTACGCGGCGACACGACGCCGCTACTCGTTCGACTGAGATCGCTCTCCGTTTCTCGAGAAACAAAAAGGGCCTCTAGTCCGGACGAGGACGTCGCGCGTATCCCTTTCGCGACGGAACGTTTCCACGATGCATTCAAGAGCCGATCCTTGCGCTTCTTACACAATGGCGTAGCCGGCTAAGTGTAAATACTCGACGTTTGCATTGCATTTCTCTCTCGTTCGCCTTTCTAAATTAAATTGTTAATTTAGATATATATTACTCGCGCTACAATTTATTATTACTCTTAATATACAGGATGTCTCAAAAACATTAAATATCCTTTTAACAAATTCTTTGACCAATTTGGGGATGATTTTGTCTTAAAATATCGAAAATGTCAAAGATTATTTTTCGCAAGTTTTATTTTTTTTCCATCATGTTTTTGCTATCAAGTTTTAAATTAAAATTTTATTAAAGTAAACTTTGCCTGATATTAACTGTAGAATATAGTTTTGTTAATCTTTTAACTCTACAAAGTTTAGTTTGCGAAAAGCTTTTCTTTTTTTCAATCGCATAATTTAATTATTAATGTCTCGACATTTTCGAGAGGAAAAATCGTTTATAAATTGCTATTAATTTGTTATTAAAAGAATATCCATGCAGTGATTTTGCAACACTCTAAATATTCGTAAACCTCAGCTCGGTAATATAATAACCTTGGCTGTTGTCTTTTTAATTGCAATTGGGAAAATTTACAGATTTTTCTTTTTTTTCTATTTATAAATATTTAACAAAAAATTTAGGGTTAACAGTTTTTCTCGAGCATGTTAATTTCAAGCTGTCGCTTTTTAAAAATGTATTTTAGACCCGAGTCCTTCTGAAATGAAAAATACAATGACACAGAATCTGATGAAAAAGATAGAAGAGTCCCGATGCGCGGACGTATCATTTCGCAGGAGCAGTATTTCGGCGGAAATTTTGCAGGAATTCGAAGCCATATTGCAAGCGCCGCGTAAAGACGTCGCCGCGCGACGTCTTCCGATATCTATCTCCGTACTAAAAGCGGAGGCGGTGTAGAGTTACTTTGTACGACGGAACCTATCGGAGATATTGAAAACGCCGAAGCCTCGGATTCTCGTTGTAAAGACGACGATGACGACGACGACGACGATGCGTTCCTTATTCGAGAAGCAACGAGGGGATCGATCGAACGTAATATTTTTTGATTATCATTGATAACCGGAGCGATTTCCGATACGGTCATTTGAATATATTTACAAAAAGTAGCGTTACTCGAAGCGAAAATATCCCGCTCTTGTATAAATGCGAGATTCTTATTTGATTTGCGTTGCTGTATTATATTATAATTGAGATGCATGCATAAATGCGGTATTATTTCTCATGATTCAACGAGACGTGATAAAGGCTGATAAATTCTATGATTGCTTCGACAATGAAAAATATCAATTTTAGCATTTTGCACAATATATTATTTTTCATCTATAATATAATATCGTTAATGTAATGTAAAAGAGAGACGATGTATTTTTTATTTTTACAGACATTTCTTTATTATTAGTATGTTTGATTTTTATTTGATTCATATTGGAATGTCAACATCAAGATAAAAATAGAAGACAGCTTCGTCCTTTTTATTATTTTATACGGATATAATCTTTATGGATATACCAGTTACTCGATTCACATCTTTCTCGCGTTGGATGATTCATCAAGGGTCTGTCATCAAAAGTAAATCTGTGTACATTGGCTTTTATAGGATAACGTAAAAGCGCAAGACGTGCTTTAAGCCGAGTTAATTAACGCATTATAGCGGATGTGCTACAAGCCATGTGCGCAGTTTTTTTACCGCTGAGTAAAAAGTACGCTCGCCCTGGTAGCATGACGCCTTGAGATATAAGAGAAATCACATAATAATTAATTACTAAGCTATTAATTATTCGCCGAGAATTTTGCAGCCAAAATTATCATGTTGGACGGTTTTAAATAATCTTGGGAATAAAAATGAAAAGCAAATATGTTGCATCATAATTATATATAATTACGATATAATATTATATATAATAAATGATGTAATATTACATGTAATTAGATATAATTATATATAACATTAGATATAATATATATAATAATATATAATAGATCTCTCTCTCTCCTTTTACAAAAAAATAATATTTTTTCAATAGCTAAGAAAGATTTGACATAAAATTCCGGACAGAATAAATATATATTTTCTTTTTATTTACACAGTTGTAAAAAATATTTTAATGTTTCAAAGGCTAATCCTGTATGCTCTGTTTCTCTCAAGCGCTTATTACATATCGATAAATATTTGACGTGCAATTTTGCCAAGAAAGACAAATCTTTGGCATGCTCCGCACCAATTATGAGAGCTCAAATAGTAATTCTTTTTAAGAGACGACCTCCCTGTCCACCCGAAAATGTAAATGCGAATCCCCGTTTCCGGTTTCGAACGGCTCCGATGGCAATTACAGTGGGTTACATTCACACCCCATTCTTCGCGCTTCCATAAAACGCGACGGGGACAACAAAAGCCGATCATAAAGCTGTCTATTTGAAAGAGGAAAGACCATCGGCCGTCGAAATAGGCAGGAAGGGGGGGAGAGGTGTGATCTCGATGCGCGTATACGCATCAACTTGCTCGGTGCGATGAATAAAGGGGCTGGATATTCGCATACATGCTTCGTAAATACATTGCTTCGCCATACATACCAGACGCTACTTTATATCCTACAACTGCGAGCGACGATCGATATCGGGCGTTAACACGATAACCCGTTGCCGCGATGCCGGCCGACTCGAATGACGTTCAGAGATTATTGGAGATTCCGTTATAATGAGTTTGCGTATAGACAGTGGTCGTCCCGGGGTAGTGACCGAGGCCGATCCCGCGGTGCGGTCCGCCAACTTTTGTCAAGTTACCGGTAAGTAATTTTCGCTAATTAATTACCGGGCCTTAACCCGTCTCCGGTCTCTGTAATCTTACGGCGGAATTCAAGTTTTAAATTAAATTCGGTCCACCGTTCTCCCGCGCCGTCGTCCTTCACTTTCCTTATCATCGCCTTATATCGTGATAAAACGCGCGTGTCAGATGCAGGAAAATGCGGCTCTAAAATTTTCGAGGGAAATAAAGTTTGTTTTTATTTGGAAGAGATGATTCGCTTTCTTCTCCAATCGCAATTATTAAATAATTTGTCATTATTAGCGTTGTCAATGTTTCGAAACTCAAACCTGTTAGTCATTTTATATCTTCATACTAGCTAAGAAAATTATTAAAATATTATTTTAAGAATACACAAGTTCTCTCTTCTTCCGTTAAAATATAAACTTAATAATCATAAATATTGTGACATAATTGATCAAGATTGATTGAGCTGAAAAATATGAATAAATATAAAAGATTAATAATTATAAGGTATAAATGTAAGAACCCAAAAATTAAGTGTATTAAGACTTTAACCGGGATGGCTGCGATTGGATTCGATAGATTCCGAGCGCGACATGTCGTAGAATTTAAAATCAAGTTAAAAGCTATAGACGAGCATTGTGCGAAACAATATCGTCATCGTTCCTATTTTGCGTGGCTTTGATGGTTCCGCGTTCAATGACGCTCGTCGACCGGATGACTGCTGCTCGTGTACTTCACTCGCCAGCCAGGACCAGGAAATGGCAATGTGTGTAGCAACGCGTACTCGACGAGCGCGCCGAAATATCCGCTTTTGCTCCAGCGAAACACGCGCATACGAGATGCACGTGTTGCATGGAATTGGCGCAACGTTTGCAGTCGAGCTCGTCGCTCGATGCTCGTGTAGGTACATCGTGTCGATTGGTTATCGTTGCCATTTTAACGTCGCGAACCTCTAGCTACAAGCATTAATTATATCGCGTGAAATCTTGTACTATTGTTCAATAATTAATGATTCGACGATAGAATGAATAAAGCGCTTAATCCGATATTTAATACCGGATATACTCGTGTTCAATTAATCTCGCCATTCCGTCATCACCAGCGGCTGATATATATCCATGAATCAATCATGAATGTGTACGTGTGTATGCGTGTATGCCTGGAAGTGAAAAAAATTCTGCGATTCAATCCAGCAATTTCAGTCTCTGCGAAATTTTTTCATAGAACGTATATTTGAAATTTATAGTATACGCGATAAATCCGAGCCATAATCTCGATATCGGTGCGCACGTGCGCGGCCGTTTACGTTGCGGCTGGAGCGTATCTCTAATAAAAATCGCTCCTCCGCGTCTCGAGCGATGTCGTATTTATTTATCCGGTCGTGCGCGGATGATAACGACGCGGGTGTTTCATTCATTGTTAGCGATGCTGGGACGGCGCTATGAAAAGTACGTTATTTGTATGCCGCGAGCGCGGTCGCCTTAACTGCGACAATACTTTTCCGCCGTCGGAGAGCCCCGGCCAACCCCCTCTCGAGCCCCAAAGGGAGGTAGCGGGACGGAAGAAATATGGAAATGGCCGAGAATCAAGGGTAGGTCATGACTCCCTAGCCTCCGAATTAGAAGAATTAAGTAAAGAGCCGAGTTCTCTTATAAAGAGATTTCGCTGTCGGACGGAATACGGAGAAGCGAGCGACGCATTAGGGTGCGATTAGCTCCACATCAATGATGGTGGATGGTGGATGATGTATCGACAAGTTTTTACGTTGTACTTACGCGCATTAATTTTTCAACATTTGCAAAAATTACACTTTATATCATAGAGAAAATAATCTATGCAAGATTCGCGATATATTATTGAATATAATTCTGGCAAAGATAAATTGCTTTTCTCTACAAATTACGTATTTCAAGTCATAAACTACTTTAATATCTGAAACATCAATGCATAACGTATTCATTATTCATGAATTGATGTAAATTTTTTATCTATATATATGTAAGAATGAAAAATAAAAATAAAAACTTAACATTAAGATCATCCTTTTTTCCTAAAATGCGATTTAGGTGAATCATATGATATGGGTTAGATCAGCAAGTGCAACGCGTAAAATGATAAATCTTCATAATTGATTTTTAAATAATTCTTTGCAGAAAATGAATCACAATATTGAAAAAAAATTATAAATAATTGTATTTATATAAATAGTTTTATCTATATGTAATGAGTATATCTCAAATAAATTTATTATTAAATTAATTGTCATATTGTTTTATAAAGTTTTATAAAATAGAGTTTTATAAATTAATTAAAATCGAAAAAAGCATCTATAAAACTTATTTATATTTATTTCATCAAATATTTATTCTAATAATTTATCAATAATTATTTTATCGAAAATTAAGATTGAGTTCTTTTGTTAATCTTTCATTGATATTGTGTTTATTTTTAGGAAAAATAATCATAATTTATCACGCAATTTTTATTCTCTTTCTTTCTCTACCTATCTATTTTATAAATTTATAATATATATTAATCTAATATATTTTAATGTAATTTATTTAAATATAAATGGCTTATATAGAAAGATTCATCTCCTTTAAAACTGACTTATATATCCCTATCAAAATTGATTTATAACTCACACACTCTCCTCCTTCTATTTTTAAGAGATGGATCAACTACTTTAAAAAAATATTTTTCAAACTAAACGTTCTTGATTGATGTATTTACAAAATTAAAAGTGTTTAAGCTCATTGTCAATTTTAATAATATCAAATAAAGTAATATATCAAAAATTACGATGCATAATACTTACAAGTGTTTCTTTAGTTTTTATGTTTGCTATTATAAAAATATATACAAATATTATGATGATTACATACAAACATTCGCCTCATGTCTGAACAATTCAAGCTCGGTTTATTTCTCTCGGAATGACTTTATATTACAATTAGCAATTTTGATACTCGGATCTGGTAGATTCGCTCGATAATTTTATCGTATTCACATGGAAAGTGGAAGCGAAAGATTCGTGTCAATACAAACATTATAATCATGTTTGTTAGCTCGAAAATGTCTCGTACGATATGCAATCTGCATTATACATATGCAAAACACACGCGTAGGTGATACGCGATATATGCATATACCATATACGATGGAGATTCTCAACGTTACACGATATCTCGGCAGCGATGAGCGATGAATTCGCGCAATCTCCCTCGAGAAAAAGACAGAGATGGAGAGAACGCTCAGATTTACTTATCTCTCCCTCGCGGTGTACATACATGTACGTATCACGGCTGATAACCGTATGAATGCGTAACGCACGTGCGCGAGCACAGTCACATTTAATTCACAACGCGTGGAAACACACATTCACACACGCATATGCATACATATATGTACATGTACGCATAGCTACGGGTACTTACCGTAGAGATAATCGGCGAGGTAGAGCAAATGCGCTGGTTAGCGAATATCTTGGGTATCTTCCTCTCTCTCCTTCTCGCCGCCGTGAAAGCCGGGCTCTCATTACGCTAACAAAATTCTCACATTTTCCGCTAAATGTTCCCTTCGTGTTAATGAACGACTTATCTTCATATTTGCTGTCACCATGTGCACGAAGCCCGGAGAGCTCGTTTAGAGGAGTTGGGTTAGCCCGCTAACTGTAGCGGCCGCGGAATTAATTGAGAGACCTCTCCTCTCTCTGGTTATATCTCGTTATACGAGTAAATTCTGAATTCTGGTAACTGCTCATCGGAGTCTGAAAACGAGCCGCGGCAGATTCTGCGCATTCAGCAATAGCCATGAGAAATAATATCTAGGGGCGTAATTGCTTTTTAAAAGCTCGCCCGCGGATTTTGCCCGCGTAATTGTTAATGACTTTTTTAATGGTGAAAAATGCTGTTTTCAAATTGATCCGCAAAATCTCCTCGTCTATGGTGATAATCTTTCAACTCGATTGCGATAAGAAAATATCTATCAGTCTAAAGAAAAGAAAAAATCGAAAAAAAATTATTCTAAACAATCGGTAAGTACATTTTTATATATTATTATTATATATTATTATTATATTATATATTATTATTATATATTTTTATATATTATTATTATTATTATATTTATTTATATATTATGAAAAACTGGTATAAGAAAATTTTCTCTTCTTTGTTTTAAAAGAGAAAATGCAACTATCGCGTTTAGTAACTTTCGCGATACGCTTATTTATTAAAAATTGGGTTCGATCAGTTTGTATTAATAGTCGGCCACATTATTTATAGTATTGCGCTTATAATAACGGCAACTAATTGTAAGTCTCGAGATAAAGTGTGAGAAAAGGAGCAGAGAACTATAAGAGGAGGATAAATAAAGAGAAGACACACACGCCGCTGTTACAAATCCATGAGTCCTTTATTAAGAAATACTGCATCGTTCCGACAATATCGCGAAATGGTAGTACGAATATAATCTTCAAGCTATGAGAGCTTCGACGCAGCCTCCTTCTCGAGCTGTCGACTTTGCTCGGAGCGTTTTCCAGGCGGCGTCCCGGAGTTTTGACATTGGATTATTAGCCGAAGCAGCGTAAAAGTCCCCCCGCCCCCGCCGTATGTAAATTTTAATTACATTTAAATATAAGTATGCCACGCATGGGAACCACCTATCCGAAAGAATGCGGCGCGACTTTCTTGAAGGGGACTTCTCGCTACCCTTCTACCTACGATCCGCCTTTTATCCATCCCCCGCGCTTTGCCGAGGGCAGTCGCACCGTCGGATTGCTCGCAGACCGCAAAACATTCGGATAGAAACGCTACGTCGATCGGCGATTTATGCCCGGGAGCTCGTGAACACGGATAAAGACGAAAAGAACGGTTTCAATGCGAGCGAGCGCTTCTTCTCTTTTCCGCTTCCTTTTTTTCCTCTCGCAACGCGCCAGTCGCTTGGAGCTACAAGTATCTAAATTCGAAATTGTTCAATAGGAAGTCTCAAATAGATTATATTAACGTATTGCTAATGATTCCGAATTTATAATATAAATAAATTATAGATAAAAACGGAATATACTTAATGAAGAGAAATTATCTGTAAATTTAAAAATATCAAAGAACGTATCTCTTTCAATTTTTTTACACTTGTACGTAACTTTATTATGTGTTTTGAGATGAACGCTCAAAGCAATGGTTAAATCCTTGGGAAAAATGTATTTAATATCAATTTATAACTCTCTATATTATAAAAATAATAGAAAAGAGCGAAATGGAAAGAAGAGTTTCGATCAATGTGTTCGTTAAAGAATTAGAAATATTTTGTAAAGAAATATTTTGTCTTTTATTTCTTCAATCAGCAGTGATCTTTAAAAAGAAAATATTAGCAACACGTCAATTTTTATTCAGTAAATTCTTCCCATTACATTCGGATAAATACGAATACTAGACGAGACCAAAGTGCTCGGATATATTCGAATTGTTTGAGAGAGAAAGAGAGAGAGAGAGAGAGAGAGAGAAGAAAGGGGAGATAGAGTGGAAAAGGGAGGAAAGAAGAAAGAAATTTTACATTATTTATTCACAAATAATCAAATAATGAAAGCTCGTCGGATTTTGCAAAAGTTGCAAATCTGTTTATTTTAGATAGAAAACAGAAAAGTTGATGAAAAATATGTAAAAGTAAGGAGAAATAGATGAGTTTAGAAAAATTTTAAAGCAATATTTATTTAGAAAAGATTCCGAGAGTAAGAAAAAGAGACAAATTTTCTTTATTTATCTTTATATATAATTCAAAAACTATCGCTTTATACATACCCAAATAGATTATAATTGTAAAAACATCGGCTACAAATTCCTCAAAGTACCCCTGTGTTATCAACATATTTTTCAAAACATTTAGTATGAAACTTTAATTGGAAAATGCTGTTCTATGCATTTGTATGATGAAAGCGATCTTACCGCGTATTCGGATTTTTTACATTTATTATACTAATGTACACGAATTATCCAAATTATCCGAGCGAATGATGTATATATAGAAACAACTGGAATTATATACCTGGAATAATGATACATTACGCGAATTACACGAATATTTGGATCTCCGAATTAATTTACGGCGGCGCGCGTCTAAACATTCCGGATATATCCGAGTACTTGTATATCCGGAATCCTCGCGGATTTGACAGTGTCGAAGTCTCGAAATCGGTTCGTCGCGTACAGCCGACAAACCTAACGTATGCAACACCAAAAGACGACGGAACGAAAGCGCGCCTGAACAATCTCGACAAGGCGCGACAAGGAGAAGACGGAGACACGACAGAGATATAGACAAAGTAGATGACACATCGGGCGACGTTGGCGCCGGTATCACTAGTGACGCGTTCGCCGCGTTAACTCGGATGGCCGGGGCCACCTCCTAGACCGATCCGATCCGATCCGATCCGGCCGGCCGATCGATGACGTATCCCGACCGGATTCCGCCGGGGAGAGTAGACGCGGAGACGGTCGTGGGAGAGCCGACGCGCGGGGCGTAGCCCCCGGGATTCTCTCGTCTCGCTCATCCTACCGGTCGTTCAGGACCTCAGCGCAGATCACCATTGACAGCAGATGCAACGCGAAGTAGGGACGCACGATGGATGGTGCCGTGGACTCCAGTGCGTAAGCGTAGGACGAATAGCATTCCCTGCGAGCGTAATACATACATGCATATTATAGGATATTACGTCGTCAAATTTTAACAGAGTGTCGAGGTCGGGAGGGGAATTATAAGCAAAAAATGCCATTTTGGCTTGCGACTTGGACCAAACTAACGGTTGCGAACGCAAGATGGTTTCACAGACGCGATGATTGTTTTGTGCGCTTGCAAGCAGACGATCCAAGTTTCGGTTCGCGTCGTCGAAATCTCCAAAGTGCCTCGACCCGGTAAGTTTCGCGACAAACTGACTGGACGACTCGGGGCCGGATGCCAACCCCGATGTCGCGTCCCTGTTACCTTTTCGCGCGATGCGTCGATTGAGAAGAGAGAATATTTCTTTATTCCGTCGATAATACATGTTTTCCCGGTCGTAACATCTTAGCCGATGCATAATGCATTTATCTCGCTTTGCGCCAACGGAAAATTTGCCCCGAGTTGCTTAAAAATCCACATCCCCGCGGCGTTTGCGCGTTTACATTATTTTTGCAAACGGTCAGTCGCGAGGTGTTACAATCCCCCGACTCGCTAATACGTAATTGCTGGCAACTTGGAAACATCGCCGCGCTAAACCAGCTCTCGGCTGAGAACTCTCTGAAATCTTTGAGGCTCTTGCGAGACTTTGCGAGATTACATGACGCTTTCAAACTACGAGGGCTTTCACGGTACTTAATTTACGAAGAAGACGTCCCGTCGCCTTTTTGAATATTGAAAAGTGCAGTAATCTCTCTCTATTCGTCTTTCCGTTTATCTATCTTCGTGCCGACATTTATCTAGTCTGTTACTGACTTGATTCACTTTACAATTTCAAACGGTCGCGACAACTCTTTCAAGATTTAACCTTCGTCTTCGTTTTAATATGTCAGACTTTGAGCAGTATTCCTAGGAATCGTGTTAATTGTTAATGAATATATCTAAGAAATATTTATATATCATTTTTGCGCCAGTACAGTCGTTTTAAAATTCTCTTCAGCAAATAATACATTACATCTGTGTGGCCATTATCAGTTTTTAGGCTCGCAATGATTAGAAAAGTGCTTTTAGTTTAAACTACAAGTAATTAATTTGTACAAGAGAAAGCAAGAATTCTTCAATTAATTTAAAAATTGCATTTTGAATATTGTATAAAATATTATCGATTGTATTGCATTAATAATCTACGAAAGGAAGAACTTTGAAAGCATACGGACTTGTATAAGCGAATCACTCTCATTGTCAAAATTTCCCGCATCTTCCTCGCTTCCGTTTCGTAACAGTGTTATTACACGAGCGGTGCAATGCGCGCAATGTACTTTGATCTAATTGGTATTCGCTTCACGTGTACGCAACCAATTAACGACAAATTCTCGATAGATTCCGAGTTCGTGAGGGTGTGCGTTATCCAAGTGGTTGATGAACCCTACTTGCGTTTTCGATGGAACGGAGAGCGATCGAATTAAAAATTTCCGTATAACGGTTTGCGAGAGAGAACCCGTTGATATCGAATTTATCTATGCTTATTAAAAACAAGATTGCATATCAAATGAAAAGAAGAGTCAACATTGATTAATATCCTTTAAATATGAAATGCTTGCCGAAGAAAATTACATAGAACTCAATTTTCTTCGCGGAGGAAACTCTGTATCTTTTTCACGAAACAGGAAATTTGTCGATATCGCATTTTTGCAACTGCAAACGCGATTTTCGTATGTACATATATTAGGTGGTAAACTTAATTCCTGCCGCTCGCTTCTAAAGGATGCCGGCTCCAACGCTGGCGAGTTTCGACGGTGAAATCGCATGTCTTTTGTAGTTTAGACATTGCTGAAAGTGATTCGGTCCTCACAGATTAGATTTCTCGACGCCAAAGAGATTTTCCAATCGATTGAAAATGAACCGCGATAAGCTGTTTTTCCGACATGTGCTTCTTCACTACTTTGACGTCAAGAAAAGCGCAGCTGAAACGCATCGCTTATTGTTCGAAATGGTGATGAAACTCTATCGGAAAAAAACATGTAGAGTTTGGTTTGAACGCTTTCGAAACGGTGATTTTGACGTGAGAGACAAAAACCGTCCCGGACAACCGAAAAAATTTGAAAATGTTGAACTGCAAAAATTGCTCGATGAGAATCCAGCTCAAACGCTTTTAGAGTTGAAAGTAGTAGAAAATGGAGGAAAATACTTTGATTAAAGTTTATTCGTCTTCCCTTCGAAACAAATCAATTTTGGAGACGAAAAACCGGCAGGAATTAAGTTCACCACCCAATACTATTGCTGTACAGGTCGAGCCGGCTCGCGTGTTAGATATCAAAATCTTTACGACGGTGCAAAAAAAAATGCTGCGAGATTGCTGTACACCTAGCGTGTATCGGGATGAGAATTCTGGCGTAATTACCGAAACGAGTTACAAGGCGTGGCGTACCTGTAGGACTCGGGATTGAGCCTGGTCACGGTGCAGTAATGATGCAGCGCACAGACTCCGTTGAGAGGACCGCCGCAGCCCCAGATTTGCTCCACCTCGCGCGGCAACGAGACCGTGTTGGCCGCGTAATACCTGCAGGACAGAGAGATCGTGCAAAGCACACGCGCGCGCAACGCGACGTACAAACATATCGCGAGGCGTTGCGCGAGGAAAGATAATATTAGGTATACATGTATGCCGCGAGACCGAGCTTGTGCATTAGGAGGACTGGTCGCGGAATTACCCGGGACTGTCATTAGCATCGTAATGCGCGCGCCTGTCTCGAAAAGGGTAGGACAGTTATCACAATGTCGCACGGATGGGCCCCGAAAATTATCGCGGGACATAATTGCCGACTCGAGAAGAGGAGCGAGAGCGTCGGGAATTATTAGCGTAAAGAACGTTGGAAATTTTGCTACCGGCAATTAAGCGAAAAATTACTGATAACGATGATGATATAAGCGATTAGCAAAGCGACGTCTTTCCGGGCGTTTGACTTCGTCGATCATCTCCGGAGAAAAAGAACAAAAATGTCAGCGACACGAAACATTTAATCCGCCCGCGTAATCGAAGCCAATAAATAGATAGGTGAGATACTATTACGGTTTTAGAGATATGTTTCGCGAATCAAAGCCAATCGATCCGCCTCGCATCGCGCGTTACGTACCTAACGAAAGCGTAATCGTTGGATTGCGTAAATCGGTCCGCCAGATCGTGAAGAGTGATGGCCGATATCTCTTGCAGCTCATAATATTCGAGCAGCGAGTACTCGATCATCCAGTTTGCTTTGCCGTTTGAATTTGCCTCGGGCAGATTAAGATAGTACTGCGTGTAATCCAGAATCTGCGTGGCGTGCAACACATACAAAAGACATGGATATAATTTATTCTACATTTCTGTATCCCTTTGAAATCGACACGTTGCACAAATGGACCGTTGCAGGAACGGTGGAAATATTATTATCGAGAATGTTTGCGTACGCTCCCCATCGCCACGTACCTGTCCGGTGTTAGTTTCGAACTTGTACAATCGCAAACCCGGGTTGTTGGGTCCTCCGACGGTGTTTGGAGTTACACTGGGAGCCATCATTATCCAGGATACGGGCAGACCTGTTCAGTATCGTTTTGCAGAATAATTAATCGCGTGCTGTGAATATTAATAACATTGAGATCAAAATGATAGCTGATGAAACGATAGCAATGCGCTGGATGCGAATCGATAATAAAAAATTGAAATAATCGATAGATTTTAAATACATTTGTCTGCCGAGGAATAAAATATCAATCGCATTTTCTAAAAAAAAATTTTTTATATATTACCTCAAAAAGTTTGTTTTTAATGCGCTTAATATTTCACAAAATGTTTAACTTGTGAAAATCTAGATATTTTATTGTATTCTAATGTGTATTTTTTAAAGATGTTAATGTATTAAGAGATTTTTAACATCGATAAAAATGCATATTTTTATTCAGGAATTCTTTAGAAAATATCATATCTCACTTCAATGCAAAATGTTTGAAATTTTCCCAGATTTCTCTTGATATTAATAAATTACAACAAAAATAGAGCAATTCACTTTCAGAAATATCGAATAAATTTGCTTTCAAGTTTATGTTCCACGATTTTATAAATAAAATACTTTTATTTATAAAATATTAAAATACCAAAGTTATATAAATCTAAAAGTATTATTATTTTTTTGTTAACATATCAAAGTGTTCCTAAAGCCCGCTAATTTGCCGCGTATACAACGTACCTGTGTCGCTGTAAATTACGCGAAACGTATCCGAGTGCCAATGACCGAAAAACTGTCCCCGAATGATGTCCGAATATAATCGCACTATCTGAAGATACTTGGTGTTGTGCCTCTCATTAAGGGCTGGGGCGCCGTTTTCATGGTCGTCCACTCCCGGCGGCGTGTGGCCGACTATGTACACCTGACCGTTACAGAACAGAATAGGAAATGAGCATCGAACATCGATATTTCGAAAATCTGCATAGTTAGCTCCACGTTCCGCCATCAATTCTGCTTTAATATCCATTCATGTAAACTCGACGTTTCTTCCGATACTATTGATGTTTTCCGCCTCATGTAGATTAACCTCTGACACACCATCCACGCTGTTGCTTGACATGGAGATATTTTCTAATGCAATATATACGTATCGTAATAAATTCTTTTTCACATAAATATAGCATAAAGATAAAAGATTTCTTTTCTTAATTTTAAATTTATCAAGCTTTATGCAACGAGATTCGATAAAGAAATTTTGCAATTCAATGTTTCTATCATATCGATTGAATCATAAACGCTTGTAGAATATTTTATATATTTCTTGTATCCTGTTATATTTTAATTTATTATCATTAATATTCTATTAATGTTCTATTAATGTTCTATAATAATGTTCCATTTCAATGCATACTTTGAAAGCATGAAAAGCATCTCTATTAAACTAACGTCATGTAACAATGCCATCGAGAATTTCGCAATTCCATACATCTAAATTTGCTTCAACATATACTGTCGCCTCGTATTCCAAATGGCGATGTATCTAAATCCATTAAAGTAGAAGTATCTTCCTTTATCACAAGTTATTGATATTGGTATCTGAAGATAGTTGAAGTGTTGTTTCACATATGGATACAATCCGGCCATATTGACAATATTTTTATGATCAAAGAGTGCAGACTAGATTTGCACTGCTCTGACCATAAAATTAAATCAGTTTGGTCAATATTTTTTAGTAAAGAGAGATATATCGCAAATAGTTAATAAACCCATTTCCAGCTGATTGAAATTTGTATATAATTCTCATATAAATAGAAAGAGATAGAAAGAAAAGAGAAAATACATAATTCTAAATTTTCACCGTCGAGAAGAGATATTTTTTTGCCGTCTCGCGTTGCAAATTATATTTTTGTTCTAAAAAAATATAAAAATGGAAATCAAATATCTGTTACATGTACTTAAATGTTAAGCACGTACATTATATGTGTACTCGAGTATAAACTCTGAAATATGGCTTTATTAATATTTTTTTGCCATCTTGCGTTGCAAATTATTTTCTCATTCTAAAAAAATATAAACATTGAAATCAAATACCCATTATATGTACTTGAATGTTAAGCGCGTACATTATATGTGCACTCGAGTATGAACTCTGAAATATGGCCTTATCAATAAACCAAGCCGATTCGAAAACTTTGCAACGCTAATATTATAAATTCACGACAGGAAGCAAATAATAATCTAATTTATATATGAAGCCTGGGATGAGGGAGAATACATCGAGAATCGGAGGCTAAATATCGACGGATCTTCCGATGGCCACGGTCAAAGAGCGGAAGCATTCTCATTCAACAGCGACCCTTAGTTATGTCGCGTGACTGCATCCCGGCTAAACAGACGCTCCGAAGTGAATCACGTACGCGGCTACGCAATGTGTCTCCTGGGACGTAGGAAGTCTCGTTAGCGTCGGCAAACCGGCCAGCCGCTAGTCGAGGACGGTTCCGCACACATACGTACATTACACGTTCGATCATGGTATCCGTCGCGACGACGAAGGGTCGGATACGAAGGACTACTAGATATCTAATCGGACACGTACGCGAAATTAGTCCCACCGGTTGGGAACGCAAATTGATGTTGGCGTTGAAGGGGAGAAACTGATTTTTCAATCAAAGATACTTTTGGCTATCAAGGAAGTGTTTACACGTATCGTAAAATTGTTGAAAAATACTAACAATAATTGATTCGACCGATAAAGCTTATTTAATATTAACGCTTCCTATTCTAATTAAATATGATGGTAAATGATGATAGATGATGAGAAATAAATATATTCATGATTTCATAGACGATCCAGAGACCAATGTTGTAGAGAATAGGAGAATGCAAATTGTATCATCATTTATATTATCGAATAAATTATTAAATACAACAACTGATGATATGTATCCGTGATCAATATTGACTCGAAATAAAAGTCAACCACTCCCATAGGACCGTAAGATATTTCAAGCGAAATGGTGAATGTGCGGATAAAACAAAAACTCGTTAAGTGGATAACGGTGGAAAAGAAAATGGAGAGAGAAGAGAGAGATACATTTTTCATTTTTGCGAATCCTTTCTCGATCTCTTCGCGGGCAAAGGCCCGGGAAAAGTCTCCTCCGAAACGATGGGCGATCGCGGACGCGAAAGCCGATTGCGGTCGAGCATAAGAGCGACACGTTCGGAATTATACGTGACGGGATGTCGCGCGAATAAACGCAAAAACGAAGGAGAAAGGGGGGTCGCGCTCTCTTGGCGAACAACCCGGCTGCCGGCGCCGCGACGCGAGATTGAAAAATATCGCACGAAAAGCGCGAAAAGAGCAGACGTTCGATTTTAAATTGCCGCCGAGGGCCTTTTGCCGAAGGTGCAGGAATCACGGCCGCCATTCACCGGAGGCACGAACGAATTGGGCACAATGGCCCGCTGATTGGTCAGTTTTGCCGCTGACGCTCTTAAACGACTCGTAATTTGTAATCGCATTATCCAGTCTGACGTTCAAAAACGATCGATCGATCCGTCTCCTCCTTCCGGACAATCAAACCTCCCTCGCCGCCAAACGCGATATCGCTCGTTTCTGGAACGCGAAGATCGAGAAGCCCTCTCGGACCGTTTGCGAGGCAGCAGCGTCGGCGCCGGATTATATCTGTCCACGGAAAATCGGATTTCTATCTCTCGGACTTCGGCGCTCAACCCCCCGCCCGGTGTCTCTGCTCTTTTTATCCGGGCACATAAGGACGTACAAGATTTTCCGAGAATTCTTCCGGAAATCCCTGGAGAGAGCGCGTCCATGGAGCGATCGAGCGAGTATCGAGATAGAGGAGGAGGGGAAAAGAGAGAGAGAGATGGCGGAGGAAGAATTATTGCTGGGTTATCAGAGTCGCGGGACCAACGAGCCGTGTTCGCTATATTTTCCGATTGTTATTACCCTACTGGTCATTTCATCGCTTTGAAGAGTACCTATCGTGCGATGGCTATTTTGCTTCCACGCTCGTTGAATCGCACTAAGAGCTCTTTGAGCGAGACGAGAGACGAAGAGAAAGAGAGAGAAGCTTTAAGAGTCTCCTGGGAGCTGGTGGAATATCGCGCATGGTTATCGGACAGAAAATACAGTTGTTTTATCGAAACTGATCACACGATGCATTATTGTCATCGTCTTTCTAGTCTCGTCGATTTTATTTCTTCTTAAAACTTGAGGCTTCCTGAAACTTGTCGAATATGAAGAGATAATTGCAAAATTAAAACTACAATTTTTTTTGGAAATATAGATAGTTGTCGATAAGAATAAAAATAATCGTTTAAACACGCATTCGATTGAAAATCGGGCAACTTTCGTACGCATTTAGAGATGATAAATATGCGATGAGAATATTATAAAGTAAATCTTACGAATAATTTTTGACTTTTTTTTTTAACCGTAGAGAATAAAAAATTTAAGCGGAGTTTTATTGCGCGCGTAGTATGGAGAAGTGCGCTGAAAAATGTACGTCACTCTTCATACACGAATGCCATCCCGTGGCGTTATGCGGGGGAGTAACAGGGTTGCCTTTTCGAACGTGCACGTAGATGAATGCGTCGATGGTGTCGGAGATAAACGCGACAGCTCTCCCTCTCCCTCTTCCTCTCTCTTTCCCTCTCTCTCTCTTTTTCTCTTTCTCTCTTTCTCTCTCTCTCTCTCTCTCGGCTACATCCGTCCGGTTAATACGATCGGGATCAATGGCGGTGGCGTGCAACGGTTTACGTATACGAACGAAGGGTCTCTCCTCTCTGGATCTCGTGTATGGAATACCAAGTCCCTCCATAATTTATCGCTGGTCGTGCCAGCCCGGTCGCGTGAAGGATCTCCCTCGCGTATGTCGGACTCGTTCTGCACAGCCCCCGCGGCGTAATCGATAACCGATAACCGACCCCGCGTGATACTCGATAGGTCCCGACTCTTGGAAGACCTCCATTGGCTCCGCGCGAGCGAGAAAACGATACCGGAACCATCGCGACTCTCGCGGTCCTGGCTCTTATGCGTATTAATTGGGCCGCTCATCGAAGAGGATAAATTTGCGACCCACTTCCATCTCGCTAGATTGTAACAATGTCCCACACAAAACGTAATAAATATTATTCATTTGTCATCGTGTTTCATCGCGTGAGAATCGAAATTGAAAAAAAGAGAGAGTATGTGTGTGTGTATGTGTGTGCGGGTGTAATTACGCACGTGTAATATGTGTCGAATTGGAAATTTCCCCGAGAAATTGTGTTCATTGGGAATGGAGAGCCACTGTCTCTACAATTTGCATTTGAATCTTGGACGTGATTATACAATTTGCTCCGTCCTTCCTGCGAGAATATCTGTTTTTAGCCGCGATTATAAATTTCTGCGCGTGAGAGCCTCCGTAAACCGTCGACATGTGTGCCACGAGAGAGAAAGAGAGAGCCGATAAGCCATCGAATAATGAACCGAAACGTGATCGAGAAAATCGAAAATTGCTATGTGTCAGCCGTCAGTCTAGTGAACATGTATAGTCGCTCGCTATAATTTATAAGCGCGCGAACGAGGAGAAACGAGAACGATGATGACAACAGCTCGCTTGATAAATCATACATGCCATATCGAAGTCCTATCAACGGGGATTTTATTCGCTTCATATGTCTTCGTATGCGCTACGAAAATTTATTTCATTAAAATTTATCTTTTCGGCCTCTCCCCCTCCCCCTCTTCTTTTTTTCCCGTATCGCGTTAACGTTTTTTTTTTTTTTTTGATATGACGGGCAAACAATGCGAGATGCGTTATATTCCGCGATCCTTTACGTTGCTCGCGTTTCGTTTTGTCGACGTACATCGTAGATCTCGTTTGTTCGAAATGAAAAAAAAAAGAAAGAAAAGAAGGAGAACATATCTCGTTGCACGATGGCGGTAAAATGTGGAGGCTGCAATACCGTCGTCTTAAATTTTCCCTAATGCCGCTACATTCTTGAGTTTCTCACGCTTTTTACGAAACAATAAAGTGTGCTGAAGCTGAGTAACACTTTTGCGTGGGTACCCTTCAATTACTCAACTTGTCGTGCGACACGCGAGATATCTGGTAGTGTGTTTTATAGGTACCGGTGCTTATTTACTCGCTAAAACATTGCCCGTATTTCCACGATCTTTGACAAACTCGATGACACTGGAGCAATCGTGAAAATTCTCTCTCTCTCTCTCTCTCTTTCTCTTTCGCTTTGTCAAACGTTGCGTGTGTGTGTATTTAAAAAAATATGTTTTGTATCATATTGGGACAAAGCAAACATCACGGCGTTTTGCAGAATGAATTTAGTAAAATTATCAAATCAATAAATTTTAATTAACTTATCAAATCAATCAATTTGAATAAAACAATTTATAAATATAAAAATAGTTTAATAAAATTATGCAAAAAATAATATTTGATTTTACATTTTCTATATGATGTTTAAAGAAACAAAAAATGATTAAAAAATCCAAATTATATTTTTGATTAATTTACTCATGTATGTGCGTGTACATGTCATGAATATAGAATGTATATGTATACGATATGGTGCAAGTTGTCATTTATTTTTTTAATTTTACGTCTAGTCTTTTACACACGTCAAACATTACAGATGTCAAACTGTCAGGCACAGTTTTGAGTCACGATGCATGAATATCTAGATAGAATATGTACGCTCCGAATACGCGCAATTTTGCGTAAAGCATATATCCGATAGCGCAGATAGAAGCAGATATCGAGTGCGCATAGGCTTTTGCGCGATTAAACGCTCATTTATCCCATCAATCCCCGTATTAAAACACGCGTCTATAGGTTTACCAATTGATCAACTTCATTATAAAGGGCTTAATTTACGTGCGAGTGTCATAATGGCGACTTGACGCTCGAAACGCCGTTATACGTATGTTTTCATCGATCCCGGAAAATTGATTGACACGTAAAAAAATTTTTCGCCCTTCATATCAAATTGTCTTTTTACATCCAACACGTACGCAAAGATGTATCACGTATACATACATGTGCGCGATTGAACGAGCATAAAAAACTTCGAGGACTTTCACGACCTTTATACGCAGTCAATATTCGTTTTAAAATCAAATTACCAAGATAGTTACTCTCATTGAGTATTTTCGCTTAATTTAGTTTCACGTTCGTCCAAGGGTTGGAATCGATTGATATCGTTGGCAAAATAACGCGACGTTAAAGAATGAAAATTCCATTATTGGTCAGATTATTCAAACGATTTATGCGGAATCGAGGCGAATTATTATCGAATCTCCGACTTTTGCTGGCATCTCCTTTCGTCGTATCCTTTAATCTCTATCAGCGCCTCTATTCCAGCCTCTATTAAAATTTGCTCTTATCGCTCTCCCTTTCGCGATAATTTCTCGTTCCAAAGGATCTAACCAAAGTCCATAAAAATCACTCGTGTCGATATCATGGCGATGGCGGGAATTATTTGGGGAAGGAAGGATGCGTCGTGTCGGACGCACCGCGATAATGGCGCGTTCGGAAAGAGAGAGAGAGAGACAAGACCAATGATTTCGTATATTTCGCGCGGAGCATCCTAGGAACCTACCGTTTCCTTCTTCTTCCGCGCATTCTCTAGTACTGACTGGAACCAGAGCCATTGGCCGAAGGGATCCTGCGTGTTATCGACCGTGCTACTTCCGACACGGTGCAGCATACGGCTGTCGACCGGGTTCAGCCACAAATTCGTATTAAGGAAGACGATCCGATATTTTTTCGAGCGCTGCTCGATCGTGTAGTAGCCAGCTGCAACAAATTTTGAATAGTGCCGTGGCGGTAAAGCCCCGGGGGGCGAATTTATGTTCGCCAATAAGCTTACTTTGTGCCGTAACACATTTTCCGAGGGAGATAGAGGGCATCCATAAATGTTGCATCGACCCGTTGCGCTCGTTTCGAATCAAAGAGCACCGCGAACCCCGTTCACCGATCATTTATGCATCTCTCGGAGAACGTTTCTTTATGAATTTTAACGCGTTCAATTTATAATACGCCGGCACAGATATTTTAAAGATTACTCAATTAGCCATCGAGATCTAAAACAACCAGATTTAAGCAATTTCTTCGAGATACGATAGATATGACCGGCGAGATTTGAAACGAAATCGCTGCCCTCATCTCGTCCTACAACTTCTCGCGAGTAATGATGTTTGCTCACCCTTTACGAACGTGTCCACAGCTTCTGGCGGTAACCAGTGCTGCCAGAGAGTCGCCAGCTGAGTGTAATTCACGCCGACGTCTTCGTGGCCGAGAGCGGGGAACACGAATTGTCCTTTGAACGTGCGGTGCAACAGATCGGTCAAATTCCGTAGACACTGTAGACGCAGCTCGACGCTCATGGCGGCGGAGCGTGTCAGTGCGTCGCTGCAACAAGTAGTTACAGCCTCGTTAGTCGCACTTGTGTGTGACGCAAGGGAGAGGGGATTATCGGAGAGGGTGCGAGAACGCGTGATTATCATTGATAAATATAAGACGAGGGCGCGCGTCGCGAAATGAGGACGCATCGTGTCGGGAACGGAGACAAGACGAGAGGGATGAAAATCGAACGCGTTGTCATCCGAGTTGATAATTGCTACGTCAACTAATAACTTAAACTCTGTTGCGTCTCAACGATCGGAAGCCGGAGAAAATTAATGCAAAACGATACGACTGACGTGTCCTGAAGATGTAATTATAAAATAAATAAAAAAAAATTATTTTTAACTATCTTTCTCTCGAATTAATTTTGTAACGTGTAAAGAAAGAGAGATTTGTATCTTTTTGTCTCTCCAAACGTTTAATTAAATTCATCGATTAAAGTAATAAAAGGTTTAGAGAGGTACGTTTGAGTAAAACAATTATATATGTCAGACGATGCGAATCGAATTCAATTAAAAAATAGCGAAACAAACTTTGCGAGTACCATCGATATTAGTGCGTGATGAATTTGAAATTTATAGCATTTCAAAAATGCATTTACGCCACGTCTTTTTTAATAAAACTCGTATCGTATATCGTTTTCTAGCATTCGCTACTCGTATTTCTTTTATACATTATGCTCCTCGATAATTGTGCGGCGGAGCAGCGTTAAGTGGCCAGAAAGCCATCGGTAGTGGACGCGATATATTTATACCGGTCAGCGGAACGTACTCTTCGCTTTCCAATAATTAATTGGAAGTCGCGCACCTCTGACTAGAGTAAATCGTTTGTAAAATAAATGTATTTAACGGTAATAAATTCAACGCATAATAATCGCGTTATTAGCTGAATTAACAAATTGCCATTCCCCCAAACTGGATCTTGTTTATGATTTTATTGATAATAAATGAGACCTCGTGAATAAATTACAATACGTTAATGATTCATTTAACAACAATCGTTATTAACGGTAACACATCACGTATCGTGTTTGACTATTGTGAAGGCGCTGAATATTTTCATAAATTTCAAATGCGCGATATAAATTAGCGATAATAATAATTGACAAAATAACCTCGACAATAATCAGCCAAAAATGCATTTAAAAATAATGATAATGATATAACAATCAATTCTCACATATAAATTCAGAAACGGAAAGATATTTTAATGCGTATTATTGTGATATCATGTTTGAGATTAATTTCCATACATTTATATTTAATTAATCAAAAAAGAAAAAACAATGAAAAAATAAAAAAAATATCGTGCATGAAAATCCTTATGAAACTACACGTTTAACCTACCCCGTCCACAGGACAAACTCGATCCCTTCGCCGTGCATCGATTTCATCGCCCGCGCCGCCGATTCGATGAGGGCCCAGGGCGAATCGCAGCTGTAGTCGCCAAACTTGCCCGCCATTTTTCTGTCGAGTCTTATCCGCGCACTGTCGAGACTGTTTCTCGTGTTCCAGCACACTGCAACACACGCTGGTGGTGTTAAACGAGATACGCGCCCGAGAAAGGGTCGTTCGTGGGAACCAGCGAGATGGAGCGCAAAACAGGGTGCGGCCAGGGTTGCGCTTAAGGCTCGTATCGTCGTCCCGCTAACGTTCGTACGACACGAGGCCTAAGACGATAGCGGTAGGCCAGATAAATGTGGGAAGGCAACGTAGGGAGGGTAGGTCCGCGGTAATGCAAGTCGTGTCGCTATTTCGCCAGCGAGTCTCGTGCCAGCCAAACACGCTAGGTACTTTAAAGCAATCGGTAAATACCAGTGCGGGGGAGGACGAGAGGGCTTGGGGTCGGTAAATAACAGTTTTACCTTCCTATTAGAGGAATGATAATAATTCGCTCATGCAATCGTCGGGAAATGAAGGGTATAACGAAACGGGGGCGTGTATTCGTTAAAGCTCGATCCGTCGCATGTTAAATATGTATGTAAACTCGAACGGTGCAAGCTTTGTTTTCCGAAATGAAAAATATACATTAATACACAACTTTTCAAGGAGACGAGTAATATATAATAAATTATATATATAAACGTAATACATAAATATACAGATTTGACATTTTCGGAAAATCAACGATCAACGAGTTATCTCTTTGACTTTTAATCTAATTTCATTTTTCATGATTAATTTGTTTTAGCAAAAATATACAAATATTTTAACTAAATTTTTACATATTTAAAGAGATTTGTTCCTTTTTTTAAATAAGAATTTGCAAACTGATATTTATGAATGCAAACAAATGAACGGATGCGTTGTAAATTCCAGATAAATGTTACTTTAATGATGAATGTGTAATGATTTTTCGTGAAAGGTTTTCTTGAAAAATTTCAACTCTAAAATTATCCGTCAAAACATTTGCCATTAAGCGTTTGTAAAGTGTAAAACAAGATGTATATAGTGTATAAAGTGTATAACAAAATGGGTATAGTAAGAGAAAAGGATGAAAAGTATATTCGCATTACATATTTTAGAGAATATAAAGTCTTTGATGGAAATTTTCACAAAATTCACATAATAAATGTGCAAGAATTTTCATGAAATGCTCGGGAAAGTTTATACCTCGAGGCATCTGGCAACACAGGGTAGTAACATCAAGGCTCGGGTTTCGCATCGGGAGGTCGATCACGTATATACTCCCTAAGAGCGAAAAAGCGAAAAGTGAAAATTTTCGCACGAATTTCGCAAAATCGTCATGTCGTGCCTTCGAAGAAATAATGAGATTTCATAAAATGAGATTTGTGTGAGTGATTGAATAAAATAAAATGTGAAAAAAATTCACTAACAATTACGTGATCGACGTCCAGAGCTAGCTATATTTGAGTGAAAAGCAAACACCGAGTTGAAATCACTTTGAGAAATTATATGAAATCTCTACATTTGCAGAAATCAAACATTTGCGCAACATGTACATGCAAATTATTTTTCTTACAAAATGCTAATTAAAAAAATAATTCAAATATATATATTCCAATTTCTCGATAAGTTAAAAAAAAATAGAGACGTTTCGTCATCTTGCAAAATTATAAACAAATCGTTAAACTGATTGCAAATTAACTTACTGCTGCCGGCGTTTCCTTGCGTAGCATACTTTGGATCGTAATGAATGTCGGTGATATGCCAGAAATATCCTAGAGACAAAAAATTTTTCTTTACTCTGATTATGACTAGGATCATTTTTTTTAACAAAAAATGGAAAAGAATTAACATTAAAATGTTCAACATCGCGTTTCAATAGTATATTTCGACGCTTGTAACGCGATTGAACACTGCTGGCTGGTTTCGATCGAATCGCATATTCCAAAAAGGTGATACGTGACGAATATGCCATCGAATAAAAATAACTTATTTGTCAGTGCAGAGCGACGTGAAATTTCAAATACTATCGTTATTTATTAAGAGTTAGTTTACACGTTTTTTTATATAAAACTCGCCATTTTTATATATTTCCAATAAATAACTCTTTTTATATCTTTTTTAAATAAATAGACTCTTGCCTTCTGTAAAATTTAGTCAAAATATCTCAACAATTAAAATCGATATAATATCGGCGAGTTCAATTTTCTGCTGGCGTAGTATGGAAAAAATATACATCTCGCACCAATTGCTACGCTCCCATTGTCACAAATAAACATAGGGATCATATTCACGTGTCTACGTGAAAAATGCTGCATTGTACATCGCGAAACTCGTTGCGCGGATGGAAATTTCGCTGTCCCAAATGTGCCGTGGCAAATTTTTTGTCATTACAAGCGAAGCGTTATACAGAGACTCGTGAAATTGAGGCCGATTACATCTTGAAAACAATAACGACTATGGAAAATAACACGAAAATCAAGAATATTGTTGCAAGCTTTTACGCACGTACTCTCTAAATTTCTTAGAGTGAAAATGCACTCGAAAAATTGAGTGACTGGTCAAGTCACTCTAGTTAGAGTGATTTTTCACTCATAGGAGTGAATTCTTCTCACTTTTTGTTGTAGAGTAAAAAATTCACTCTGCAAAATAGAGTAAATATGTATACTCTATTTTGTAGAGTGAATATTTTCACTCTATGTAGCATTTTCACTCTATATAGAGTGAAAATTTTCACTCATGAAGAGTGAGTAAAGCGCATGTGAAACGCGCATGAGTCCGCCATTAGCAACACTGTCGTATCGTTGTCTCGCGACGTTACCAACTCGTCGCACGTGTACTTGGTATACAAGACATATTAAAGTAACTTCTTAGGGATATATCTTTTTATTTTAACATATTTCGAAATGTAAACATATTTTTGTGTGTGTAACGTTAAATATATTTATATAGCTGTGACAAGAAAAAAGGAGGTTAATCGGCTTTTACACCGACAATGAGATAACATGCTGTGTGCGATGTTCAGCTTCGATTAATTCAAGTAAAAAGCAATGATTGCTTCTCATTTCAACTAATCGAAGCTTCACGTCATATACGTAACGTGTTATCTTATTATTAGTAAAAGACGGCTTAGAATCTCACTTCCTAAGAGTGAATCTGTTCACTTGTAATTGAGTGAAAAATAACTTGACGAAAGTGATGACTCCACTCTGATTGAGTGAATTATTCACTTCAAACCGAGTGACACATTCACTTTACGTTCAGAGTTAAACAGTTCACTTTTGTGAAAAGTGAATGTTCACTAATTACGAGTGGCAATATTTTCACTATCACTTGGAGTGAATATTCACTCGTTTGGAGTTAGATTTCACTCTAAGAAATTTAGAGAGTACAGAGTGCTTCGTAATTGCGTTTTCCGTTTTAAAGAAAAATTTTCATGTATTTTTTAATGCACTGGTAGATTCTTAATTGCCTCTTTGCTATCGAATCACTTTAAACACAAATTTTACTCTCCAAAAAAGATACTAAGAAAATGATTTATACAAGAAATTGATAGCGTAAGAAGTATTTTATCTTGCTGTGTGTAAAAAAAAGAAAGAGAGAACGCGCGCACGAGAGAGTTATTACATTACGTTTCTATTTTTATTCGCGCACCCGTATCTCGATGGACTTGGCTCTGAATTATTTTAGTGTTTTCCGTAAATGTAACGATGCTTCGAATAGCAAAATTGTAATTGCTATTGAAAGTATGATGAAGACCTTTGATAATAAATGTGCTTGCGACAGCCGTGACAATCGTAACGTGACAATCGTAACGAAAGAATAATAATTATATATTCTCCAACTATATTTATGCTATAATTTTATCATAAAAAATGGAGCGCATGAATTTGAGACGCGCTTCAATCTCCCGGCTACATCTAACGTTGCCGTCCTTTTGAACCTGCTATATATAATGCTCGGAAATTTTTCTCTCGAGAAACTCTCGCGCCGCGGGGTGGATTTTCTCGGGGGGTGGATTTTCTCGGGGAGGTGGATTTTCTCGCGGCGCCTAAACGATAGCCAGATTGCCGCGCCCGAAGGCATCGGATGAGCCGCTACGGTACACATAATAATCCCTTATACTTTTCTCGCAGAGGGATTAAAAATGCACCGACCATAGTGCATGGAGAGAGAGAGCAAAATGCGCTGCAAATATATAAAGTATGACAATTTATTGTCCGCGGAGAGAGAGCACAGTGTACTTACCTATCTTTCCTTGCACCGCGCAAAGCCACGAGAGCAGTATCAGGTAGTCGCGTATCATCTTTCCGGAATCGCACCTGTAATTACAGATCATTTGAATGCTACAGGAGAGAACAGCATCGCGCGATAACGATGACAAAGGTTTTGTTTGCGCTCGAGTGTAATATATTTTGCAATCTCGCGAGAGATTGAAGCTAAAAGCTCGACTATGAGATAGGGTACATTTCCGACACAAACGGAGTATATTTCCCGAGTCGTAAAAGATGATAAGTATATAAATATATATATATATATATACAGGGTGTCAGAATAATCTCTTCCCCAAAAAAAGCTCTTGCAGCCTCGACAGCTTTTCAAAACACTATAATAAAGTATATTTTCATTGAGTACTTAATTTTACATAAATCATAAAATATCTAGTAAAATATTATTTAATACTTTTATGTACAAAATATAATGAGAGGAATCAATTGGTGTAAAGAAAACACATAATTGTTTCGAAAAAAAAGAATGTAATTGTTAATTGCAAATTACATATTTTTTCTTCGAAACAATTATGTGTTTTCTTTACACCAATTGATTCCTCTCATTATTTTGTACATAAAATATTAAGGTAAGATAATCAAAAAATGAATATTTTACTAGATATATATTTTATGTAAAAATTAAGAAATTATTTCAAGCCTCATAACTCGAAAAGTACTCGATAAAAGAATACTTTATTATGGTGTTTTGAAAAGCTCTCGAGGTAACCTACAAGAGTTTTTTTTTTGAGAAGAGATTGCCCTTGAGAAGAGATAGCCTGTATATAAAATGGCCTTAAGTGGAATAACGTTTCGCGTAACTTAAACACGATATGCAAATAAAGATCAATCATTAATAGTTGGCTAATAACTTTGCGCCAAATTCAGACATGATCTAGATTTTTCTCCACGCTTCTATTTCCAAGACAAACCAGGTGGGAGAGAAATCAATTTCCGCGAAAATTTAGCGCGATTTCGCTGCGTTTCTGTGTGTGCGCGCGCGTATGTGTGTGCTCGGGATTTTATTTACCCTGACGCTCTCTCAATAATTTCAATCATGGGCGATACGCTTTCAGATTCGACCAATAGGAGGATTTGTTGAATTTATGCATTGAATGTCGCAAGAAATGCGGCAAACAAATATCGACAAATTTGTTGGCTTTTTACGTTTTGCGCAAAAACAAACTGCCTTGTGTACGAGATACCTTTACCATGAAAATCAAATCGTTGAGCGGTTACGTTACACGTAATCCCCATATCTCGGGGATTCTCGCAAAATTGGCAGGGTCAAATGCTCAAAATCAAATTTTGTTTATACGTCAAATGAAATTCATCTCTCCACGAAAAATATGTGACATACCGCCGCGCATAATTAATGCAGTTGCGCGCGGCTATTTGTTTCCCGGCGAAATGTAAATATTCAAGATAAATGACGCAGCGGGAGTTGATAAACAAGCGCTAATTTCGGATTTAATTCGACGACAATTGCACGCCTCGCGAGTTGCACGTCCGCGAACAGCGATACATCACTCAAACGTCTTCTTACACGAGTACGTTTTTCATCCAAATGATTAAAAACACTTCAACGCAGGCGTAACGCAATCTCCGCGATAATGTATGATTTTAAATGAAAATTAATTGATATCAGGGCTTTTCTCTTTTCCCTTTCAATTTTTAATCTGTACACCATATTGATATTTTTGGCACATTCAAAGTGTACAGAGCGCTCATTGAGGCTTTTTGACGCATTTTTCAAGGGATGCAAATATTGGAAAAATCTACAAAAATTCACACGCCTTCTTTGATCCTTCTCAATAAAGGCTGGAATGATAAATTTGCTTTAATATATTTTTATTACAAATATACGAACTTTGAAGTGTTCATAGTGCATCGTTACGAGAACATTGGTGGGGTCAAAAATGACTCTCGTATGTACGGAGTAAGGGTTAATCTTCCAGCACGCATATTTCGCACTAGGATGAAAAATTACATAATTATCATTCTACGTTTTGCTATCATCAATCTTTTTGGCTTTAATTTCGCATCTCATTTAAATATTTTTTTTATATAATTATTTTTTTAATTTCCACACTTTTCGACGACATTTATTCGCGCTCTTACGTCGCTTATCGTATCGCTGCGGACCTGTAAACGCTGAAAAGCGAATGAGCGCGGGGTGGGAAAGGGAGGGACGCGAGCACATTTGGCCCATTGCGGCCATCGTGAATTTCAATTTGCGACTAGCGCACGACGAAAACGACAAGCAGAATTACGGAGCGAGCCATTACCGAGCAATCGGTCTATCATGAACGGTCTTTTGTACTATGCCCGAGCAAGGGACGACGAGAGGGAGGAGAGCGGAAGTTTACGATGGGACACGCGATTTTCTTGTTCGTTTCGGGGAGGGTTCGCGAGCATGCGCGACCGAGCGCTAACGACTTAATGCAAAATAATAGTCGGCGTATGTCGATGTCGCGAAATAGGCTACATGAATAATTTGCGGCGTTAAAACATCGTTACGGCATCGCGATATGTGTTTCACGAAACGAATATTTTCGCCGAAACTTAACGACTCGAGTTATTATTCGAAAGATGGATTGTGTCCCGGCCGAATTATTCAACTCGTCTGGAGAGATCGTTTCTCGAATCAATTTGTGCAAATGATGATAAAGCCTGGATATTGTATGCGCTTGACAGTTGCGCTTTTTGCCTCTAATATATATTGTATTTTTTCTCCCCTCTTTGTATTTTCTGCAAACTTAAAATTGGATAAAATGAGAATATATATATATGAGAATATACAGGGTGTCCCATTTTAAAAAACGCACCTCGATAATTCTTCAACGAAGCATTTGCAGCAAAAATGTTTCAGACAAAAGTTGTATGATTTCAAGGGGGACATAAGATGGTGTCATTAATTTGACCTTGAATAGTTACTTAGAGGTTACGTGAAGGTCACCTTCAATTTTTTTAATGGAACTGCCTACTTTTTATTGCATATTCTTGCAGCTCATCTCGAGAGCTTTCCAAAACACTATAATAAAGTATTTTTTCGTTGAGTACTTTTCGAGTTATGAGGCTTGAAATAATTTCTTAATTTTACATAAACCATAAAATATCTAGTAACACATTCATTTTTCGATTATCTTACCTTAATACTTTTATGCACAAAATAATGTGAGAAATCGATTAGTGTAAAGAAAACACATAATTGTTTCGGAGAAAAAATATGTAATTTGCAATTAACAATTACATATTTTTTCTTCGAAACAATTATGTGTTTTCTTTACACCAATTGATTCCTCTTATTAGTGATTAATACAACTTTTGTCTGAAACATTTTTGCTGAAAATACTTCGTTGAAGAATTATCGAGGTGCGTTTTTTAAAATGGGACACCCTGTATATAGCGGACATATTAATGCCATCCCAAATAGATTCTGACTTTTTTAAAATCTTGCGACGACTTCAAATTAACGATACTTAATTGAGATTAAATAATAAATAATATTTCAAGCAAGCATTTTGCACATCTGCAATTCTTATTGAAAATCACTTTATCTTCGTATAATTTATTAGTGAGAAACCCGGCTCTGGAGCAAATCTTCCTAATTTAGTATTTAGTGTCCATAAAGAAGAGAAGGGAAATGCCTTATTTATAACCAAGTATCTTTATTAAGAAAGTAGGATCAGTTTTATGGGTGCATAAAATACCAGGAAAAATGTCAATTACAAGTAATGAAATGAAAAAGATATTAGATTGGCATGCAAAAGACTTGTATATTTATCGAGTAAAAAATGAAAATATCATATCTACTTTTTTGGGTAACTTTTATTAAATTTCTCACACCATTGGCGCTGCAATATCCACTCTTTATCTTCTCTTATGCATTTTACGTGTACCGCGTACTTAAAAATTTATTCGCAGCATCGAACTCGCGTAAACGAAAAATCACTGTTCCCGATATGCTCGTATCCTAACGCGCTCTAAACTAAACACGAAACTTTAAAAACTGCGCTCGTAAATATTCATGACACGTGCGAGCTGTAATTACTCGTAATCGCGTGTCGCATCGTGCAAATGGCTATGTCGAGCCGCTATAAGAATTCCCTGTAATGTGCTAACGCGATAGCTGCCTCCCCTCGAGCGAGAATAACGAGCGTATAAACGATATTACATATCGCGCGAGCGCGTTGACTTTCGGATTAATAACTCGTACGCATAAACAATGCGATCTATGAAAGTGCTTAAAATCTCTGGCGTTGTTTTTACAACGCGTCTGACAAACTGAACATTATGGGATACAGAATGAATCTATATAACTTGATCGTTTTTCATATTTTTATAGATTACAGACTCTTTTATAGCATGAATAAAAAAATTGAAGCTTTTAAATGAAAATACGTTGAGTAACGAATCTTGAATAATTTCTTCACAAAGAAGAATCTTTCCTTCAAGTTTATAGTAATTTTTCCAATTTATGTTTGGCACCCAACGTATGGTTATTCTTAAAAAATTTTTTCATTGCACGTGTATCTCTATAAATATAAAAACGAAAAATTAAAAAGAGATAATAAATTGCTTTATCAAAAGATATTTTTCATAAATTCTCGTGCAAATAGAAATTAGAAATGAGACATGTTATATCCGACACCCTCAAGAGGTGTACCATTTGCCCTGTGTTTTCTTACTCTAGCGTTGTAAGCATGTTAATTCGTGCACTTTGCACTGCTTCACGCTCTGTTAAACTTAGATTATATCTGGTTATAGTAGCGCGTTGTCAACTAGATATAACATCACTAGTATCGCCCGAAACAAGGTTGCTGAGGAGGTTGTTTGACTATAAACCTGACTATAAAGCTGCTGTCGCACTATTACTTGACATGTCTCGTCTATATTAAAGCGTTGTATTCGGTCCTTCGAGTCTCTATCGTGGATCCTCCTCGTTGGAAAACGCTCGATTGACCTCGATACTGCATCATCCGGGTGATACACGGATGGCGGAGTAATTATCGACGCCCTTAGCGGCGACGATTGACGGAATTGTCTATCGTGCCGGGCGTCGCAAAAATCCGTTTCCTCGATCGCGATTGCAAGTATATCGATGAACGTTTCTATCGTTTCTACAACGTAATCTTTCTATCACGACCCATCGGCAATCAGCAGGAAATCAGCAAGGGATCGCGATAAAGTGGAAGCACGTAGCTGCCATTCCTTCGCGATATCCGCCATGCCCAGTGGCGCATTTTCGATTAGATTGCCTAGACCTCAAGCTTAGAGAAGGTTCCGAGATGTAAAAAAAAGAAAAAAATGTCGCTTCTTCAGGAAATTTTTAAAAATTCTAATTTTTTTTTAAATTCTCTAAAAATGTACAGTATAGATTTAAAAAATTAATAACATACATTCACCCTTTTTCGAGTTTGAATAATTTCCAATAATTTTGTGTCATATAACGTTGAATTTGTTTCGACAGCAATATAAAAGTACATTTTTCCTTTAGTAAAATAACTTAAAATAATTTAAATTACTGGAGAAATTATGTGGAAATTATCAAGATAAATCCTATATTTCGCTAGAAAGAAGATATCTTTTTATATATATTTTAATATTTATATGATATGAAGTAAATTCGATAATGTAACACAGTGTTATTAAAAAAGCCAAGCTTAAAAAAAGCATAATTATTAAATTTTCAAAATTTTATTACAAAAAATGCTTATTCTACATTTTCAACTTATTTTTTAATGGGAGAAATTAATTTTTCTTTCCACTTATACTAGATTTTCCAATCCATTTTATATATAAATTCACCGAGAATAAATTTTCGATAAAAACAAGTGTAAATTTAATTAAATTATTGGTTATATATATATATATATAAATATATATATAAATATATATATAAACTATACATAAACATGTATAAACTGTTTATTCCATGACATTGTTTATTTCAAAATCATAAAAGAGATGTGACAGATGTAAACAAATGATGTGAAATTTTTTATATAAAAGAAACATTAGAATTCTGACATCGGAGAATCTTTCTTTCTGTTCGAAAGAAGATACGAATACAATAAGCGTATTGATTGGTTTTTCGAAGCTGAGCTTCAATCGGATTATATTCTATAGAAAGAAGCCAACCAATAATTTTTCGATTGTTGATTGGTTCCTTTCTGCAGAATTCAAGATCCAATTTTATCTCGTTTCAAAATAAATCGCACATCAATGTTTCTTGGATTTTGTTTTGCTGTCTGAACATCCACGCTACAGCGATACATTTGTACGTTTTTTTGCACTTTCTACGCTTATTTGTTTTTAGTCTTCTCTGTTCAAAGCGTGATCATGTTTTATTCCAAGTATAGAAAATATGAAAAAAAACACATCGTTCTCTACATTTCCTCTAAAACCAAACCTATTATATCAACAATTGTATTTTGCGATGTAAAATTTCTCAAACATTTGTAATTATTTATAATATTTACAAAATATAACAAAAGTAATTCCTATTATATTTTAAAATGATGTATTTTTCGATATTTTATCATAAAAAACACCAATTTCGATATTTTATCATAAAAAAACACCAATGCTCGAAGGTTTCTATTCTGTCTGTGTGTATTCTGATTTAAATTTTTCTAGGAGAGAAAACAGGTCACAAAAAATCTTTGCTGTATTTATTTTATTTCTCAAACGAATTTGCAATCAAGGCAGCAGATTGCACTATCGCGTCGCATATAAAGCACAGTACCCGATATTTCCTACGTTACCAGAGAATTGCTTAAAGAAATTTATCAATCATGCTTCGGACAAAGTTATAGCAAATTCATTTGTAATAGTCTCTCTATAAATTGAAAAAGAGACTAAAAGCTATGATGATTTATTAATAACAATTCTCCTTTAAACAAAAATCTTTTTCCTTTAAACAAGATAATGCACATAAACTCAAATGCATACGATGCGTGCATATTATATTTCTGATATTAAATATTAATATCATAATAATGCTATATATTGCTACATGGTATGCAAAGTGAGTCTCTCACATAACACTTTGAAAATAATTTCTAAGATATATACAAATAAATTATTCAAATAAATCTTTTACACAAAGATTGTATGATATTAGGTATGATAGTGTATGACAAAGACATTCCATAATCGGCATGATTTTAAAGGAAAGCTGCAAGATTTCAAGATTTTTTACATCAAATAATTTTTTTTACATAAATCGGTTAATTTTTAATTATTTTGTCTGTAAGATAAAATCATGAAAAGATTTATGATTTACAAGATATATTTCATAATATGCAATGAGATATAAAATATCTTGCAAGTTCTCTTGTATCGAAATATTTGCTTTTCACAAAATAATGGATAGAATAAATTAATAATCATGTTTTCATACAACTGCACATCTTTTAATATAAATGTGTTTGCTTATAAAATATTCTTCATAAATAAATCAGACTTCTGCCAACAAAAATATTAAAATAAAGTCATCGAAAATTGTATAAAACCTCTACATACTACATATTTATGTCACGTGTCAAAATAAATTATGAAATGTCTCGTAAACTGATTTTTTTATAATTATATTCTTACTTTTATATGCAGAGGATGACGAGAGGAATTAATATAAACGTAAATATCAAACATAATTTTATTTAAAAAAATTTAAGATGAATTTGAAATCTCAGCAGTGTCTTCACTCGAAACAAATTCATGTCACTGACAAAAATACCTTTCTCAAAAAGTTCTCTCGTGTAAATTTTGTATGAAATGTTTCTCTCGCGCAATGCACATTTTACAAATTATCCCAAGTAAAAATGTCAAACGACAACATATTGTTTTATCGCGATGCGCCCTCATCGACACGTGTCTTGTTCTCGTCGGCGGCGTAATCAATTTGCGCATTATTCAAAATTATTTTTCCACCTCCTCCGACATTTCGCCGCTCGATTTCGCTCGAGGCGCCCACGTTGCGCGTTAATCGCACCGGATACACGATTGCGACGTAAATCGTGCCCGTTCGCCTCGTTAATGCAAATCAAAATTGTCCCGGAAATGTCATTACGGAACGGCTCGCGGCGCGTTATCGCGCGGGGGCGGGAGGCGGAGGGGAAGGGGAGAGAGGAAAGGGGAGGAGGAGGAGGAGAGGAGGGAAAGGGGGAGACGCAGGGTGTAATACGTTTTTCATCGTGTCAACGTAGCACACGTTATTCCCGCAGATTGCGCTCGCCGCGTCGTCGTTTAAGAGCCACCCCGCGGAATATATCCGCGACCGGTTATAAATTACGACGCTTATCGCGCTATCCGCTACAACGTCCCCGTCGCTTTCGCAAACGTGCGCGACACGACAGAATGTGTGTATCACCACGAATCCCGAGGTGTATATCTTCGAAAGCATTAAGGGCGCGGGAAAAATGTCGCGGGGAGAAGAATATATGTACGGAGCTATATTTGAAAAAAAAAAAGAAGCAAAAGCTCGAAATGCTCGATGTGCAAGGAGTCGTGTGCGGAAGACTTATTTATTCCCCATTTCCCATTATCAATTAATTTCGGAATCCCCGCTATTTTGTTACTCATTAAACACTAGCTTGTTAATTATTTCAATTGAATAATTAGCCATATTTTCTAATTAGCCGTAAATTCGATTATTAATGATCGAAATCTCCGATAAATAATTTCATCCTACACTGAAAAAAAAATTCTGGGTAAATCTATGGGATGCATTTAGTAATGCATTTTTTGAAATATTTAGTTTTTATCATCAAGTATGATAATAATAACAAAATATTTAGTAATAGTTATAAACATTTTCCAAAAATAGTTATAAATATTTTACGTTTAATTGAGTTCACTAAATATTAAAAATAATTAAATAATTTCGTCTTAATCACCTATACGTTTAGTTGAAACTATTTCACCACAGCGGTGGGTAACATTTATCAAGTTTGGATTATTATAACCAAGCCTTTTTTTCAGTGTATATCGATATGATTGTAATACGTGTAACGTGTTATATTTTGTGTAGTCGGCGCGATTGAGCGCGTCGAAATTTTTTTCGCCGAGCTTTACGATGGGTTTGCGTGTTTCCCAGCGAGCGGTGCCCTTCGAACACGTCATATCACGAGAAGTGGCGCGATGTCAGATACGCGCGCCGAAAAGCTATAACCCGCGACGCTATAAATCTCGAGGAAATCAGCGGACCTTTCAGGCTCGCCGACGTTTTTCGACGTTACACGTGGCACCCCTCTTTCCCCTTCACTCCCAGTTTCACCCCTGTCCCCCAAGGCCACGCCTATCCCCGGCACTCACGTGACAGTCTTCTTTAACCCGCAACCACGTACGCACTCGACTTTATACATCGAATACCGCAGAGCCGCGTCATCTCCTATTGCGCGTTTACGTTACGGTACTTCAACCCTCCGCTTTTCTTTATAAACTTGGAGCTTATGCGCACCTCGCCGCAGTTTATCGGTAATTGACCTTTGAGGATAGTGTTTAAAGGGGCTAGCGGGCGACTCTCTCGATGACACTCGTTGCGGTATAAAAAGAGACGAGGACCCGCAGTGCGAAAAATTCGCTTTGCGAAATTGGATATCCGCCTTGCAAAATGCCTCTATACGCTTGAAAACGTAAAGACTGAAAAAGAATTGCGAAATTTAAATAACAAGATTTTACTCTCTGCTCTCTTTTTATTATTCAATAAAATATTCCTGATATTTGCCAAATTTGTTAAGAGTTAAAAGAAGGTTTATATTTTTATTTCGAGTCTCCAGTTTCCAATTGAAATCAATTAAAATGGTCGCCAACTAGTTCGATTCAAATAGTCACCATTGAATTCAATAATTTTTTTTTGAAAGTTTTCGATTATCTTTTAAATATCGCTCGAAAATTTACTTAACGGGGAATTTGATAGAGAAATAAATCGTTTTTGTAACATGTCGATATACATTTTACGTCTTGATAAAGAAACCTACAACGTTTTCACATTAACCTTGATGGAAATAATTTTTGTAAAATTATCAAAACTATATTTTTTTTTAAATAAAAAGAGAAAGATAAAGGATTAAGATTTGTTATTACTATTAATTTTACTTGTAATAAATGAATGTTTTCTTCATAACTTGTTATAACAAATGCAACGATATGACAATTAAAATTTATAAGATGATTATACAACTAGCTAATATTGGAAACATTAGACTATCTGACGGCCGATACTTTCATTTTTCACGTATACACACATGTATCAAATATAAAATAATTTGATGAAATCAATATTATTATATTATAATATTATTTAAATATATAGAAAATAGAAACAACAAAAATTAAAGAAAATATAGTTATAATTATATGCGGAATACAATTTTTAAAACTAATTAAGATTTGTCATCTAATATTATATTGTACGTGTGCATGTGTGAAAGAGAAAGAAGGAGCACGGATAATCTTATTTGTAACGCACTGCTCGATAAACTTAAAACGATAGCAATTTCCGAGCAAGTGACAGCGGACGTCAGCTGCCGCTCGTGCGTGATGCGCCGAAATGAAATCAGCGAATGTTGCATATACGCGTCGCGGCCGACATATCGTTTTCTCTTTGTTTTTCCCTCTCTCCCGCTTTCATGTAACCCGTCCTCTCATCTCCGGAACTCGGCGAGGGCTTTAACGCGAGTTTTTAGTTTAACTAGCCCTTCGGGCTGCATTTTTCAGATACGTATGGTACGTGGCCGTCGTTTGAGAGCGCGCGCATCTCTCTCCCTTTCCAGGCGCATGCATATTCATACATCTTTTTCAATTGCAGAGACGTCTGTCGCCCCTTTATTCCGCGACTTTTGCAAAATATTTGCTCGCATATTTGATTCACCGTAGTCGGCCTTTAAAAATGTACCTCCATTTCATCCAATTTCACTCTGAATTCCTTTAATTCGACGTGAGAGCGCACGGCTCGAAAGTATAAATGGCGCGCGCGTCCAAGTTTTATGTACGTTTGTCGACACATGCGAAAGATGTGCCGTTTAGCTCGCATCTCGTCGGTTGCGCTTAACGCGACGAGGGTCCAATTCGAGAGTAATTTGCAGTTTCCAGCGAGCCGTCGCGGCTGGAAACTCTTCTCGTACCGAGAAGATTCGATTCGACGGAGGTAGACGCAAATGGAGCATCGCGCATTGTTGCATTTATTAGCGTGGCGCAGTTCGATGGTTAACGAGCTGGAATTCTCGTTTATTTCCGACCGCCCTTCGCGCGAGCCCCCGCTTGTAATGGATACTCTCGCGATTGCCAGTCCTATCGAGCTCTTCCTCACTCCTGACTCGTTACATCTTTTGTGCCAAGTTGTTCGATTCCCTCGCGCGTTTTTCTTTGATCGCCCGCTGCTCATTATTCGGCGAGAGAGAAAAGAAAGACAAATTTTTTTCTTCATCGTTTTCGTCGTTTCTACAAAAGATCCCGAAATGAAGAATTTATGCTTAAGATGTATGCTTTTAAGAGTAATTTTTGAAAAATCAAGAAAAGTTAAAATTAAAGAATATAAAGATTATAAAATTTATTAAAAAGTGGATTTAAAACGTGAAAGATATCTCTCGATTTTAAATGTAAAAAGCCTTTAAAAAAAAATAAATTTTATAAATTTTGAAGAAAATTCTCTTATTTCAGGTTTTTTCAACCTGTCTAATTTAAAGACAATTGTTCTGCAATAATTACTACCCAATAAATATATAAATGACTTGTATAAATACATGTTCGTAAATTTAAAATATTTACTCTTTAAACTCTGCGTCAATTAAATTCAAGGGAATTTTGACAAAGTTTTCAAGTTCTTCATTAAAGAGACGCGATTCCAAAGTGCGATCGAATCGCGACGAATCTGCAATTTCGAATCGGTTATTAGAATACAAATTTCTGTAGCAGCCTGAGCATTCGAAACGGAGGCGAGCGGAATAAATTGATGCCGCTTGACAGCGGAGAGAAAATGCAAATGAGCTATCGCGCGTAGTCTTTTTACCTCCGGCGGCGAGTTGTACTCGGTGCTTAATAGGCTAAAGTTCTCGCTCATTTCCCGCCCTTACAAGAAATCGTAATAACGCTCGCCCCCGGACCGTTCTATCTATCCAACTGTCCCGTGCAACCTTAGCGCGGTGCCGTGGCTTCCTTTAATCAGCGATCTCGCGTCGCCCCCGCCCTCACGTTGTTTATACATTCTTCCATCAGCCGAATTCTTGTGTCACGAGCGCGCTTTTTCCGCGGGATGTACGTGCTCGTTAAGTTGGCACGTCGCCAATCGCGGGCGTACGCGCGACTAAACGCGCATAACGAATACGCGGCCGTGCAAAGCCGAGGGAAGAGCCGACGTATGTTATTTCCTTTGACTTTTCGGGAAGGGTACTTTGGAAAGTTGAGTTTCCCAAAAGAGAGATATCGAAACACAAATTGAATAACGATATATAAAGTATATCATCTTCTATGATTTTCTAGATGTAAAACGTATCAAGAGCAAACATTTTTCATATCTAAAAAAAAATCTGTTACTGCAAAATCTTTATAGATTATATATATATCTTGTCTTCTTTTTCTATTTATCCTTTTCGCACGTGATTAAAAATTGCAATAGTTTAATCCATATACAATGTGTGAATCATTAAATTTTAACAAATTTATGAAGCTTATTAAGCGTATTTAATCGAAAATCTAAATAAAAAAATATTTGAAAATTTGATAAAATTATAAAATTTTTACGAGATTAATTATATATTCATATCATTATATGTGTAAATCTGTATTTTATTAAATATAAATTTTTTCCAATCTATTTGTCAAAACAAATTGAAGTAAAACAGAGTTACAGAAATAAGATTCGAGTGCTCTCGTGATATAGTTTACGCAGGAATTAATATTAGCGAAATGATATTAAAAGAAAAGTTATATTTTGTTGTAAAAGCTTGCAATTATATTTCTTAAAATACGAGGGAAGAGAAAATGAAGTTTTTGTAATTCTCTTGGAAAAATCTTGCCACATGCACATGCACACGCACACCAATCTGCATTGGCGGGCTTGCGAGCGTCGAACGAAAGTCGTTGGGAAGTTTCAGTTGGCCCTGCGAGCGACGAAATATCTCGAGCGCAATTATCCGCCGCCATATATACATCCACTGCGATGCGGTGCGGTGCGGTGCGGTGCGGTGCGGTGCGGTGCGGTGCGGTGCGGTGCGGTGTGGCACGAGATGCGCTCCTGAAACGTTTTGCAGGTAAATGCGGTCTCTAAGCGGCCGTGTCGGGGAATACGTTCGACGGTGCAGCGGGCAGGGGCCCGGAAATGTGGTACGCGAAAGCACGAAACGCGCGCGTGACAAGAAACTACGGCCACCTCGCGCATGTCGTGCATCTCGCCGCGCGCGCGAAACCGAGCAGCAGCACCGCAGAAAATTCCTCGATATCGATCCGCGTCGTCGGACTGAGACCGAGAGCGAACGGACGGACGAGCGAACCAGCCAACCAACGAACGAACGAACGAATGAACGAACGAACGAACGAATGAACGAACGTGTTGCCGGATCCTCCGTGCTGCTTTAATTAAGTTAAATTGCGCCACATTCCTGAGGAGGTGGCACAGCGGTTCTTACACTCTCACGGATAGAATTCGTGGTTCACGTGCCATTCCTTTCGCAAAAATACTGGCGAATTTTGTTAACACTTTCTCTCCATAAATATGTAAATGACTCGAGATATAAATGACGAATTCTGCCGAATTTTTCAAGTTTTTTTTTTATTCACCTGTGTGAATAAAAAATATTACAAAATATATACACTGTGCATTCTAATATACTTCGCTATAGTTTTCTTCATAATTTTGTATATTATGATTAAATTATATTATAATGAAATTATTAAAGATTGCAATTATCAAAGAAAATAGACTGTAATTTTACTGCAAAGGAAAACTATCACTGAAATAAAAAATGTTGACCGAAATAAACGGGCAATTTGTGCTAAATGGGAATAATTAATTAATTATATACATTTATATTTTTTTGTTTCTCTCTGTTTTTACAAAATATACACATCTATAATATATAACGATCGTTGAATTACATAAAAGACAACCAGGGTCGAGCAATCAACGAATTGGAAATCGAATAACAGGTGCACAATAATTGCATTTATTTCAACGACAAGAAAGAAAGCGAGATGTGTGGATATAATGTAAAATAAAATGATATAAAAAGAATGAATCGAAATCAGATGGAAATTTTTTTCACCCCGTGAAATTGAAAAATCACAGGAATCGGTTTCGAATTTCTTGCAATGTATTTTCATTTGATCCCTTTCAACGTGAAATCCATTAACTATAATTTAAATTAACAGTCTTTAATAATTTTTTTTCTCACACAGAATACTTTAATCGTTACAATTATTATATCAATTTACATTATGCGACGCAATACGAGAAAATATTCCTCTATAATGTATAAACATATTCATTTACGTTGAATCTACGTGAAACACGACACGTATAAAGGCAAATGTACTTTTATATATGAAAGAATAATTTATCGTTATCGTATAAAACGTGAATCGATACTATTACCTAAATTTAGCGTGTCGCGCGATCCAAATGCAGATTCTCGGCTTTTTAAAAACGGGAAAGTGCATTCTTCCTTAAAATCGGGGGGATGCGCGCACGTCGCCGTGAATAAAGGAGGAGCCGGTGCGTGCGGATAATGTATGGTATCGATAACAGTGG
This sequence comes from Camponotus vicinus, assembly GCF_025532165.1. Taxonomy (NCBI): domain Eukaryota; kingdom Metazoa; phylum Arthropoda; class Insecta; order Hymenoptera; family Formicidae; genus Camponotus; species Camponotus vicinus. The sequence goes on along the minus strand of NW_028141980.1, from coordinate 18,975,320 downwards.
GTCGGGACAAACGCGTAATAAATTCGAGGTCGGCCGGATGAGAAAGTCAGCGCGTGGATTGTGCACGCTATGAAACAATCGTTATAATTAGAGCGGTTTCGTGCGCGGCCCTTTTACCGCGAGAACAACGTCGAAGGAGCCGAATGAATAGCCGGGGTAGCGAAACAAAGAATTCCCCGGCCTGAATTCTTGACACACTCGTTCGTTATTCGCGCCAAATCCTTTCATTCGCAGCGCGATGTCTCTTTAATATGAAAATACCGCCAATTCCATTCTCACACAAATACGAAATCTACGCAAATTTCAGACATGAGCAATTCTCTCAACAACCCGCTGTGTTATTCGCACAGATTTTTCGACACAATCACCCGCACGAGATGTATTTTACATTCCAACATTGTATCTCTTCGCTTTATACATTATTAATTAGTGTTTCAAATTTGATTACGTAAAGGTTGAAAACATGCCATTTCCTCACCCTTTAAATAAAGATGAATGCAACATTTTTTTTGTATCTTTAATTGTGGGGCAATATACATCAAAGCGATATAAAAAATAAATTAAAGATTTTAACAGTTTAAATAATTATACAAAAATTTAATTAAATTAATTATTTTAATAAAATTTTGTTTATACATATAAACATTTATATATTAAAATGGCCTTTTTAACACAAGTATATGATTTTAAATCAAAGTTGAATTATTATACATATATAATGTATGCCTGGATTCTCTCTCAAGTTGAGAAACAAATAATTTGATAAGCAATATTAATGGTTAATTAAATTTAAAATAATATACACGGTAAATTCACCATATTCCTCGCGGTGTGAATTAGGTGATAGAATTAAGTTTTTATTCGTGTATATTTTACTTCACGTAACTTTCGATCGATTGTATATTGTATCTATTATTGGCGTGGAATATGCATGTTTGTATTTATATCGGCAACGTTCAATTTAAGAACGGATAAAAGCTCTCAATCGATAAAAAACTTTTGCCCAATCAATTTAAAAAAATTTCAATGTATTTTACACCTCGTCCGTGTAATTGAAAAAAACTTTAAAAACGAATTTTGATCGATGTGGGCGTAAATGTCGTAAGGACTTTTACAAAAGCAAATGTACGGTATAAATCACCCCTCAATCAAATTACGCAACAAAGGTATTAAATTTGTAATGTATTAAAGATTAAAGATTAAAGATTAAAAATTTGATGGATGGATGGATGGATGGATTATAGATTTAATTTTATCCGCGATTCGACTAGCTTAGGAAAGAAGTGGCATACCGTTATCTCCGATAGAGAATAGAGAAAATTCATTTGAGCGGATTTTACACCTATTGTTACTATCGATGAATTGGGAATAAAGCGGCAGGCGCGCGTCATACCGGGTAACACGTATTATATCGCAGATATAGCGGTGTGCATCGTAAAAAAATGTATAGACAGAGTGCCGGGGCCAATAAAACGTGATTGATACCGTGCGAAGTTTCGAGGGGGAACGGCCGATGCATATTAAGCTTGCAACGAGTCGCATGTGTCAAACATCACGGCCGCTTCGTGCGAAAAACGCCGTGTTCCGAATAAGAGCGGCGCCAACGTTTGCCCGCTAAAAATTCTGATGCCCGTTTAAATCCGTTTGAATATCGAGATTGCTAATCGTGCTATTTAATCGCGTCGCGAAACCGGCGAAAAACGACAATCCTTTTATAAATATTACAATATACTAAATATCGAAAAGCGCGACACAAAATTAATTTGATCAATGCCAGCTTTATCGATTTGCACTAAAATCTTATTATGCTCCGTTATCGTTTCGCGTTTTGTAGGTTGACAAATGTCGATACGTCACTTTTTCGATAAATGTAATATAAACGTTATTAAGCATGAGAACAGAGTCTTGAATAAAATATTTTAAGTCTTGAAATTTTTATGGACGGAAAAGTTTTAAATTTGCGAAAAAGTCGATCGCAAACTGAATTTACGGAAGATGTTTAAGGCATAATTGTGCGCCAATTAAATGCAAAATTTATCCATGTCGCGAGCAAGAATGGCTATTTAAATATAACAAACGGCATTACCGAGTAAGTTCTCTCTCGCTCTCTTTCTCTCGAGTCATCTTCTCCACCATGGAAAATTGCGCGGTCGTGCGGAGAATGGTGCGTAAAATCTACGGAATGTTGATATGAATCGATTAGTGACGGTGCAATAAGCTCGACCCGCCGGGAAGGAAAAAACCGGAAGAGAAGGCGCGTGCACCGCGCGAGGCGATCGTTATCGTGGATCGTTATCATACATTGGATCGTGGTTAAAAAAAAACAAAAAAAAAAACGCATTAGCATTCGCGGAATCATGTCGACGCATTAAGGAGTGAATGTCCTCCTTTCTTTCCTCTCTTTCTCTCTCTCTCTCTCACCTCTCGTCTTAATTTGAGGGCCACGGAAGATTTATTTCTCCGGCCTGTGCGATATACCTTCTTTCTCTCCAACCCCCTCTCGCCCCTTCTCTCTCTCTCACCCCACCTCCTCTCCGCCCGAGACTCACTTTGTAGTACCTTCTCCGTCGTAATGCGCTATTGTTCGATATATATCCAGCGATGCATATTCATGGCGCAGAAATGCACTCGCGCTTGCCATTAACACTTTTGCGGTGGCGGCTCGTGCCGCGACTTTGCAGCGAATCGTATACATTTGTCCCGCGATCCGCCGTGAATTTCACTTTGATGCATTTCACCGACCGATCGTTATTACACCGCAATGTTACCCAACCACTGGAAAGAGGAGAGCGGAGAGAGGAGAAAGGGGAGGAAAACCCCGCACGGCATTGTTCTCTGTTTTTATGCACACGCCGAGCAATATTATATATTAGCGATCGCGGTTAACTAGAATTCGCATATCCGGGAGAGAGGAGGAAGGGGAAAGGGGAAAGAAATCGAATTATTTATCGCGTTTGTGTGCGAGCGAGCGAAAACACTCGCCGAACGCAAACGCCAGGAAGGAGGAGGGTTGAAAGGCGGCTCGAATGCAATCCAATTAGGGATCGATTATTATCGACAGCGATATTGCGCACCGTAATCAAGTACGAGGAGGTCCGGGCTTTCTTGTCGAGGGCGTCCTTGATCGAACCGGCCGTCGATGTTCGGCGTCGCTTCCAAACTCGAACACGTAGAATGCGCACCTAGAAAGCGCGCGATTCTTTCCCCCGGCGAATTTATTCCTCGGACGTGGCCGGCATAGCGACAGCTGTATGCTCGAGATTTATGTGAATCCGGCACACACATACGTCCTCGGGTGTGTACGTGTGCGTGCTTCCGCGGAACATATTCGACCGTGCGCCCCGCGATAATTAATGGTTACTTTTAAAGCGTTATAAAACGCGTCAAAGAGTCGACGAGACCTTTGCCGTGATTTACGACGCGCGAAACGAGCCTCCCGAGAGAACGGGGCTCTTAACGTTTTCTGAGCGACCGGCGACGTTATCCCTCGCGAGCTTGTCGGCAGATATCCTCTCAGCCGTCTCTCCTCGATCTGCTCGAGAGAGATCGCGAAAATCAATTCGAAAGAGTATAACGGAAGCAGATTCTCTCATTAGTCTGCATATCGCGAATCTCATTCTGTATTAAAAGTGTATGAATAATCACACACAATCTTACATTTTCGCATCCATTTATATCAACAGAATAAACTCTTATGATCATGACATAATCGCGAGAAAATAGAAATGACATATTCTAAAAATTGTACTCTTGTGTCGAGCTAAATTTTGCGATACAATTTTTATTTTTACAATATTTATTTAACTCTATTTTTAAGTGCCCTAAAAATTTGCATTTTAATAATAACATTGAATAATAAACATTTGTCCTTTTTAGTAATCTTGAATAATCTCCAACTTGAATAATACACGTCCAATTCATCTTTCATTCTTAAATGACATTTGTTGAAGGAAAAAATATCATAGCACTCCATTTTTTAAAATAATAACTAAAAATGACTTGAATTCTGCATTTTCTATCCACAAGAGAAAATACATTTTGAGTTTAGTCTCCTATATATATATATTACCAAACATAAAGCTGCGTTCAGCAGGAAAAGCTGCTTTGCAACTGTTGTAAAATTCGTGAATCTGATTGGTGTATGCTCTTAGATTCAGTTAAAATTAAGAGCATACACCAATCAGATTCACGAATTTTACAACAGTTGCAAAGCAGCTTTTCCTGCTGAACGCAGCCAATATTCCTTTTAATCTGTCATCAAAGCATCATGTTCTAAGCGCGCTGACCTTAAAGATGGAATGGTTGATCGATCAAAGCGTCAAATGGAGGTGACATTTGTTTTCGTATTGTAAAGGTGTTTCGAAAATGCAAGTCTTTTTGCGAAGGAAAGAGATACGAGTGAAAAACTTGTGTATTAGCGTCGAAAGTTCCGACACATTTTGCATCGTGCATTCGTCTTTTATGAGAGAATGACATTTGACGGCCTTGTGACGTAGCGAAATCTCAGGACGTCGAAAGTAGCGAGTTGACTGAATGCGCGTTACACCATTTCGATATTCGCAGTCGTCCGCGAAAGGAGTCACACTTATCACTTATATAAGTCTGTGATACGTCACCTCTTTGCAAATCTGCGATGCATGCACGGGAGGTGCGCGTATATATATGCGGGAGAAAGGAAAGCCTGCATGACAGCGACACATCTCTGCTGTTAAAAGTTGCATACGGAAGAGAACAATATTGGCAGGGAGACGTTACAATATGGACATAGATAGAAGCAAATAAGATTTACGTCGCATTTCATCCATCATCGCGAACTGCTTTCTCACTTTACTCTCGGTTCGCGCATCGAATATTAATCTATAAATATTAAAAATATCTCACCGTAATTAATCGTAAATCAAGACTCGACATTTCCAGCTCGAGAATCTTTGGCAAAAACAGATATAAATAAAAGCGCAAAATAATATATTTGAAAAATCTCCTTTCAACTCGACATCATTCCGCTGCGCAAAATTAAATAATCTCTAAATGTCTCCAGAACGAAAGCGACGTCAGTCGCACTGACAGGTGCAAACGGATTACCGAGAGATTGCTACGTTTACGAGTTTTAAGTATCGTTCGCAGAAGCCTTTGGAAAATTACAATGCAATTTTATAGCGGCACAGAATTCTTAATTCATTGCAGTCTTAATGCTTAATAATGCTCCTGTAAAGATAAATTAAAAGAGTAATTTATATCTTGACAGTAATTTATATATACATTATATTAAAAGAATAGTAATATTTATATGTTTATTATAATAATTTATATTTTATAAAAATTCTTTTTGTAAAATCATAGGTTAATTAAACTTTTTCATATATTTTTTTCTTTTTTTATCCTCTACTATAATTTTTCTAAAATTAAAATTATCTAGTATTCCATTCATTATAGTAATCGAGATAAATTGTAGTAAATTTCTATTTCACGAGTGTTTTACACCAAGTAAATAGTTAATTTAATTATAACCAACACTTTTTACGTCCTATGTAAAAAAGTGAGATTAAATCTATTTAATCGCTTGTGTGAGGAAGATAAACTGATTCTTAGATTGTCAAAAGCAGAAAAGAACAAAATAAAAAATTCAAACATTCTTTTTATATAATTCTTATTCTTATTTTTTATTCACAAATTCAATAGGATGTCAAGTTCTTTTAATTCATTTTTGTAGCGATTATAGAATACAATAGTTTGCTCGGCACCTGCAGACGTCGTCGTTTCTATCTAACCATAACCCCCTGACGTCGACGAACAAGAATGCTTGTGGAAAGCAATGGTATCGTCAATTCTCATTGTTCTTCACTACAGTTGCTTCAAAAGCAAGAGTGCATGCAAGTATAACTAAATTCGAACTACATGTTTTTATTCTCAAATTTATATTATAATTTATAATATATTCTTTATATATTCGATTAGCTTAAATTATTGAGAAATAGCATGTTTCAATATATTCGAGAGAGTTAGAATATACAAATTACAATAATTTGTTATGATTTATGTATTTATTATTATTTTGTGTGTACATTCTTAAAATACCGATAAACATCGCGAGCATAATGAGTATGTCGCTTTTGGAACGATGTTGCTTCAAATTTGCTAGGTCAAATTTTCCAGCCTATTGCATAGCTTCGCTGCAAAATTTTCTCTCGGAAAACTTGCGAAGTAGATTGCCCGGTAGCGTATACACGACGACCAGCTTGCCGTGCTTGCAGGGCAAATATATAGTCATCACCTATTTTTTACAGAAGCTTTGTGCTATAATGCAAAAACTTGCAAAGTTCAAAGTCTGTAATCCGACTGCACGTCGACGTAAAATAGTCAATCAAAATGTACAACGTTTACGCTGCTATTTTTCCGAGTTTCCCCAAGACTGAGGGAACGGAGATGTTAAATAAAATGATTAAGTAATGAAATAAAAACCAAAGATACGAATCGAGCAAAAATATTCGCTTCAATTATCGCCAATTGAACAACGTTCTTTAGAATTTTCGTCTTTATCGTTATTTTTTCTGCTTCTCGCGCATTTGAGAGGAACCGCGATACAAAAGATGTTGCAAAAAAATATTGAAAATAAAAAATTTACCATTATCGCTCGCGATACAGTTTACTCCTGCACCACGTTCTTCTACAAACGGTACTTTGCGTTAATTCGACGAAGGAGTTAAATCCCGCGTCGCGGGAAGATCGCCGTCGACGGAAACGTCGATTAATTTTAACACAAGGCCGCGGAGCGGAGCGTGTTTGCGAATTCGGTACATCGCGGAGACCTGGCAGATGCAGCCGCAACGCGCGTACATTAGAGTATGTGCGTGTAACGCGCATAGGATGAAAGCCCGTGCGAGAGGCCAACGCGCGTCCGGCACACGGGTCGATGATTCAAGAGTTACCGCTCCCTCCCTCTCTCTTTAAAGCGTAAAATTTATGGCGCATAATATAATATCATTACGTCATATCGGCTCCGATTTCATTCGCCCCGCGCGATTTGGATATCGGTTTCCGGCCGCCGAAAGGAAGAGCGCGATATTCGCGCGCCGGGGAGCGAAAATTCGCGTGCTCGAATAAAATTATCCGTCGGGGCAGCATAGTCCAAGTACAGTGGATATGTATGTAACGGAGCATAATATATCGGGTACCCCGCCGTGTAATGTATCGGATAACTGTCAGACGGATATAGCGAAAGTTTCGCCTTCCCGCTTAAGACACGCTTAAGCGATTTTGCGTTTCTCGGGGATAACGCAGATGTTAGTTTTGCGTTCGCGGACGTAGCAAGAGCGGAGAGAATCGGGGGAAGATCGGGGGGAGAGCGAGGAATAGCGGGGAAGAGCGGAAGAGAGCGCGCGATGCATCTCACATTAATGTATTCCTTGTGCATGCTCGGGCTGCCGCCACGTGGGTTTAACGCGGAGATTCGTAATCATTTTTCTTCCGTTAGGGGAGACTGTTTAAAGAGTTTAAAATTTATTTAAACGCTTCCGAGAGAGAGAGAGACGGGGCTCGGGCCCGTGATCCCAACACGCGGGACCAATTGTTTCGTTTAACGATAATGCGCCGCGCAAATAGACAGCGTCGAGAACAATTTAACCGCTCTCGAGACAACAGAGATTGCAATTTCCGGATCAAAGCGATGCCTGGTTGCCAATTAGACGATTCAACCAACTTCCGGGGCTCGGAAAATCATAGGGCAACCATTACGCAACACCAATCTACGCGTCTGGTGAAAAAAACAAGCGAAATTATCTTCAAACGACTACACTTTTATTCGATCAATATCGTTGAAAGATCGATGTATAATGGCGACTTTCCAGCGATACGTGATACGCAACGATTTATCGCACTCTGACGCGTAACAGTTATTTCAATCTAAATATGTATATAAATGTGCGCGCGATTTGTGAGAGATTTATAATTCATATTTCTGAAATATACATAATTTAGAGTTCCAAATTAAGTTCCTCCACAGAATTTTGATTTCACTGAAGAGCAGTATAAATTGGATGCAGCGTTCGAGAAAAGCAGTGAATTAAGACTAGAGAAGCTTAAACTCAATTGTAACAAATGGCAATTTTAACATTCCGCAATATTCAAGACGGAAAAGTCGGAAAATTATCAAACTTATATTTTTGTGAAACAGAGCGGAAATTTGCTTTCTTATATTTGTGAATCTTAATAGTAAATTATATATTAAAATCATCATTTTTTTTCTCTATGTTTAGACAGTGAAAATGCGTAGACAAACGTAGAATATCGAGAAAGTGGAGTAACCATTTTCACAAGGCTCTTGATTGTTTTGGCTTTTGATGAAGAAAAGAGGGGAAATACAATTATTATTTATAAAATATTTTAATCCTCGGACTTAAAAAGTTTAATCTAAGCTGTAAAGTATACTTAATATTCGAGAAGGAAGAGGGAAAGGAAATGGCATTAAATTTATGTCTTATAATAATGCACCAAAAATAAATTTTTTCCTGTAAAGTATCGGAATTTTGACGTAGCGTTTATGTGTTTACTAATTGCATCAAATAACTAATCATTGTTGCTTGTCAACGACATGATTTTATAATGAGCAATTTAAAATTCGATCGAAACTGTTACAATCGATGCCCGAACTGATCCAACTAGGACAGATTAAAAAATTGACGTCGAGTATCGGCAAAATGCCAAATACGATATTCCGTTTCTCATGACAATGAAAATATTTTTAAAACTTTGCCCTCGTAAAAAAAGTACAATTTATTATCTCAGCGTCATAAATTATTTAGTTTCATACCTGAAAACGCGTTTAAGACGGTGAATTAATAAACGCAAAGTTTGGAATGCTTCTTTTACGATGATTCACAATATGTCATCCCTGACAATTTACTACTCGATTTTCGTTTTCAGGATGATTGTTGCGCGAATGTACTTGAATAATTTAAAGGAAAATTAGCGAGAGATGCCGGGAAGGTTTTCAGCTGATAAAATTATCCATCGCTCGGCAAACGGATAAGCCTCCGACTCGAGCAATTATACGCGGACTCTTGCGAACGACAGAACTCATTCCGCTTTAGCCACCTTTCGAGCCGGCGCGTTTACCGAGGTAATAAAGAGCACGCTATATAAAGACTCGGAGAACGAAAGGTAATCAGCACTTACGTGTTCGTGTGATTCCGCGAGAATGGATGTCGGGTATCGGAGCCTCACTCGTGACTGGTCATAGCGGAGAATATACACGTTTACACTCACAACACGCGCGTACACCTACGCCACACTCTCTCTTCTCTTCTTCCCGCGGATCACGAGCGAAACTTGAAATCGCGGCGTATAAATCACAGGTTTCAGCAGCCGGGCATCGGGGTTTATATCGTTTCCCTCGGATAGAGTCTTCAAGTTTGCTTTCTCACTCGGATCATCCTCCACCCCCGTCGACCAACGGTCCCTAATTCGTTTCTCCTCTTCTCTCTCTCCTTCGCAAACCCTTCGAGAGACGAATCACATATAGGTACTTCTCGGCACTGTGTCGACTCGAGATTTTTAAGTCCCGAATGAATTATTCGCAGCTATATTCACAGCTATATTCGCAGCTATATTCGCAGCTATATTCGCAGCTATATTCGCAGCTATATTCGCAGCTATATTCGCGTCGCGAGACGACTCAACGAGTGAAACGTCAGACGACGGAGCGAGAGTGAAAACTGCGCGCCCTCGTCGCTGGTGTCCCGGTCTCAACGAAAATAGTCGTCTCCGAGAGCAACGATCGACGAACGGCGGCCCGTGTGCGGCCCGTAACCCGACACGAGTCGAACTCGCTGCCTCCTCGGAAAGGTGGTTGACGACGCCGACGCTGCAGCCACCGCCACCGCCACCGCCGCCGACGCCGGCGCTGCCTGACGGGGGTCACGAGGGTGGCTCCGGCTTCGCGACTGCGCCCTCTTTACTCTCTCCATTACGTACCTCGCACACGCGTGACCATGAGACAACACGCGTCGCTCTTTACGCGTACACCCTACGCGCGCGCGTGTGTGCGAAGAGAGGCTGGCATCTCTCTCTCTCTCTCTCTCCCTCTCTCTCTTTCGCATCCTCTTTCGCGCGCGCGCGCGCGCGCGTTTTATCTCCTCGCTGCCGTATATTTCTGAGGCCCCGGCCACCCCCATCTATAGCTCCGGACCGTGTCTCTCGCCACCGCAACACGTAGCCCCGTAGTGGCTTTCTCTCTACCATCTTCCCGCCTCGCCTCGATTGTACTTTATATCTCGCGACGTATACATCACTGTATCGCTTTATGTCTCGTATAACGTTTTATTAACCAGAAATCAAGCGCGTACAGTTCCTTCGGATCCTCTCGCTTTTCCCAGCCGGGCCTTTTACCAACCACGTTGGTCCTCGTTTTCTCTTTTAACGGCTATTCCGATTACTCGCGTTCGATCTGCGCTATTTCTTTCGACAACCTTCTCAACGGCCGTTGCCACGTGCGGCAAATGTCATTGTGTCTTTTAAAACGTTTCTATCAACTGTCGCGCTCGCCGCTTTTCACAGCCTCGCGTCCTCGCGCGCCCAACACATGTGTGCGGCCTCTGCGCGTTGTGCCTTTCTCCCCGTTCCTTTCTTATTCGTTCAGTTTTCCACATTTTTACAATGACATTTCTGTGGCTTTACATCGACGCATACGTCAACTCGCGTCTACATAAGAATGGTAACGTTGCGCGCAATTTTCCTCGAGCCGGATATGAAATGTTCTTTCCTCAGATTTTACTCCCGATCGCGGAGACGTGTATTCGTAATGCGTCATTTGAATATATACTTATTTCTGTTGTTTATAAAAATCTCGAGAGAAAGATTAAAGAGAAAATCTCTCTCTTTTCTCTAGTTGAGAAAATTCAATGACGCGGAAAGAATTAATACGACCTAATCCTCTTTCCATAAAATCCATATGTTTCAAGAATTGCATTAATCATCCGCGAGAATCGTACATATATATTGGAAAAATTATTACATCTCTGACATTGACATTTATCCTTGAAAATTGAAAAATTGCGAGCAATTATTTATATAAACTCGAACAATGATTTACAATAAATCTTTGATAAAGAGGCTAAATCTTTCTTGTAAAAAGTTTGTAATAAAGAAGAATTATGCCGCTTCTGATACATATCTATTGACATAAGTAGATACTTGTATACAGCCAACACGAGAAACAACTTTAGCGCGCTTGTAATATTCCGATTGTTCGAAGAAGCTGGCTTACCTTGCGCGCTTTAGAATTGACGCTGAGATTTAACGAGATGGACGTAAACTTTTATAAGGATCTTATTAATGATTTTATATCGTCGTGAAAACTGTTTTCATAGTTTTCCTTTATGACATTCTTCATGCAGTATTTTACGTATTACAGTCCGTCGTGCGCTTACCTGCGCATAAAATGTTAAATGTACTAAGTGCACCGATGTATTCGTCGAAATAAAACTTTTGTCTTTTATAATGTTTTAAAGCTTCGACGAATCAAGCTTCGGGAGAAGAATAAACAACGAAGCTACTTCTAATTAATTTCGAATGATTCTCTCGCCTATTGTATAAAGAAAATTTTAATATAATAATTTATATCAGAAAATGTCCTATTTTTTACATTTACATTTACAGATTATATTATGATAATTAATAAATAGCAATTAATATAATAATTAATGTGCTATTAATCATGATAATTATATACATTACAATAAAATTTATTATTACAAATGAAAAGAGCACGATATAAAGAATGTGAATTTCCTCGACATTTTCGCTAAACAAAAATCGCCTTTACAGTCGGCTGTAAAATTTATGAAGATTAACGTGATGCAATGATTCTTTTGAATCTTTGTAAATTATCGCTATACAAATATAGAAGAAGTACACATTTCGCTCGAAAGATTAATAGATATTTGCGCGGTTGCCTGCAACGTCGAATACGCTTGTCAAAAGGCGCATATTGGCAGACTATGGGGAAATTAATACCGAGGCATATGTTCCGAGCAGACCTGCCTAACCAGCGCATTAGTACGTCGCAATCGAATCCGTAGCTGGTTGTATGCACGCCGGTATGCGTGAGTGAAGGGCGGGGGAGGGAAAAGGGGAGGGTGGGAAGGGGAGGAAGAGGAAGCGAGCACAAAGTCCATGGAGGGTGCCGGTCGGATGATATACTGGATACCGGTCCGTGGTGGCGGCATGGTGGTTACAGATAAGGAGCAGGTCGCGCACCGCGGTGAGCTCCGGGAATGGAGACGGTACTAATTTAGTAAGCGCGGCGAACGAGGGTAGCGGCAATATCCACTTCCGGCTTTCGTGTCTGCCAAGACGGAAGTAACGCCGTCCCTCCCCGAAAATGCTCGAAATTTAATAGGGCGTCCATAGGGTTTCCCCGCTCGTTCCTCGCGCGAAATATCATAAATAAAAATTTCACGCGGATAAATACCTTCCCTAAATACGCGTGGCAATATTGAAAAATATAAAACGACGAGATGAAATATGGAATATTCTGGAGAAGCCAAATCCCTCGAAATATTGGTGCCATTGAAATAAATTGTACCCGAAATATTGCTTCGGTGATGCTTAAAATTGAACATGTATAAGGGATACCTCGACATATATTTTTATTCATTTAATACGAAATATCATGTCGCAAATCATGGAGAAGGCGAGAGAAGGAACGTTCTCTCCGTCTGTTTCACGACAATTTCCTTAAAACTACAAAATGCTCGTTCCTCGATAATATTTCCTCCAAAAAGTATTTGACGTTACCGGATATTTCCCGCGCAAGAAGCCGATACTCCGCAATTCCGAAATATCGTAAATATTCCAGTAACACCCGCACGCGGATAACGTTCGTAAGCGTGGGTGGGTTAGTCGAGCATATTTTATCCCTTGCGCGCATTCACACACGTTGCAAGGATTGGGTGACTATGACGAAACGCGGAGGATTTCCCAGCCGAAGATTCGAGTTTCCCGCGCGCCTCGCTGTCAAAACGGGGGAGTTTCGTACGCGGAGGAGTAAAGTAGGATACTGTGCCGAATGGTTACATAGATAAGATGAAATCCCGCTCCACGAGACAGGAGAGAATAAAAGAGAGAGAGAGACGGAGAGATCGCAAAGTTTGATCCCCCTCGTTCTCTCCCGCCACTTTGGCCTCTTTCCTTTTTGCCCTCGGATTTGTTCGACGCTCGTGGGCGCATCTCCGCCTTCCCCGTGTCGCGAAGAAAAAGGACTGAGAGAGAAAGAGAGAGAGAGAGAGAGAGGATTCAACCGGGATCAGCGAAATTTACTCCGGAGGATCGCGAGCACGCGTCTCTCCAACGCGGCACGACCAATCGGCCGGGCGCGTGACAGAAATTGTGTCTCGAGTATCGACTGTGCTCGTACGAATTGGGGGTGAGGACGACTTTGCGAAGCCGGCGCGAGGAATATTCCAATAGCTGCGATGACGTTAGCGAGAGAGGATCTCTGACGGCGTTGTATCTGCTGTTTGATTAAGAGAGCGAACCAAACGGCGACGCTGTGTACAAATTCCGCGTTGAAATATCCAGCATGTGTACGCGCGTGCATATAACGTAACAGGCGCGCAACAGAAATGTACACAGCTGCGAGATCGTGAATATTCCATCGCGTAATCAGTCGCGTTTCAATAACGTCACAGTTCGCCCCAGAATGGTCCGGGAATTACATATTACACGTGACTTGTGTCTCGGCGCTTGTTGGCAATTGTTGGCGATGCAACTCGCGATTCGCGATGCTGATAAGCGCGACCCGGCGAAGGCGATAATGTCGTCCGGGGTCGGGAGTCTTATGCTAATTACGCGCGGACGAGAAAGCGCGTCGTACAATTTTTCTCTCTCTCTCTTCCCCGCATACGACACGCTATAATAAAAGCGCGCGTGCGCTTCCATTATAGCGTTGCACGTTATTATTGTATAATATTATGCAAATTCTGTTGGCGCGCGCGCTCGTACTCTCCGCACGCAACTTCCCTTCCGCGTAAGAATTGCGGATATGATGCGACGCATGCGGTAGGAATACAGGGTGTTCGGAAATTCAATCGACAAATTTTCAGAGATTGTCGGGGGCACCATAAGAATCATTTTTTGCAAATGAACCTGGGGTCGGAAACGTGTCATTACATCGCTACGGCATACGGAGTGTTCGAAAGAGTCGGGAAATTGAATTTTTAAAATGGAACCCCTCACTTTTTATTGCATATTCGTAGCCCTTCTCGAGACCTTTTCAAAGCACTAATTTTACCAACTTTAAGTAAGCCGTTTCGAAGTTATTGAAGTTATAAAGTTTTTTCTGATAAATCGACGACTGCAGCTATCGTATTATTATCCGCGAATGAAGGTAGAAGTGGTAAATGATGGTGGATCTACATTTATAACTGACCGATGCGTATGATATTTTGGGCCATTTTTTATTACAAACGTTCGAGCAAATAAAAACCTTCATTTTTTTGTAGACTTGAGTTTGTACTCCAAACAGTACTGTTGTGCACTGTTGTTAAAGCACGTATCCGATTGAAATCATCATCTAGAAAATAAAGTATTTTATTTCTGATTTCTAATATGCAATAAAAAGTGGAGGGTTCCATTTCAAAAATTCAAGGTGGCCTTGTCGTGACTTTGGCGACGCCATCCAAGGTCAAACACATGGCGCCAGTAAATAGATCTTTTTTTGTTTGAAACAATTTTTTGTAAAACTTCTATTTTTTGTGATATTTCGAGGTCCCGACTCTTTCGAACACTCCGTATGCCGTAGCGATGTAATGACACGTTTCCGACCCCAGGTTCATTTACAAAAAATGATTCTTATGGTGCCCCCGACAATCTCTGAAAATTTGTCGATTGAATTTCCGAACACCCTGTATGTCCGTGTATCAGGCACCGACTTTGAGATAACGCGATTAGGGTACGAGATACTTTTTGCGAAGGCGACTTAACATTTTGATGCAAAATATCGAACGATTGATAAAATGGCATTCGATAAAAGGTCTTATTTTTACGCCGCGCATAACATTTCCCAAAGGCACCGCTCGATACACCCACGCTTGTGTGGATATACATATATATACGCGTAATAAAACATGATACCAGCAGCGGTGCACGTATGATTAGCTGTTTCATTAGCCGGCGGGTGCTTATTCGGCTTTTAGATCAGTGCACAGCACGGGCCGTAGCTCTCAGCGAATCGCGGGATAGCTCGTTTACACTCGCCCGTGTATTTTGTATTTGTTCATTTGCGTACACGCGTTTCCACTACACGCGTCGTTACGAGGAGTTAGCTGATGCCATTGGTCCCCCGGTGCCGTCGTTGCTCTCGCGAGTACGCGCATGTTAACGTCCATGCGCGTACTCGCATCTCGAAGGATGATCAATTTCTGCTGCGCGCACGTTACCGAAGCTTACAATTAGAAATTATTCAGAAATTGTCGAAGCAAATTAGCGTAAATAAAGAGAGATTGTAAGCATAGAAATATAAATTTTATATATAACATCTAAAATATATATATAATATATTCTAATTTTATCTAAATATAAATGCAGCCCTAGCAAGTGCGAAGCTAAATTTGAATGATTTAAGAATAATTTTCTGCAAACTTAGATCATTAAAAATCTTGTATAATTTTTATAAAACAACTTACGATTCTAAAAAGACGTTTCTTTCTATTTTCTTCGATTAGAAAAAATGGCTTTTTTGGATGATTTGAGAATAATTTTCTGCAAACTTAGATCATTAAAAATCTTGTATAATATATGAGAATCTAGTTGTATAAAGTAGACAAAATTGTTTTAATTTCTTTTTAATTATTGATAATTTTTTAATAAAGTGTAATTATTTTGCTGAAACCTCTTTTTTTGGATATGTAATAAATTCTGACAAAATAGCCATTTTGTCTACTCTTATACAACTAGATTCTCATATATTATACAAAATTTTTAATGATTTAAATTTGCAAAAAATTATTCTCAAATCATCCAAAGAAAGCCATTTTTTCTAATCGAAGAAAATAGAAATGAACGTCTTTTCAGAATTGTAAATTGTTTTATAAAACAACAGTTTAATACACTTTATAAATCTTTGGTCGATATGATGTGAGGGAAAGTAAGGACTAAAAAATTGAGTCCATCATCTTTAATGTGCAATTTAGTTGAATCATAAGATATCGATAGATTACGAAAATCGTGTTTTGAAAACTGAGTTTAAACAGTCTTTCTAGAAATTTATATATATTAAAATTTTTATTAAAAAATTAGATAATTATAAAAATGCTTTTTTAATTCCAAATGTTTTATAAGTATCATTTATTTTCTTGAATGACATTTCTTAATTGTTGTTTTAGTTAAAGCATTTAAACGGCGGGTATTAAATATTCTTTTATTGATATTTCGATTAACACTGGCAGAAAATAATAATAATCTGCCTTATAATCTTTTTACTCTTGTATCTGAAGAACTTATCTTTCCCGCAGTTGATTTATTCATCGCTATTAAAATTGATTCGACTTTTTCACTCTTAAGAGATAGATAAGCAATATCAAAACATTTTACAAGGTATAGATCCAATTATTTATGATTCGAAGTAGACTTAATTTAGTAATGCTGCATTAAGAAATAATGCACAATATTAATCAATAGTTGCTCTCTTCGCCATCATAAAAAAATGTTAACGTTTTGCAAGTTTAAACCGCGATTACATTATGTATAAATTCGACAATATTGAGCAAAACACCCTTAGCTAATCGACCTAAATACACATCGCTCCATATATTCTACACGGTAAAAGATAAAATGTTCATTATAACATTTTTCACATGTCCCAGAAAGTCCACTCTAAATTTTAAGTTAAAATAATTCATTCGTCGTATGTTTCATATTGACAAACTAAAAATGTTAAATAATTGACACGATACTTTACATTTATTTTTGTTATCGTGACTTTAAGTGTAATGTAAAAATAATAAATTAATTAAAAATTACATGAAAAATAGTTACAATAACTCATAAGAAATGTTGAGGACATTAACATATAATAGTAATTATTTTAACTTAAATTATTTGTAATAGAAACATTTGATTTTAGTACATTTGATTATTTTTATATGTCAAAATTCAAGATTGAAGATTCACTTTAACTTTTTTTAGAATGTTAAACTGACTTTGAGACATGTTGATTGTTTAAAATGATTATGTTAAAAGTACTCAAAATAATATTTCATTTCTAAGAGACATATACAAAGTGTTAAGTTATAAAGTTGACATAAATGTAACACATGAAAACGTTGTAAAAATAATAACATATAGATTGTAGGTTAATGTTACATTGAAGTACTAATCAAAACGTGGTAACACAAGAAAATTTTGACATATGGACGCACAATTTTTTATTGTGTAAAGTTGTTTTATTTCAACTTAGATAAATTCTGTAATTAATGCAACATAGTAATACTATCAGCCGAATAATATCTAACAAACAAATCGTAAAGAGTGAACCGTTATACGAGCAGCAAGATGGAGACTTATATCAGCTTAAATTAGGCTTATGTAGTAAGCGTGTATCCAGATGTAAGAAACATGTTGGCCCACGGTTAATGGTTCTCGACCGTTTCCGTCGAGGTATCTGTAAATTCTATAAGTTACATATTGCGGGAGAAGTTTGTTGTAATCTACCAACTTGGAAACTCAAATGTCTTTGTATAGCCGTGCTAGGGGCATCGCTGAGCAGGAGAGTGCGCGTTGCATCAAAGTATAGTATGAAATAATTTTCGCGAGTCCGTAAAGTTTCCCTACCGGTCGAAAATTATTTCCAAGAGCTCTCGAGCTTCTCAAGTAATGTCTCGTCGACTAACTATGACGTTTGCATTTTCATGTCGAAGGGTAATTCTCCAATTATGACCATTGATTCGTGTACAACTCACTCCACTTTCACAAGATGCGAGCAAATCATACCGGCAAACTTTTGGAAATGATAAATAAAACGAAACTAGCGTCTCTCATGTAATAAACATAGAATTTGCTTCCAATAATATTCAATTTTACTCGTGTAAAGCCTTGTGTCTTTAATAAAGACTTTTCTAATGTTTTCGCTGGATCGTGCAAGATTAAATAATCCGCGTACTTGAGAGCTCTTGCCAAATAACACTCGATCCCAATTTAAGCACCGCCATGGCGGCATTAGGGATAATGGTGAGAAATCTCTCTCCACTATTTTTCGTTTGACATAACGCCGACCGCACAATTTCAGCATAGGAATCGCGTCACGTAACAATTCCGATTCCCCTGACGACGTAGTGAGAAAGCGAACGGGAACTAACACGGAGCAGTTCGTAACTCCTTGGAACTCGTTGGGACTGGTAACATCTTTGCTACTTCTCGAGTGACAACGGTTTGGAATGGTATAAAGCGACGTTCCTGTCGCAATACGCATCTCCCGACACACATATTCGCAGTCTGAAGCTTTGATCTTTCACCTATCGCGATGCCATCGGGTATCGGGAAAAGGGAAGGGCAAGAGGAAGGGGGAGGGAAGGGTTTCCTCTACCCAACGACGGACGTTCGAACATCCTTTCGCTACTTTTGACGCAAGTGACTTTGACTTTGTTGACCGAGTACGCGTCTGAAACGCCGAGGAAAGGAAAGATGGCGCGTAAAGGAATCGTATTCCTTCGCTCGTGAAATCAAATTCTCTCGGCAACATTGCGTTCGGTGCCGTTTCGCGAGCGACGTTATAATTATTCGTCGCGTTGCAAAATCGCCGTCGAATAACAAATGAAATCACTGATAAAAGCGCGCGTCGAATCGGAGAGCGCGCGATATAGAATTTTATCCTTTGTTTAGAGAGCACGCCAACGATTAATGCAATATCGATGTATCAATGTCGAAATGCTCGTTAATCCATCGACAACGATAATTTTTGACCTAATTACTCGATCATCTTTGACGAGCTCGAAATTTGATATTCACGCACCCGGATAATATTGGCAGCTAGCTGTGCCAAGTTTTCGCATTATTCCTGTTATATATGCATATATACATATATACGGGGTGTCCCAGACCACCCGTACACCCCTTTTAAAATGAAAATAAATGGCTTTTGTCAAAAATCGCGAACAATTTTTAAGTAAATCGGGTACGCTCTATCAAATGGTGATATTTTCAACTTTTGATTCCGACCGGAAATACGCCATCCGGATCGGAAGTTGAATTTTTTTAGGGGAACATGGTACTTTTTATTACAGATTCGAATTGTACGTGAAAAAATAAGAGACTTTTGTATCAAACGTTTTTTCTGAAAGTGCCTCTGTCAATCTTAAAATTGACCTTGAAAGTAACTGTGATGAACTTTCAATAATTAATATTTCTATTATTATTACAAAAATCGTTACATGGAATAGGATTTCTTTATTTAATTTACTGCGCTCTACCTCCTCACAAGTGCGTGAGCTCATGCTCAGGGACACCCTGTGTATATATATATATATATATATATATATATATATATATATATGTGCGTACGTGTGTATATATATTAAGAGGATAATTTAAATAAACGTACTCGTGCGCGCTCAATGTTACAAGCGCTTTAGTGCCGCGCGGCGATAATTATTACGCGTTTCTCCGGTGTTCATTTAATATTTCAAGCACGCCGTAAACAAAAGTGTCGGATTTTCCGATATGGCGGTTGTATTGACCGGACGCGAAACGAGCGGCTAACGTTTTCCCGATCGCGCGCGTGTGCGTGCGTTTATACGCGTTAATAATCTCAATAAAACGTACAACACCGATCCGGACGTTCGATTATGAGTGTACGTATCGGCGCTCGGCGCGCATTTTGCACACACATTATGTTCTCATTATTAAAACACATTAGCAGCGTTGAGCGCGATCCGACATATATACAACGGAATGAACGTAACACCGATAGGGTTGATAGATCACGCGTTTCCCTGACGCCGTCGATGAGCCGGGCGCGGGCGCGGGCGGGGGCGGGGGTGGGGGCGGGGGCGCGGACGGGGGTGCGAACGCGAGCGCGAGCGCGCACGGCTATTTCATTTTCCATCTCAGTGGATTTGCCGGGGCTAATCGATAATCGCACCACAGACACGCCCGACGTTCGCCGTTCACCGCTCGCTGCGATAACAGCCAAGCGAACCAAGAACCAGCTTCGTCCTTTGGAGCCATTCCGCAACGTTATCGACAGTGGATAGCCTCGATCATGCGCGTCCAATGTAATTTTCGCCTTGCGCCAATTTAAACTACGTGCAAAAATCATAAAAAACGTTTTGAGAAACGTGTAGGTCGAAAGGGAAAACATATCCAGTCGCCTTTTATGACTTTCACGACTTTTACGAGACATTTCTATTTTCTGACGACGCGTCTGGTTTATATATATTTACTGAATTTATTACTATTTCAAGTTTGTAACAAGCTATTTCTTTTTTTTTTGTCGTCGCATTATTAAATTATTTTCGATAAATTTATCCATCCAACTTGCTTTACTCGCCATCGACTATTAAAGCGTACAAAGTGTACCGTCGGCTGGTTACATCCGGTTGCTGGGAACAGTCGATTGTGCGTCCATGTATTGCCTGATCGAATCCCGGCTTCTTTCATGTCGGTCAATAGAGCGTCGTGTCTGCCGCAAATTGCTCCGGAACTAAACCGAAGCAATTAGCAGCGTCTGCGTATGCGCGTTATATCGAATTGGCACGCAACGACAGCGTTATACAGGATCTTCCCATTCATCTCGCGAATGCGCCAGAGAGCGCGAGCGAGAAGCTAATTAAAATTATATCGTCGCGCATCGCGCATCGCGCTCGTCCCAAAAACGGGGTCAAAGACCGCTCCTATCCCAGGTGACGGCCTTAACGAAAGAAATTTATTGAGACGAATGGAACGGCGCAAACAAAACCGTGAAAATTACGGGGATACGTCGTTAACGGGACGTCGTAAAAGTATTGCACCGAAATTACTACTTTTGCGCCGGAAAATTAAGGAACCCATTTTAATGGTCAATATAATACCCGACATAATTGCCGATCCACGTGTAACGAAATCGTTGAATATAGCTCTGAAATCTTGGCGAGCAAAAATTGATTACCAATTAGTACAAGTTATTTTTTTATATCCTGTTAAAATGAATCATTTATTTCATCAATACATATGTTACCCAATAAAAAAAAATAACTTTTTCTCGAAAACAAGAACAAGAATAGTCAGTTGTCACTTTTTTTAACTAAATATGATTTTGGTTTCTAAATTGCTTCTTGTCGTGTCATTTTGAGTTAAAATTGTAAAAAAGGGGCAAATTTAAGGGGTGCATTTTTTGTCATATTATAGCTACGATATGTTAAAAAAGTTTTATTGCAATCTAAATGAAATAAATATGGTTATGAAAACTTTCAGCCGTTAAAAAACTTTATTATGTCGACTATGATTAATAAGAGAGATATATTTACAGTTAAATATAAAATCTCTCTCTATTGCGGAAAAATTGCGAATTAGGTCAGCGTTTATCAAATAATCTTCAATTATATTTATTTAAACTTGAAAATATTCAAGTCGTTGAATATGAAAGTATAATGTCAAAAGTAATAAATTTAAAGTGTGTGTATAAATTTTGGAAAAAATGCAAACCTTTCTCAATTTCAGCAGATTCTCCAAAATATATGTCACATAATTATAATAATTATTATAGTAATTATAATAATTATTATTATAATAATTATCATAATTATAATACAACAAAATATTAAAATAACTTTTTTTATAATTTCGTAAATTCCTCAAAATTATGACGTGATTTAGAAATCGGAATCGTATATATTCAGCATCAAAAAACCTCACAAAGTAATTCATTAATCTTGTGTTTCAAAAAAGTTGTTTTTCTTGAATTATATTACATCTTTTGTTCTCCAAATTAGAATGAACGATGAAATCTTCTGTTTTAATTTGAAAAAATTATACGTAAAATGAATAAAAAATATATTAGACGCATAATGCTTAAAAATTTTTGATATCTTCTAAAACAATTGCCGATTACTCTATTCGAATGCAGAGAAAATGCACATCTATCTATTTTTTGCTTCTTTATTTGTAACTGTTATGTCGGTATATAGCAAGTTACATTCACTGGGCGTTCTTCCTGTTTTTATTAAGCGATCGATCGACCTTACCGGGAACTTTCGATCGTAACGGATAATGTCAACGTTGAAGTTTTGCGGTTTTGTTTGGCAGTATGCTATCGCTATGGCAACTTTACAAATCGTTTATGCGCGCGCGCATTTTCTTTTCTTTTTACACACCCTGCCATCTTCCAAGTCTAATAAAAAAAGCTCTATTCGCTGTTAAAAGAAGCGGTGTGTAATACATTTCTATAACGATAGTTTGCTTCAAGCAAACGGTAAGCCAATTAATTAGCCTGATACGTAACAGTTGCAAGTATCATCGATTTGTATCAATCAATCGAGTTTGTCAAGGGTTACAGGTAAGGGTCACATCTGAAAGCCATTTAACGATGCACTAATTAACGGAATTACTACATCAACCATAATTAGAACGACGTGATCATCTGTGCACTCATGAAATATGGTTATTCATATTATTCACGCATTACAAATAAAATCTTTGCTCTCCATTAGTGTTTAATTTAATATCTTAATTTAATAAAGAACGTAGATATGACAAACTTGCTCTCATCTGATAGAAAGATGCTATTCAATATAGTTTGCTTAAACGATATCATATTTTATATATTCAGTTTTATATATTCAGCGTTATTTTAATAGTTTATTAATCTGACTAGCTCTCTCTCTCTCTCTCTCTCTCTCTCTCTCTCTCTCTCTCTCTCTTTCTCTTTCTATTCTTCTTTCGATACCAATCATAGACTTATTTTCTTCTTGTTTATGATACTATTTTTCTTTGCAAAATTGTATTTATTGAGGGTCATTATAGAGATTGGATCAATAATAGATTCTAGACTTACCCAAGTCTGCGAGAAAAACAATCTCCTATAAATATAAATTGTGAATTTATATTTATTGAAGATTGTTGTTCTCGCAGACATAAATAGGTCTAAAATCTATTATTAATCCTAATCAATCTCTAATGATGCTCAATAAATATAATTTTGCAAAGAAAAATAGTATCATAAGCAAGGAGAAAATAAGTCTATAATTGATATCGAGAAAAGAACAGCAAAAGAAAAAGAGAGAGAGAAAGAGAACGAAAACAAGATTAATAATAAAATGTTAAAATGTTAAAATGATAAGATTTTGAGTATATAAAATAATGTTGTTTTATAAAATTATTTCCTTACATATTTTTACTGCTTTTACATATTTAAAGTTTTGTCAATCTTTATCGCTACTTATATGAGTTTCAATAATTTTTATTTAGAATTTAGATTGTAAATTATATTAATTTAAATTCAAAAGTTTATCGTTAGTTAGAGAATTGTAATATAAAAATTTCATTTATATAGTAACGATAAAACGAACGAAGCGAAGGTAAAGCGCGCGAAAAATCAGAAGAGGAATAACAAAAACTGATAGTGAGAAACAAGAAAGCGACGAGATGCCGATTGATTGTTATTACTTGCCACCAAGTCCACCCTGTCGTACCGTTATGCTACTCGCAAAGGCTTTGGGCATCCATTTTAACATTAAAATCATAAATGTCTCGAACGGAGAGCAAATGAATCCGGAATTTTTACAGGTTCTTTAGTTGTATTGCTCTTGTCCTCGCGTGTAAATTTATTAATTATTATTATAAAATAAATAAGATTTAAATCTCACGCATAATCGATAATTTGTAAATAGATATTTACAACAAAGTTATAAAGCTTCTAAAACATAATTTTATTTTAGATAAATCCGCAGCATGTGATACCAACCATCGACGACAACGGCTTTATTTTGTGGGAAAGGTATGTAAAATTCACGTTTTTCTTTCTTATGATTAAGCATTATTTAACAGATATATTGTTACAGTCGTCCTATTATGGCATATTTGGTTAACAAATATGCGAAAAATGATTCTCTCTATCCGAAAGATCCAAAACAAAAGGCATTAATAGATCAGATGATGTACTTTGACGCTGGTAGTCTCTATTTTAATCTTATCAAATGTTACGTATGTATTCATCTATCGATTGCGATTTTTTTTCTAATTAATATTATAAATTTTGAAGCAAATTTTTTCCTGTCTCTGTTAATTTACACCTACTGCATTAATCTAATTTTCCTTAATTGAAGAAACATTCTATTTCTGGAATACTCTTTTATATCGTTATGTATTGAAATAATTATTCTTCTTAATATTGTAATATTTCTGTCGACGTTTGATTCAATAAACGAAATTATTATTATTAAGCTGCCAGTGGTGCGAGGTCTTTCTTCTTTCGTTAACGAAGCAAATCTAGAAAAAGTGAAGAAATCATTCGAGGTGCTCAATTCTTTTCTCGAGGGTAAAGAATTTGCGGCCGGCGATAACTTGACTATCGCCGATTTCACTATCAGTACAACAATATGTACGATATTGGTGAGTCCCTTTGCGAAAAATGACTTTTTATCGAATTCGTATGTAGATTGAATGCTGTGATGTATTTTTTCGATTGCAGTGTTTCGACTTCGACATTAGCCCTTATGATAACGTCGTCGCGTATTATGATCGTTGCAAGGAAAGCTTGGAGAAATTCGGATTCGAGGAGGTGCACGCCATGGGTGTTAAAATGTTTACCGAGATCTATCACGCGAATTTGCAAGAATCTAGTTAACGTGGATATGGCCATGGTATTTTTGCGCGCTTAAAGTAGAGGATCGATAATACTTCGTTTACCTGAGATCGAGATTAGACATGAAATCCCATTGTTACCCTTATAGAATTTAAATTCACTTTTTACCTCCGCTGTTTCTAGCATTACAACTTTTTAAATCAAATAATGCGAGTATTTTGAAAGGATTGTTCTTGCTACGCGTACATATGTATAGCTTAGATTTTTTTGGTATATATATATAAGACGATTTGTTATATTTTTTAAATGTTTATGTTTTATTTCTCTGTACACGCGGCACAATAAAAGGTATAAACTACAATAAAAACTAAGCTTAATAAATACAAATTTTTGTGGAATCGTATAAGTTAATTTTTCATAAATTTCACGTATATGCATATATATTAATCCCTTATTTACAATTTGGATCGTTAACGATTAGGACACAAAAATTCAGTTTCAAATTATTCCGACATGAAGAGAGATTTATTATTTATTATTTATTAAATTTATTATTTATTATTAAATTATGTATACATTCTTATATATATAAAATTGCTCCACTTTCAAGTCTCAAAATAATTACTTGTTAAAGCTACCACAAATAAGTTTGTATTCTTTTGAAAGGTCAAAGTATAAAATCAATCCAAAATATAAGACCCTGTAAGAACTTTTCTTAATATTTATTTATTGCAAAATTATGAATTTTTTAAGAAATTTCTATTTTTGACTGATTCTTGTTTAATCTTTGATTTTTATAAAAAAAGATCTTAATATTTGATTTTAACAATAATTGAATAATGTTACAGAGACTTCAAAGAGTAATCACAATTTTTTTAGATTTTTTTAAAACTTAGAATAATAAAAAATCTTGGGAAAGACTTAAACAACCCAGCCTGCGCCAGTAAAAGTAACTTTGCAGACGGAGGGTAAATTAAATAATGCTCTTGTATTTATTTTTTCAAAGATATTTTTTTTGAAAATTTATCTTTCCCAGCACTTCAAACATTAGCTTCATAATTATTTCTGTGACGCGTTTACGGTGAAATTTATAAAGCTAACAAGACTCAATATTCATGTAACAAACTTTGAAGGAATATAAGATTAGCAATAACGTCAGTGAAGAATTGCATAAAATTCTAATGTACCGCGCCTTGTCATCATTATACTTCATTTTCTTAATTATAACGTAACATCTAACCACTGAATAAATACTGAAGCTGTACGAAATTATTCTTTCCTTACAAATATTATCAAATAAAAATTATTGAAATAAAACAAATACTTAACATGGCAAGTACATTATTTTCAAGAAAAATCTGATATTATTGATTATTTTAATTTTATATCATATCTAGCATTTGTACACACATTGATTTGTCAAATCGGCCATTTTGTCCAACAATAATATAATTGCAAGATAACACGGCAATAAAAAACGCTTGTATGAATGCGTCTTGTTTCTGAGCAAATATTTGTCGTGCGCTATTCGATAGGCATTTACTTATCTCCATCCTCGCATTGCCTTGTACTCTTATTGCTCTACACGATACGTATATGTATCGACCGTTCACTACTACACTATTGCACGCATTATGCAACAACCGACACATTCGGATCAACATGTTCCATAATGACGAGGCGTTTTTATAGCCGCAGAATCTAGCCTGTCCGAAGGTAGTAAGAAATTCCTTTATTGGCTACTGGATATGTTAAACCGGTTTTATTTTTCTTTACTATTGCCTGTTTCTACCAACGTCGTTTAACTTTAATCTTAGCTTAACTCATTCTTTGTCTCTTTCTAAAAGAACAGTTAGAAGGAGACAAAGAGTGAGTTAAGCTAAGATTAAAGTTAAACGACGTTGGTAGAAACAGGCATATGTGAGAATTTTAAATACATATATTTATATTTGAATGAGATTTATATCTCATCAAAGATTTTTATAGATTTAATTTGTTGATACATTATTATATTAATATTATATTTTTTAACATAATTATTACTTGTGAAAAATAGCGTTCTAAATATATATGTACAATCAAGGACAAGCGAATCAATAAGAGTTGAACTATAGATAACGATGTGCGATTCGCATGTGAATCATTTCATCCTTGTTTACATTCAGCAACCAACAAGAATGAAGTGATACACTGTGTCCTCTGTGTCGCTTGCTGAAAAACAATATCATCACATATATATCACATAATATATATAATTATATATAAATCTTTTATTAAATATATATATTAAATATATGTTAAATATATATTATATATATTATATTAAATATATATTATGTAAAATTAATCAGCATCCTCCGCTACAACATATGTAAAGGTAAGATCATCGGCGAGGTGTCCGTTAATGTAAATAATTACCCAAATAAATTACTATTGTGAAGAAATAAACGAGTAATTACTTTTAAAAATAAATTAAATAAATTACTTACCACATGGTTGCTCCGCCATGGCCCCCATGTCTTTTTCTCCTCTTCCTCCTTTTTTGTTGCTCCTTCATAGCACTCACACTCACTCGCAAAAATATGATTAATATTATCCCGTATGCATTAATCGATAGAATATGATAATCGCGCGATACTTTACACGGCACTTCCGTTAATTGCACGCGACACACTTTATTATATTTTCGGAATAACAATTCGAAAATTATTAATTTGCTCAACATTAATAATTAATAATTAATATTTAATAATTAAACACAATATACAAATGTAAAATGATATCAGCGATTTTATTCTAATATTATATGATACATAAACATGTGACTTAATTAATTACTAAATCAAGATGCGTTAGATTATTCGAAAATATACAATCGAAACTCGATACAGATGATATATTTCGTATAAATAAATCGCGTAAAATGAAAAGATATTATTATATAAATATTATATAAATAATACATCAACACACGACTTTCCATTACTTGAATTATTTAAGGCATTATTTCTCTCTCTCTCTCTCTCTCATGCTCCCGATTTGAGATGAATGTAAGCAAATTATATTTAAATTGAAAAGTCTTTATATAATTACATATTTTTTAAGTGAAAAGTTTTTAAGTAGGAATGCCAGGTGTCCAATCCAAAGATTAAATAAATATTTATCACTAAATTCGGAATAAAATGATTTGACAATAATTTGTGACCGTAATTTTCTATATCAGATATTAGTATATAGTATTTACAAATAGGAATTAACAAGTCACGTGAATTGATAATCTCTAATCATACAAATTTTAAGAACCGATCGCACTTGGCATCTCTTATAATATAATAGTACTTTTCGTATTTAGAGAAACATTATAACGATATACGTAGCGAGATTATTACCTTTCTGCTCGAGAATCACCGCGCGAATTACAAGGCCACGATTAAGTCTCGCACAAATGTAAAATATAAACAATAGCGCAAAATGCCAAAGATATACAATTTCTATTATATGTTTCTAAGTGTTATTGGTATGCTTGCTGTGGAATGTGTCTATTGTTTACATACGCGTACGAAACTCACGGTAATCGTAACCTTGCCATTCGCTCGATGAGTCTCGAGCAGGAAGGAAGCTATATATGTATGTCGCAGTTTAATCTAAATACGATTGCGCGATAAGTACTAGAAGAATGCAAAGCGCGATAGTTTTTTAAAATTAATTAATTATGATTATAATATTAATGTTATAAATAGCGTATTATAATATTAATGTTATAAATAGCGTGATTATCAACTCGCGTAATTTATAAATTTTGTAAATGTGTAGCGATAGAAGATTTAATTCGTTGTCACTACGAAATATTTGCCGCAAAATAATAGAAAATATTCTATTCTATTAAATTAATTAGCAATTAATATGATTGGATGTATTTACGATTTTTCGTTATTTGATTTATGTGATAGGCAAATAACGATTTAAATCGATAAACATAAAATTAATAATAGCGATCACTATGATTTTCATAATAATTTTTCATTATGAGAATTAATCAATCATATGATTTGATATTTATAATTGTTAATTATATAATAAAATAATCGTATTTCGAAGTACATATAATGCAACGAATCAAAATGATGGAGAATTATAAATTATATTATTTTTTCGGGCAATATAATTATTCCTTTAAATATGTTTGGAGAAAGAAGATTTTATATATATATTTTGTATTTTGAATTTTAAATTCTTTTCATTTAGATTTAAATTGTTAATCATATACACTTAATAATATGATTAAAAACACGTATTACATAATATACGAATCGCAATATCGAGTGATTAACATACTGAATAACCAACATTATATATATTAATACTGATACGTCAATTGTCGATTAATAATTAATATAATAATAAAAATATAATACTGAAAAACATAGAATATATTCCGTATAAGTCTATTTTGTAATGCGTCCAATATTTCGTGATTATAACGAATTAATTTCTGCAATATATATCACATAAATTCTGTCACGCAATTTTAAGCAGCCGTTCTCACGTGTTTTTCGTCATAATATAATAAAGTATGCGTTTTATAATCAGGAGTGTCGTGATACAAAATATCGCGCGAATTAACCGCTTTATTCGTAAGTGAATATTGTGTGAGAGAGTGCCACAACATAAAAGGATGAACAAGACAGAAGGGAAAGGAAAAAGTTCGAGAAAGCATCGGATACCAACAGAAAAACTGAAGGTGAGCAACTTTAATTTATTTGTTATTTGTAAAATTATAATTACTTTGCGAATGTAATTTAGAGTTTATACTCTTATAGTACATATAAAATAAGCTAGATTCTCTATCCTAGGATATTTAAGAAATTATTAAATGTAAGAGTCAGTTTATAGAATTTTTTAATATGCATACTTTTAAATACGTACTTGTATTATATACGTAATAGAAATTTTTCTCCTTTTGTAATTTTTTTTGCTGTAAATATTTTTAAACTAAATTTTATAATAGCATATTTAAAAATATATTTTACATATAATAAAGGCCTCTAAATATTAAACAACAAAAGGCTTCTACATATTAAAAATCAGTTTTAACGGTATAATATGTGAAGGAGTTTTGATGAATAAATTCGATTTAACCGCTTATGTGATAATCGAGGTTATTAACTTAACTATTTTATGTTAGTTTCATGATGAATAATTTGCTTTGTAGAAAATTTCCAAGTATAATTGTGTTAAAAGTTTAAACATTGACCTAGCTACAACTGGTTAATAACTCGATAGAGCTACTTAGTGATAATGCATCTCGCATTCTCCGAAAAAATTGCTTGACGGTCAACCGCGAGCAAAAAAGATGAAAGTCGACCATCCGGTTTTGATCAAATATATCCCTGGTACAGTATGTTAATCCGGGGAAGGAGGGGAGAGGTGAAACATATTTTATATCTCGTCGTATGCCACACATTAGTTTTTGCATATTATTAAATAAAAATAGACCATAATTTCATATCGTCTTTTTACAGCTAGCAATAGATCAGGTTGCATTTGTTTGTTACATTTATCACATTATAATTTCTTAAATCAAAATAGATGTTATTTTTTTATTTCTTAGATATCTTATGTGGAATTATATTTATGTAAAAAAGATAATATAAATATACAAAGATAATATAATAATAGCTATTATATACATTAATATTTCATTAAACAAAGTTATTGTATTAATTTCGTGTTATAATATTTTGGAAACTATTATTATTATGTTCCTGCTTTATATATAAATATGGAATTATTTTAATTAATAAATAATCTAAGTTTAAAGAAAAATGTAAAACTAAGAAAATTTAATGAAAAAGAAATTTAAACACGATAAGTTTTTAGTGTTTCAATTAAAAAAAAAGATATTAAAGATTCGAATATTCGATTTGCAGAGTTTATTAAATATGAACAAACTGTTAGTGACATGTGCAAAATTAAAATGTTGCATAACGGAAGAAGCAGAGAGCTAATGCGTTGCATATATATTCAATGATGTACAAAGTTAGGAATTATATAATGCATTAAATTGCGGATTAAATTACATGACTTTTTGAAGTCTGATTAAAATTAAATAAAGATCTGGATTTTATCATTTAACTATAATAATTAATATTATAATTTGGAAAAACCAATATTTAAAATCACCTGTATTTTAAGAATCCTTAATATTCTGATTAAAACCGGTTTTTTTCTTAATTTCATCACTAGCATTAGCTTTTGACACTAATAACAATAATTGGACAACTGCATTCATTTGCTATATCCGCTATGCGCGATACATGAAATATACATCGATGTGAGCAAGCAATCCTTACGATTCAAGGCTATGCTCAGATTCCGTGCTTTAATCGCTATCGAATAATTGTCTCTCATTGATTTTATCCTCATTGATTTTTAGAAAAGCGGGATTTCTAAAAATATCTAACTGTGCGACTTATAGAGATGAGCGAACTATTTGAATCAAAATCGAATCAAAGATGAAATAAAATATATTTAATGATAAAGTTGATAAGTAATTTTGTGAATATAATATATATATATATGCGTAAGTAATTTTTTATTTACTTAATAGTACCTAGGTAGCACACGTCCGTTTTATACGTTTCTTAAACGTATCCAATGTTTTTAAAACATTAATATAAGCATTAATATAAGCATTATAAGAAACGTTTTTAAAACGTAGTTAAAGAAACATATTTTTCACGTTTCTAGATAGACACAATAAAAACTAATTTTTAATTAATTTCAAATTAATTTCAAATTATATACTATACATATATACATACATATAAATAAATATATATATATATATATATATATATATATATATATAATTATTACGAAAACTATATTAATTTCTATTGACAAATATATGAATAAGATGACTAAGAATCACTAAGCATTAATATTTCATTGATCTCTAGTAGAAATTCTTATTTTTTGTTACTTTATCTTATATCTCACTAATTATAGTCAGTGAACATAAAATTTTACTGTAAAATCAGTAATCGCTAGTTCATTCGTTTACGCTATTTTTCTCATATACTTAAGTTTTAGTTTTATGAGAATTATATAAAGCTTGCAAAAGGTGACAGATAAAATTAAAAGTATTACTTCGATTTAATTTCTGATATAATCCCAAAGAAGAACTTCAGATATTAAATCGATTTTATAAATTGGACAAGTAAATGTCCGACCAATAAACGAAAATAATCCGTTCATTATCTATTTAAGTAAAATAAATTATCATCTACTGAAGATGCATGTTCAATATGCACGTAAATATAAATAAAATTTTTAATTTTATACGAAGTAGATAAATTATAATCTAATATTACTGATTAAAACAGTCAATATTACTAATACTTTCAATGAAATATTATTGATTTACAGTGCTATAATAACTTATAACTGCTGTATCAGTGACTCTATTTACTGTTTTGACTGATAATATACTGATTCACTTTTAGAGAATGTGTATGAATGCATTATTTTATTAATTTCACGAGAAAACAAACATTTAACGAATAAAAGAAAGAAACGCATTTTAAACGTATTTTAAACGTTTTTTAAACGTTTATTTATCAGACAAGGAATGTATTGCTTAACGTTTTCCAAGTGGACATTTTAATCAATCACAAACATTTTCAAGAGTCGGTTATGAAACGTTTCGAAGAAACATTTGTGAAATGTTTTTGAAACGAATATGTGTTACCTGAGGTAGTATACATTTCTTTCGAACTCGGAAACAATCATAACTCTTTTCAAATTTATATTTACATATTGAATGGCTGACATTAGAAAGATTATGTAGTAAATCTTTACTTTAACTTACCCACCTCTAGTGACTTTGACCTTGACCTATGTTGTCACTATGTTGCCCTGAGTGACCTCCAAAAAGTTTTAGCCGTCGGTCATTGTTTATTAAAAAGTTATAAACAAATAAAGTTTCATGAATTTCACGTAATTTTCGAACATATTACGTACTTAATAAAATATATTTATAAGAAATATACGTTTATTTAATTACTTTTTATTTTTAATAACAAATATTTAATAAATTATTTAGGCAAAATAAAAAAAAAATATCAAAACAACAGTATCTCTATCATAAGTGAAATAAGTAAGCTAAATCAGAAATATATAAACGTGTATGTGTACACATACATTTCTGATGGACCTCTCATGGGTTTGTAATTTTCTATGCTAAGCGATGTATCCATTGTATCCATATAATTCGTTAAACTTTATTTGTTTATAAGTTTTTGTATATTCGCAGACATTTTTTCATAATTTTGAGATTTTTTAAGTTATCTATGATATATTATAAACAATTAATAAACAATATATAAAAAGAATATAAATGGGGCGCGTAAACACTTGATAATATTTTTAATCAGATTATATTCGTATTTATATTTGAAATCAGAAAAAAATGATACGCTATCTATTAATTAATAAATGTTATGTCATTGAGGCAGGCGTGAAAGAGATAATCGCGTTATTTGCTTTTTCTGGATTCTTCTATCGATTTTAATCTTGCTAAGTCATTTACCGAGCAACACGGCATTGCTGATACTTTAAAGTGTCTTTCCTCACATTGTGTAAAGAGAAGCATGATCAGCAGTTTTCAAATAGTGACGAATCATGGGCGCTGAAGCTAATTAGAACCCTTGGTACAATTAGCGGATGAAAGAGTACTACTTAAAAAAACGTTAATAAATTAAAACACAATGCGTAATCAAGTTCGCTAAAACTTGTACGTGCGAGATTTATCAGAACTTGTTTTTTTTAAAGATAAGACCGATTTATCAAGAGCATATCTTTTATGTCTTAATATGCAAATAAGCGTCGAGTCACGTCGAACGGTAGGTGCTCCGTTTCGATAGCAAAATATTGAATAATGAATTTATGCAAATCTCATTCTCTCCTTTCAGTCTAGCTACGAAATTTTTCAGAATTAAAAATCATCAATATTTCGTAAACAATTGGGTAGTTGAGTAAAGTTGTCGACTCATGTAAAATATAATATTGCGGTATATTAATAATATCTTGATTACATCTACTTGTGCAATGTTATTTTTATTTTTGTAAAAGTTTCTCACTTATCGCTGTTATATAAACGGCATAATTATATCAATCGTAAAAGTCACGATAGAGAAGAAACACTCGAAGTAACGTTCGCACAACAACTGTATTAGCATCGAGAATCGGTGATGCATATAACTTATCTCTCTCTAACGTACGTAATATTGTGAGACTGTCCTCTATTTACACGGGCTTTAAATAGATGGAACAAGCAAGTTGAATAGACAGTCTGTGGTATAATCTCGCTGCCGCTCCGCCAGAGACTACAATCTCAAGGTTCAGTCTGTTGTGCCTTCTCTTTCTGTTCCTCTCTCTTTCTCTCTCTGCCTCTCTCTCTCTCTCTCTCTCTCTCTCTCTTTCTATTTCATTTCTCTTTACTTGTCACGAATAATTCGCCCCGATGTTTGTTAAAACTGATAAGATTATATTTCAACAATTGCGAATTTGTGATTCATAGTGCCCTATTTTGCAAGAAATTCAATGAATGCTCGTATCGTTTTTATAAAGGTGGAGATTTACAAAATTACTTGTCACGTACTGGGTGCATAATTGCGTAAAAAACAGTACGTTACATAGAATTCTAGAAATTTTAAATTGCACAAGTTTGCTTTTATATAAATAATCGAAGTAACACGCGTTTTGTTTGGAATCTTAAAAAGCCCATAGTTCACTGCCACAAATTATTTCATATTGTTCGAGTGTCCGATCGATCATATTTTATTAATAGTGTATCGTGCATTTTCGCAGATTTCAAAATGCCTATCGATCTTTATCAAATTGCCGGAAGTGCGCCGTGTCGTGCCGTGCGTTTGGCGGCGGCAGCCGTAGGAGTGGACTTAAACTTGAAGGACACTAATCTTCAGGCTGGAGATCACTTGAAACCCGAATTTATTAAGGTAACTTAAAATAAAACTTCTCCACACACACACACACACACACACACACACACATAGCCGAAGATTTAAAAATATAAAAAAGTACTAAAAGATTTTTAATTACAAACACAAGAAGATTAATTGTTTAAAAATTATATTTTTAATAAAAATTTACATAAGTATTAATATGATAATTAATAATGTTTAAGAATTCTTTAAGAAATAAAGCCTTGCATGTATGTGTTTCACGTTCTAATTAATTTGTTAAATGAAAAAAAAATATTTCAAAATTTGAAGATGATTTAATCATTCAAATAATAATTATTGTATGTTTGAATATAGATAAACCCACAACATACAATACCTACAATAGATGACAATGGTTTTTATTTGTGGGAAAGGTAAAGTAGAATCCTCAATGTTTTGATATTTAATAAGTGTCACGAATTTGAGATACCCTAAAAAATCTAGAGATATAATATATAATATAATATGAATTATTTATTATATTTTTAATTATAATTAATTACTTATTGTTTATTCATTAAAAGTGTAAACATATTGCAGCCGTGCGATCATGACATATCTGGTCAATAAATACGGCAAAGATGATTCTCTCTATCCAAAAGATCCAAAGAAACGAGCTGTAGTTGATCAGAGGCTATATTTCGATTTGGGAACTCTATATGCATCATTTGCCGACGCTTACGTAAGTTATTTTTAGATCGTTCAGTACTTGATAATTATGCATACGCAACGCGAAATGATTAATATAATTGACATAGTTATATGCAAGGATAACATTAATTGCAGTATCCGTGGGTCTTTACCGGTACTGCTCCGGATCAAGCAAAATATGATAAAATAAACGCGGCCTTCTCTTTCTTGGATAAATTCCTAGAAGGTGAAAACTACGCGGCAGGGAAAACTTTAACTCTCGCTGACCTTACTCTGGTTGTTACCGTTAGTAACTTTGAGGTAAGAAATTAGTTTCTCGCAAACATATCACCGATTCATTGGTAAAACAACGAATCTGCATAATAATATATTGAAAGAGAATGAAATATATTTTGTAAACTTAGATAATATAAAGGAATTTGTTCTTTCAAATGTACATATATATACTCCTATTATTTTACATTATATCAAATAAATTTTTAAATTTGCAACTTTAAATGATAACTTTGTTTAAACTTGAAATATATGTTGATTAATATATATTAATTTCATACACACACAATATTGAACTTTCATGTATAAACTACATTTGTTGAAAATATGTAATTTCAATATACGCATAATTATAAGTTTTATTATATACTATAAAACTAATAACTTAATTATCAACATTTTTTCCTTTACAGGCTGTGGATTATGATTTCAGTAAGTATACTAACGTTCAGAAGTGGTTTGCCAGGATTCAGGCTGAAGCTGTTAAATATAATGAGATTGAAGACGATGGAATAAAAGCATTTAAAGATTTCATGGATAAGTTTTTGAAGAAGAAGTGATTTTTTGACATCAGTTTGTTGCTATCTTAATACAAGCATTGTATGGTGCTTTATTATTTTTACTAATTTGTTGATTTCATCATTTTTTTACTACTTTTATTAATTTTTATGTATATTTCTCTTTCTTTCGCATATATTTTTTACTATATCAATTATATTCATATAACTTTTATTTTATGCAAATTAAAGAAACATAATTATTAATATAGATTTAAAAAAGTTAATTCAAAATATATATAGAGAGTTTTGGAGAAAAATGACAATTAAAAATTTTAATTTTAAATGAAATTAAAATATCTATTTTATTATTGAATTCTATTTTATTAATTAATCTTAGATTTTTCACATAAAATTCAAAATTATATTTAAAATTGTAGTACAACAGAAATTATAAAGGAAATATAGCAAAATGAAATGATGATCAGAAATGTGTGCACGTATATGACAAGAAATTCAAAGACATTATATACATTTAATTATAAATAAATATTATATAATTATATATGTGTAATTTTAAATGATATAAATTGTTGTAAATAATAAAATTGTATGCGCATTATAAGATTTTATAAAACTTATACCTCTCATTTATCTTTATTATATATTATCAAATTTTTTAATCTATATGTACTTTGATTTATAAAAGGATCGCATCTCTAATTTTTTAGATATTTCAAAATATAATTAAAATTTTTTCAACTAAAATAATATATTTCTTTATATACATATAAATCAGGTCTCTCCTCATCCGCCTGCATATCAAGTATAACTAAAATTACAAAAAAAATAATATATAAAATATTTTATAATTTTAATATTTTTTGTGAAAAATTATGAAATATTTTGTAAGGTATTTACTTTTACTGTGTAAAATTAAGAGAGAGGGAAAGAAGGAGGAGATTATTATAATGCGAGAGTGAAATGTAAACGAGACTTTTTCTACACAAACTTAATAATGAAAGAAAAATATATATGAAAGTTTGTTACCGTTTTCCAATATGTTTGCTTTCATGATCATGACATAGCCATCACCGATGTGAGAGTTTTTATGTAACTTGAATGAAGAAAGAAAGAAAGGAAGAAAGAAAACGCTCTGCGAATTATTTGCACGCAAACGCCCTATCGCTTCGTTCATGTCAAACTTGTAGTTGTCCAGAACCTCTTTATAAGTGGCTTAAATAAATAATCACAAGGTAATAAGTCAGAAAATGCTCTAGTATAATTCTTCTATTCTTTTAGCTCAATAGTGCACATCATCGCTGCCGAATGAGAGCGACATTATTATGTAATATAATTAATAAAAAACAATATCTAGCATATCTTGACGTTTTCGATATGCTGGTTTAATTTTATCCATAAAAGATTGCAATAATATACTACAATAATAGAGTAAAAAAATTCAAAAAGAATCATGAAATATTCAAAAATGCAAATTATGCCATTTGAAAACCAGAAATCATCAAAGTTGATTAGATACGATTTCTCTTATACGATACATTTGATGTGAAAACCATATCTAAAATTAACCTTAATGATTTCTGCTTTTCAAATGGCATAATTTGCATTTTTGAATGTTTCATGATTCTTTTTGAATTTTTGTACTCATTTCAATACTTGCGTAATAGGATAAACGTTGGTCTTAAACTGTATTCGCAATCTATATAAAATTTCGGCGCCGGATATATTTTTGTTCGCTAAAAACTTTATGATTATCTATTATGACATAGACGGATGTACTAGTTGCTCGCACATCGTGCTGTTACTGACTGGAGAGCCATATAGTTCTCCTTGTGATACGTTGTCAGAAACACTTACGTTCACTCGTTAATGCAGCCATTTTGGCCTAAGTTAATATTCCGTCGTTTTACGGAAAATCTCGTTTATATTTGAACTACGCTTATATATTACATATAATAAGAAAATATTATATATATATATATATATATATATATATATATATATATACCTATATCTTTTACAAAGGTAAAGTTATAAATTCTTACCTCTATGAGTAGGTCACTTAACAATGGGAAAACTTTTAGCATAGTTTGAGGGCTCTTCCTTTGGAGAATCTTGACCAAGCTCGCCTTTGTTATGAACAAAAAGTCTCCGCAGCAAGTGACCAAACCAAAAGCTTCCTCTCTCCTTGAAATCCTGTTAATAGGTAAATTCTACGTTATCGATCGGTGCAGAATTATGTTAAAAGTACGCGCAAAATCTCAAAAGTTGAATTAAGTATCAATTAATAATTAATGTAATTACTTCGATAAAGATTAAATTTCTTTCCACTACATAATTCACTTTATTCTGTAATTCATTTATGTATTTTATAGCGATATTTTTTATAGAAATATATATTTATGTGCAAAAATTTATTTATATGTAGAAATTGGAGATAAAAGTATTGTTTGTGCAATTTTCTCGTTAAGCATCTTGAGAAGTAAACTCAAATTTTTATTAAAATAAAGTGGAATATGTAAATTAACTTAAAAACAGAGTATAATAGTAATAATCTGTTTACGTCTTTAACGCTTAATTTTTTCTCAAAACTTGTAAAATTTGTATCTGCAATTATATACATAATTACCTTTTTTAAATAGGATTTCTAGAATTAAATATGAATATAAATATATATATCCGATGGAGTTGAGTTTTGTATAAAACTGGAAAATGAAATTTTTAAGTTGGAAGATTTTTCTGCACTGCGTCTTTTATAAGAACAATTTTCAAGTATATCTTTACATTAATGGGTCTTTCGAGAGAACTGTGAATTTATGCGCGATTTATCATTCATAATCTTATTATAGAAGACTCAATTGTCTTCAGATTTGATGTTTATATGACTTCATTCTTAAAGTAATATTTAAGTAATAATTATAATATGAAAACTCTCATTCAGTTTTGTCGTATTTCATCGGTAATCACAGAAATACAGAAGTTGTAGAAGGTATGTAAAAACTTCTTCTTTCCTTTACCACTTCATTGATTTATGCACCAAATGCAATATATAAAAAAATATAATGTTGTTATATTATATGCTATATTTCTTAAAATTTATTCTTACAATTAGTATTTTTAAAATTACATAGATATATTAGAATTACATAGATATAATAGAAAATAAATATATATATTTTTCAAATATTTGCTTCAATTGTACTTTATATCTTTTAGGTATAAAAAATATATAAAAAGCTATCTATCCATCTATTTCTAAGTCTAAAGGTCATGTCGTTTATACTGTCCGTAATACTGAAACGTGTGTCCGTATATCGATTGATGAGAAACTCGCAACTTTATGCAGTTCAGTCTTATACGAACCCGGAATCGCATATGTATTCGTTTTCTCAAAACGAATATTTTACTTGTGGCATAATTTAAAATTGACAACAAGGTGACTTGTAAGCGTGTTTTACTAGCATAAGTAAAAGAACTTATATATCCATAAATAACAAATTGAATAGCTTAAGGCCAAATATGTCTGTGCAACTGTATTATTTACCTCCGAGTCCACCATGCCGAGCCGTATTGCTCACGGCAGAAGCGATTGGGCTCGAGATGGAACTGATAATGCTGAACCCGCATGCTGGGGATCCGGAATATGAGCAGGTAAAAATATAAAACTTGATAAAACTCTGGATATTGGATCAATAGATAAAATATATCTAAAGTAGAAAACTCTGAAAAATATCATGTTAATTAATTAATACGTGAAAAGCACAATTTCTTTTCTTCTAGTTAAATCCACAAAGGACAATTCCTTTTCTAGTCGATAACGATTTCAAGATATCAGAGAGGTTTGTAGAAATATTCAAATGATATCGACGCATCTCTCTTGCGTTTTATTCATTAAAACATAATTTTAGTCGAGCTATCATGACTTATTTGGTTGATCAATACGGCGAGAATGATACATTATATCCGCAGAATCCAGAGGCACGTGCTCTGATAGATCAAAGATTATACTTTGATCTTGGCACGCTCTACGCGAGAGTATTCAATTATTATGTACGTAATATATTTAATTATTTTTAAATAGAATGACCGCAATCTCATGACAATTTTTGTCACAGATGCCCGTGTTAAAAAAGCAGATCGATACGTACGATCCGGTGGAATATGAGAATATGACACAGGCTTTCCATATTCTAGATAAATTTCTCGAAGGACATGATTACGTAGCTGGAGATAACTTGACCATTGCTGACCTTTCCTTAGTCTCATCTGTTACCACAGCAGAGGTAATATTCCGTTGAATATTATACAAAGTCAACAATCAGCTATTTTTAAAATAAACTATAACATGATAAACTGTTATATTCATTTTTTGTATAGCATTTCTTTTTGATGAAATTTTTAACATTTTATATATATATATATATATATATATATATATATATATATATATATATATATACATACATGTGTGTGTATTGTTTTATGCATTGTATCCCTTTCAGTAATTTTACTGATATTCAAATCTAATTGTTACTTGTCAATACAAGATCATATCTAAGATTTATCTTCAAAATGTTCAAAAACTCAGTCAATTTATTATATCAGGCTTTCGGATTTCACTTGGAAGATTATGAAAATGTTTCTAATTGGTTGGAAAAAGTACAAACATTTGCACCTGGATACGAAAAGGCTAACGGCGAACCATGTGAAATGTTCAAGAAATTTGTAGAAGACTTACGAGGCGAAGAAAAAGGAGAAGAAGAAGAAGACGAAGAAAAAGGAGAAGAAGAAGAAGAAAAAGACGAAGAAAAAGGAGAAGAAGAAGAAGAAAAAGACGAAGAAAAAGAAGAAGAAGAAGAAGAAAAGGAAGA
The DNA here is from genome assembly GCF_025532165.1 of Camponotus vicinus. NCBI lineage: Eukaryota > Metazoa > Arthropoda > Insecta > Hymenoptera > Formicidae > Camponotus > Camponotus vicinus. The sequence continues at coordinate 18,934,210 of NW_028141980.1, read as the reverse complement.
AGGGGAAGAGGAAAATGAATAATACATCATATTAAATATAATTATTTCTAATTGTTTGTGAATACAAAATAGTGAAAGAAACGTTTGCATAGCACTTTAATGTGATGCTATTAATTAAATTTTAATTATACAGTAATTGTAGAGAAAAAATAATTTATTATAAAAAAACTCTTTATATATTTAAGCTTGTATCTGAAATAATCATATAATATTTTAATCATTTTTTTTTCAAATCTCTCTGTGTACTCTAGATTCTTTATAAATACAACATAACATTAATAAGAGTAAATAAAAACGATGCTTATAAGCACAAAATTAGAAATTAAATTATTATTATAATGATGATAAGTTTTTTAATATCACATTAACAAGTAAATGTAAAAATGATATTTATTTTGTTATTTTCGGATTTTTCACTATAACAATATCATAAATCTTGTTAAATTCTCATCTGTTGAAAACTTGGAATGAAGACATGAATAGTTGCCGACTGATGGCTCACTTTTAAACTCGTACTCAATGTATGGTATTTCATCTCTTATATCATACGTCGAACAGTAATCTATTGAAGATCACAAGAATCAATATTAAAAAATTTGAATCTATCTGTATGAGATAACTCGTTATTTCATCTAATTATTTACATAATTTCTTCGATAATTTTTTATTCATTATAGAGAGAAAAATGAGAGACGTCATGATCCGTTTTTAAATGATACCTAAAAGTGATACACTCTCTGTGGACATAAAATTTCTGGTTGTATTCCATGCTATGTGTATGAAATGTCGGTAACGCGAGTGTATAAAGCAAGACGTTTATATATATTAAATAAATTTCTATATAAATAATTTTGTGGTCTCTCTAAATAAATTTCTAATAAAAATTATGGTCTCTCTCTTTTTCTTTAGTATTATTATTATTAATATTACCTAATATTACATATTAATCACATATCGTTTACCGCCATCGTCACCACCGCCGCCACTGTCTTCGCCACTGCCACCGCCACTTTTATTACAATGTAATGAAATATTCCTTAACTAAATTTATCAAATTGCACGCCATCGCCACTATCACGTCGTGGTTTTATCACAACGACTACTATTGAAAATAAAATGTATAAAATATTCTAATTTATTTCTAAATATTAAATATTATAAATATTAATAATTATATGTAAAATTGTGTAAAATTTAATTATAAACGAATCTTTTTAATATACTCTGAAAGAAATGAAGAACTTTCATCAACGTAGCAAAAACGAAATTAATTATAAACAAATGTATTTAATTTTTTTACTATTGTTGAATTGTCAAACTATACGTGATCTTCGCGATGATAATTATTCACGAAGTAGGCATAGTGAGATAATCAATTATCATCGCGGAAAAGAAACAACAATGCACTTCAAGAGTATTGATGCAATATTTTTAAGAGTCGATAATTAATTTATAACTTAAAAAAAATATATATATGCGTAGTACGTAAAATATTTCCTCAACAAATTTTCAAAACATGAATATGAATATCAGCTGTAGCTATTAATAGAGCTACTCATGCCGGACAGATTGAAGGGAAAGAATCAGACTAAAAGAGAAACACAAAAATTATATATATTATATTAATATTTGTGAACAAATTGGAGGCGGAAGAAATAGTAATAGTAATCATCTTTTAAGAATACTTGAGAATAAATGGCTTTAGAAGATATTCCGATAAACATCACAAGAAGGAAGAAGCGCGACAAGTCCTTATGGTCTTGAGAATGCGACAGCTCATTTTTCTCTCTATATATATTCGTTATTATTTTCATAAATTATTCTATTATTGTTGCCTAATTTTCAAAAATAATTTTGTGATTTTTTAAAATTTGTTTACACACAATACAAACATACTGATTCACAATAGTCATATGCAAAATCACTACTCTAAAAAATACGTAATTTAAGCAAATTTGAAATGAAAAAAAAATTATCGTTATAAAGAAATCCTTCGTATAATTACTAACTTACCGACACGAATATATCTAACAACGCACAAAAAGTGCTTTCTTGATTTTAAAATTTGTTTAGTCATGTATACCATATATGGACCAAATGTAATGATGATATCTGGATATATTTTTTTTAATTTGATGCTAGAAATCTCTTCTATAATGTTAAATTTTAAATCTATATATTTTCTTCGCTCATTTGTCGTAACAATGTATAGTACGACATTGCAGTGCTTAATATCTGTTGCATATATAAGTAATAATTAATAATTAATAATTAATAATTAATTTTATATTATCGCATATAACTTAATCATAAGCGAAAATCAAAGCAAGAATAAATTTATAAAATATAGCGGATATTAAACATCTTTATATGTATTGAATCTTGTAGAAAATTTATTATAATATCCTTTCAATTTTTAAAAAAATAATGCAAAAAATATCTAAGCAGCAGTATAAAAAATATAAAATATTTTGGTCAAATAATTGATAAAATATATAAAATTTGTATACAATGCAATATTATATGACATAACTATTTTTTAATTTGTTAGCATATAAAATAATTTAATCATATCTTATAATCATTTTTGATGGATTATTTTACAATCAGGCAAAAGGATGAAGTGTGATTTATGTAATATTGTATTTATATTGCAAAAAGAGAGATTGTGTGGCGCTACTTAAAATTTACAATAAATAAACTTCTTATCCTGAAAAAAAGGAGGCTCATCCTACAGCACTTACCCCAGTAAAAGTGTCCAAAGACATAACCGCGAAACTTCCAGCAGTTAATGTACACGGTCGACGTGCTCTAATCATGATTATAATTAACCCTTTCCTCACTGCGTTTCCTGGGCCATTGTTAGGTAAAAGATACCACTTGGAGTTATAAGCGGCATCGGAGATGGCTGTACTTTGCACGATTATATCATTACACGTCCATGTATAAATAAGTAACTGGATAAGACCGCCCACAAAGTGGAAGCCAAAAATACATTTTCTAATGACTACTTCCGCCGCCTGCGAAAAAAGTGTTCGTAAAAAATTTTAAAAGAATAAAATACTTTTAATAAAAGAAAACTTTCCATATTATTTTACTTTCAATTTTAGCAGTCTTGATAAGATGTAACATTTAACTGTTAATAAATAGAGATGTTTTTCATTAGCTATACATCTTGGAATCTTTTTAGAAATTACTAAATACGTCTATTCTTAGACACACATTATAATTGTGAGATTTTTAGATTTATGAATTATAAGAGAGAAACAAATTAATAAAAATTGAAAAGACATTAAATTTTAATATAAAATGCAAAATAAATATTTATGTAATATTTCGCGAAAACGCGTTGCGGTAAAAATATAATAGAATTAATCGTAAAATATACAATGAGATATGAGGTAAAGAATTAATTGAAATTAAAGATTCGAAATCTTACGAGAAGTTGGAATCCACCAAAACAGATGACTATACTGGAGAGCAGTAATTGTCCTAGCAATATAACGGCAAATACACGTTGCATGTTATGCACGTATTGTATGAGGGTGTGATGCTGTTGCACACATTCTTGCAAATTTCTAAATGTTAACGTCGCGATATCCGTTTCAGACAGATGTTTCTGATCGATCACGTTATTGATGCAATCGGTGACTCTTTCCACTTTATGAGCCAAAATTTTCAGTTGCGCGGCCGTATGGATATTGAACGTACTTACAAAATTATCAAAGCAGCAAGTACATATACCCGAATGTATCGTCGAAAGTGACTGCAACATGACAGTTAATGGGATTCTAATATAATTGAGAAAGTACTAATTCGTAAACTATCAAAATTTGACATTTACATGTAAATTGACATTTGCATAGTTGAATATATTTAATTAATATTTATATCTTCGTTATATATAATATTGATATGATTATTATAATTAATTATAAATATTATGGGAACCAATGTATGTATTTATGTATAATATATAATATTTATAAGAACTTTTGCATAAGAAATCATTTCCATTATATATTATATATTATATATGTATATTTATAGTGTATATATGTATAGGATATTATAATACACAGAAAAGAAATGAAAATTATTCCTCTGATACAAATGCAAGTCGAAAATATGGAATAAAATCTTTTCATACAAAACTTCATTTTCGAGAAAATGAATTTTAAAAATCTTTCAAATGTATATTTATGCATTTATCTGACAACGAGAATCGGCTCAACAGATTTTGTCACACACAATTATTTTTATTCACTTCATACTTGTAAACAAACAATTACGCTTCTTAAATTCATTTAACAATTACTTTAGATCCGACAAAAAGGATAACATTTGCAGCAATTTTTAATTTAATGAAATAAATGCATTATTGAAACTTGTATCGTTTGATTTATACTAGGTTATGATATTGTATATAAATAGAAATAGAAACAGTTGTGTGTAGATTTGACTTATCATTCAAATGCACTGCCTCGATTGATTTTCAAAATCGATTTTATTATAATTAAGCAAGTAACAAAAATGTAAATATTTGAAATAATTAATTAAGTTATCGTTATAAAAATTAATATGTGAAATAAGAAGATAAATTATATAAATTAAATTTTTATTAATATTTAAAGAACATTTAAAGTGAGAGAAAACTCCGAAAATTAAATTTTACAAATATAAAGAATTCGATTTAGTTTTATATATTTTGTGAAATATTTAATAAATACAATATATAATATATTATATAAAATAAATTTAAAAAATTTAAAAATTTTATACACTATTACCTGTATAACATAAGTAATTTCGTAATACGGTGAATGATATGGAAAATCGATCCACAATTTGAATGGTAGAATCTTCTCTGTCTCGTTTAGTCCTTGATGCTCTATAAAAAATGAAAAAATCTCCTTTGCTGTATAGCATCGCTTTATATGAGAATTTGAAAGATAACGTCAATGCGGGATAAGCGAAAACCGTAACTATACCAAAAAAAGGTGCGAAGATGTAATTGAATGTCGCGACGTAAACGATCAACGTAAAAGTATAAACCATAATCATTCCTAATTTGTCGTACCCTTCCAGAATTCGGGTACCAACTTCGTTGTAAGTGACATTCCAAAAGTTCTTCTCAGCGAAATGGATCAAATCCATTATCATATCGCGATAGAACATGAAGCTTCCCAACTTCACTAGTATCATTACTAGCAGCAACGTTGTACATAAATTGGACGTGACAGCCTATGAGTAATAAAATTGTCGAGACTTAATTATAAGTAGATGTATGTTGCTTCTATATTAATGTTCTGACAGTGCGTATGTGTATAAATGAACAGATGTTAAAAGCATTATAATTAAGGAACTTAAAGATAAATCTCGGTAAAAGCGAGTCAGTTTATGCAGATTACATCATGTATCAATAGAAGTGAAATTGATTGAATATATGTAACAAAAGATTTAAAATAAATATCGAATAAATGAAATAAAAATAAAATTAGATATAAAAACAAGTGAAACAATTAACATATAATTAACTTTTGCTTCTATCTATCTAGGGAAAAAATGCGAAAAACGATCGCTGCGTTACTTACGTAAAAGTCGCCTATACAATGATACAGATCGACGCCCTCGACAAGAATGGCAAAGATAATCTGCCAAACGGCATAGCCAAATGCAACGCGCAAGAGCAGCTGTTCCCGCGGTGTCTTGACGTACCAGAGGCCTACCATTTTCATGAAGACCCGTGTAACACTCACCGATCGGTACTCCTTACCTTGTGTCATGCCGAAACTCGTGATTTTCTTACATCGCTGCGACCCTAAGTACATCCGAATAACCGAGCTACATCCCGGTAAGTGGAAGCCCATTATTCTAACAGACAGAAAAATTGGTGCGCACTTATCTCGTACTATGAGATAAGTAGCACTATAAGATGCATATGATTGTAGCCTGTTATTGTCTCCCGTGATTGCTAAGGCAATCAATAGGTGATGTGTGTGATGTCGGTCTTTGCTTAACAATGCACAGTTTGCTTCCTTCAGTTGTTTCCGCTTCAGTAACTAGACTACGAGTTATCGAGATCCATCATAAACTGAATATCTATTTGCAATTGTTGCTGTGTAAAAATATAGCAAAGGTAATTATATTTTTAATAATGTTTACTGATTAATTATTGTTTGATAAACAATTTTTCACGCAGTTTTGGCATATGTAATATCGTGATATAGACAAGGAATAGGAAGATTATTGAAACAACATCTGAATTTTCTATTAACTAAAGGGAAGCTTGCAAACATTTTTATTTTGTCAATCATTTACAAAAAATATAATTATATCTTTTTAGTTTGCATGTTAATATATAAAACATTTTTGTATTTTTTTTTCTTTTTGTTTTCTCGCCCTCTCATATAATAAAAATTATATAAATCTTCATATATATGTATAATATTAATAATAAATAAATAATATTAATAATATTAAATAATATTAATTTAAATTGGAAATCTTTTTACATACTTATGTATATATATCCAAATTATAAAAAATTTCTAACAATATTTAATGATTTAGTATCATCTCTTACATCGACAAATGTTTCAAAAAAATATTATGAAACAAAAAATTCAATTTAATCCAGATTATTTTTCAGATATATTTTTGTTTTATTTTCCCAATTATTTTTCAGATAATAGTGTCTTACTTCTTATGTAATTTAACCATTTGCAATGCCTTTTTTGCAACTAATATGAAAAAATTAGTAACACAAACTTTGATACAAAAATTATCCGTTATTAACATTTATTTAATTTATAGTTGAATAAAATAGCACATTTTATATAGCATTTTGTATATCATTTCATTGTATAAATAATTTCGTAAGAGATTTGAAAATTTAAGCAGCGAATTTGAATGATAAAACCTATTCTATTTTGTTCCTTCATCGATCTTCTATCTACAAAATATGTAAAGGGTTTCTTTTGATGCAGTACAGCATCGCTTTACGTGGGTGTTTGAAAGCGTTCGTCAATGTGGCGTAGGAGGAAACGAAAGCTATATTGAAGAAAGGTGCGAAAGTGTAATTGAACGTTTGCAACGTAAATAATGGAATGTAAATGTATAGGTCATAGTCATCCCACGTAGTTTATTGTATCCTTTCGAAAATCAAATATCTATTTTGGTCGTAAATAATATCTCAAAAATTTCTCTCAACAAAATGAATCAAATCTATTATTGCATCACACTAGAACACAAAATTATCTAACTTTCGTCTTTTATATCATCAAAATTAAATAAGAAATGCTAAATAATAGTTGTCTCCTTCTATCTCTCTCGCTTTCCCGCGCGTACAAACACATACATACGCTTTTACTTCGAAGTAAATGATAAAATACAGAACAAAAATAAATTGTGCGTTTCAACACCAAAATAAATTAAAGAATTCTTGTCTCTATCAAGAAAGAATATACGATTTTTGCGAACATTAGTGTTATTTGTATACAATATGATTTTCAACGAGAATAATGAAGCCGATCGTCCAAAGCAAGTGCGACACGCAAGAGCAGCCATTCCTTCAGAACCTCGATGTTTACTATAAAGGTCGATTCATTTTTTTTATAAAGATCCTTATAACACTTACTGATCGCTACTTCTTACCTCATGTGTCAAATCTCGTAATTTTCTCAACGCGTTGCTCCTCAGTCCTAAGTACATTCGAATGACGGAGCTATCTCGGCGTAAATGGAAGCCCATTATGTTAACAGGCAGGAAAATTGACGCGAGCTTACCACGTGCTAGTGACAAGCTACCATCATAATGCGTCTGCCTTGCCGAAGCGATCAATCGATGATGCATATATTAGTTTCGATCTCCCCATTGTGAACAATGTTAAGCTTTCTCTCTTTGCCGTCAGTCGAGCCATCGAATCTCGTAGCAAATTGGATGTTCACTTACGACGTAAAACAGAACGATAAAGCAGTAGTATTTGCATAAAACTTACGTGATTAATTATGATTATGTAATAAACAGCTTTTTATATACATATATGAGTGTACAAGAAACAAACACACCCACATATTCTGATTTTATGTAAAGAAAAATGCTTACAGTATATCTTTTGGAAAAAATATCATGCTTTATTTGCCAGAAAAATTAGACAATCCTTAGCCAACTGTATAATATACATATGTACATTTTATGTATTGTATAAACATATGTTTTATTGTACAGTTTAAAATTTAAAATAATGCACAAGTCTCCACTAAAACATTTCTGATCGAAACCTAAATATTTTGACATAACGTTCGCTGTAAGTATTTTTAAACTTTTTCTTACAATTTATTACTTAAATAATAAATAATATAATAATAAAATTTTAAATTTCCTATGTTCAAGGATTATCTTATCTTTTATTTTCCGACAAAATTGCGAAGCAAAGTAAAATAAGATACAGAGGTGCTCAACACCTGAAAACAGGATTAGATATGTCAATTATAGATATACGTACCTGTATAATCGCACATTTTTATACTAACCGTCATAAATGTTTCAAGGGATACCGGGAAGAATCCACCAGCAGATATGGAACAAGGATGCATGGATCGCTTCATGATCATCAGAATAGCATTTCTGACACCTTTGTTATCATTGTGAGATAAAACTTGCCAATTGGCATTATATGCCGCGTCTCCTATTGCGCGACTCTCTTCTATCAAATCGTTCGACGTCGACGTAACCACGAACAGCTGGAAGAAGCATGCTATTGCATGGGCGATAAATATCATGCGTCTGACAATTGTACCTTGGCCCTTTTTTAACAGAGATAGAGATTTATTATTTTTTTTATTATCTATCTATTATTTTTCTCTGCTCGTTTTTTTTTTACAAACACACACACTCTCTCTCTCTCTCTCTCTCTTTTCTTTTCTTTCTCTTTCTTTTTCTCTTGCACAATAAGCATACATATACTTTATATGCTTACCAGAAATATTTGCAAACCCGAGACGCAAAGCAAAATGGAGGATACCAGGAGCTGGAAGAGAGTCGTATACATAAAAAGACGTTCCATTGCTTCACTGTACTCGATTAATTTATGATGTATTGTGATGCATTCTATAATTTCTTCGTATACGAAGTATATTTTTTCTTTCTGGTTGATTTCTACGGTACCTCCTCGCTCAACTTTCTGTAGAATGGTTTCTATGCGATGCTGAAGTATGTTGAACTGACCAGCAGTGTGCATGTTTATCAGACCTAAGAGATTATCGAAGCAGCAAAAGCACAGGCCCGAATGAATGAATGCTACGACCTATAAAATTATATCCGTTTAGAGAAAAAAAGATGGTAAGGCTATGATTTTCGTTCTCTTTAAAATCTAATTAAGGATTACGTACACTCAAATCTACAGTCGCGAATGTCACAAAACGATTGCTAGAAAATTAATTCTGACTCTAATGTCTCTATGCTATAAGCGAGTGCATGAATACGTTGGGTTACCTCGAAAAAAAAAATTATTTCAAAGTTAGGCGAGACGTTTGTCGGAATTCCGACCCAGATATTACAAATGAGTATTCTCTCGCTTACGTTTTTTCCCCTATTCTCTATAAAAAAAAATGTAACATGAGAGATAAATGAATCCGTTCGCGCAACGAATACTACGAAGAAAAATAGCTTAACATAGAGAGAGCTTAATTTATTGGAACATAAAAGATTTTTTTTTTTTTTAAGTATTTTGTTCTCTATTAAATGATGTAAATTAAAAATACCGACTAAAGGCGCCAGCATATACGTGAAAACTGCTCCTTGGGTGAAGAACGTAAACGTGAACAATAACATTTTTCCTTTTCTGTCGATTTTTTCCAATAGCTTGCTGCCATATGCATCGTACTGAACGTACCAAAAGTTATCTTCCGTATATTTCAGCATTCTCAGCAGTTCTTCTCGATGATATAAAAAGAAGCTTAGTTTCAACAAAATTATGACCACTGGAGTAGCAGTGCAAGCAGTGTACGTAAGAGCCTAACATATAATTTTATTTTTATTATTAATATCTGGTTCCTGGTACAAAAAAATATATTATTCTATGAAATAAAGTAAAGCATAGAAATTTCTGTATACTAAACAACTGTTTAAATAAAGAAAAAATAAAATGAAAAATTTATTGAATCAAAAGATTTTTTAGAAAAATTTATTTATTTTCTTTTTAAAAAAATTTATTAGATTAAAAGATTTCTTTTACTCACGTAAAAATCGCCTGTAGTCAAGTACAATTCAGTTGCTTCTATCCATAGAGCTAAAGCAAACGCAAATAACGTATAGATCAAAGTTCCCTTTAATAATAATTTTCCTCTTTTCGTTTCGGCAGGCCAGAAACCGATAGTCTTCATTAAAATTCTCGCCATTCGTATCGACAGATATTTATTCGCGTTTCTCGTCGCCATCGTTCGTCAACCGTCACTTCCACGGTTATACGGTATTAACGAGATTCGCGGTATCGCACCCTGCAATAATAGATATAGAGATACGAAATAGCGGGTATACGTGCACGGCAATTGTGGCACGATCTTTGATCGAGTTATTTCTCCCCTTCTATTATCTTAACCTATTATCATGCTGTATAGGAGGAAGTAGAAGGAGTGCGTGTGTGTTATTACAGACCACACACCCTTCGCCCTTCTCGCGAAAAAGAATATGCAACGTAAAGATATATTTGATTTAGAATTGCCTGATCGATATGAAAAAAAAACGTGCTTTCTTTAATCTTTTTTTTACAGCTGTTATATTCACAAGATTCTAAAAAGAGATTTGCAAAGAAACAGATATCAGAAGAAAAGAAAGGAATAAAAGAGTGCTATACTGCGTTTGTGTTAGCGGTCGTGAAAAAGTGCCAGTCAAAGATCGCTGTCGCTAGGTCGCATTTCGTTTCCGTATTTTATTAAATTCTAACACGTAACACATATATTACTAACATTTCGTGCAACGTGCAGCATAATTTAAGGGTCGCATAATTTAAATTCTCCTACATCAACAAACGCGTGTTTCGCCAGATTCTTAGCAGATTCTACAGAAATTTAATTAACTCAAGAAGAAATCAAACATGAAATATACGTTACTCTAAACTTTATATTAATGTTAAAGAAAAAGTTAAAAGGAACACAAGATATCCAAATTCTTGTAAAATAGTCTCGTTTTGCAATCTCCAGAAACTCAAGGTAAGAAACAGAATCTCTAGAAAAATCCATTTATGTGTCGTTAAACGTAAATTTAATATCTGATTTAATCGAAAGTTAAAGAAAAATAAATATTATTAATCCTATAAACGATTACTTATTTTGCATTAGTGGTCATCTTTTTTATAATCTGCTCTCTCTTTCTCTTCCTTTTTTTCTTTCTTTTATGCAAGATTTCGGAAGGATTGTCTAGACGGCCGGACATATATATAATCTACATATATAATCATATTTAATTCGGTTCGAGCGGGTGTAAAGTCTAAGCGCTTATTCTGCAATTCAGCAACACTGATGTGTTATATGACCTGATTTCTGGTCGTTTGCTACGACAGCACTTTTATTTTACATTCAGAAATATTTTTAATTTTTAAAAAGGAAATAAAATTTTATATAGAGAGAAAAAGAAAGAGAGAATCATAATATTTTGTAATTAAAAATAAAAAAGCAGAAAAACAATTTTATAAAAAAAGAATGTATGAAAACCGTGACAATTTCCTTGCTAATTGTTTACTGCTAACTTTCTTATTACTTTGTTTTATTACTTCTATATTAAATAAAATTTTCTTCTTTTATATAATATGATGGATTTTATGTTACCTAATATAATAAATGTGAAAATCTGAACTGGAAATAGAGACATTTTTGATAAATTGTACTTATACATTTATATATTTATATTTATATTTGTGTGTGTGTGTGTGTGTGTATCGTAGAATGTTATTGCGTTAATTATATGGAAATGTTCATTTAATTCTTCTCAACAAATATAATCTATTAATTGCTCTTGTATTCTCTCCAATTATAAGATTTTTATTACACGTGAAAAATATTTTCCACATAATTTAAATGCATTATAATAATGTTTAACATGTTTATATAAATGTTTAAGAGAATAGTACAATTATCTGTCTGTTAATTATACTTCATAATAGATTTAATTTTATTAATTTAAATTCAATTTAATTTTCTTCATTATGTTTTTCGTTGTTTATTAACGTAATATGTACAGTCCAATGTATTGTTTCGAATAGGGCTTTCGGTTAAAGATCTATCCTATTAATTGTTTTCTGTATATTGTGACTTTCGTTATTAATCATATTAAATATTGATATTCAATACGCAGATTTTGTTTAGTAATAACTTTTAAACGATGGCATTACATTCTTATTTTTTTATGTGTAATGTATTATACACACATATAGAATTTGTCTATTGAACATAACTTTGTATAATGATTATATATTGAGATCTTTTATTCAGGAATGACACCACTTATGATTATCAATTTTCATAATTTTTTCATTTAATGTAATTATGCAATTTTTTGAAAATGCAGGAACTGGTTTACATTCTTTCAATTTGTATGACAAACGTCTGCAAAATGAATTGCGTTTAATGAGAGATTTTGGTTTATAGAGTGAGAATTTTGTAGCGAATTAAGAAATATCTTTAACTTTGTTCTGCATTAGTTTTCTGGTTTGATATATACAAGTGTAATTTATTTCTTTATTAGACATTGTACAATCTTTTTTATGTCAAAAATTTTCTCATGTATGTGCGTGTACTTTGTAATATAATCTTGTTGAATTTCCTCTCCGGCTGCCTCTGTTTCAGTCTCTAACATTTCATTATCGCAAACGTTCTTTGCGCGTCGTGTGGGAGTTGCGTTTCACCGGCTACATCGCACCTTCTGTTGCGGTTAGCCGAATTAAGCCTGGAATTTTCAACAGGTGCCCACCTTGCAATGTGCGGTCGGACCCCCGAAATATCCGTCAGAAGTGAGTATCGATCTTGCCGATGTTAGAGAGATCGACGACGCGTAGGCTTCTTTTAGATGAGTAACACGATATACTCTAACGCAAGTCACACGGTTGTTTCGTATTTAGTTTCTTCTTTAATTTCGTCCTCGTTACTCCATTTCGCATCGAATTAAAGTTCCTTTTTCTCTCCGTCTACGTTTATTCCGTTTCGCCATTATTCGTGCTGCCTGTTCGCGTAGATTCTTATTTCGTCTGGTTCTATTAAAGTTTAACTGTCCTTTTCCGGCTGCTCGTTTAGCGACCGACGTTCCTCGCGAATACGTTCCAGTTTTTCGCCCATCAGGAGTATTGCAATATTTGTCAAGCGTGTTAGTGATTTCGTGCAATTTTCGTTAAATTTTCCATGCCCAGGTAAATGAGAAAACGTGCACGTCTTTTTTGAACTGGTGACTATGACACACAAGAGATGATGGACATCAGGATTACATGAAGAAGAGTACACAATAGAGATATATGTTTTATTGTATATATTTTAATGTTCTTTTTTGAGAAAATACGTATACTTATACTCGCAACTCGATACATTTCAGCTACATGAGACGCGATTCGGCATTACCACGGCATTCGCTGCTATAAAAATGTTGGACATAAGGATAATTCGAATTTATTGCTACATCGAGAACAATGGACAGAGAACGTGCGCCTCCATGGCTGACGGGCGTGATAACGTCAAATCGCAGGTTTACATACCATCTATTATATATGTAGATATATGTATATGTATATACATTTATTCGCAAAACATGTACAACAAACAAAGACTATCTTTCGTAGTATTTTACGTATATCCGACTTAAAAAAAATACGGCAAGTATATTTCGTATTATATTTTTGTTGTCAATAAGTAAAGAGGCGTCGACACTGGTAACATCTTGATTGGTACATTACACATACGCTCTGATACAACGCTAAAACACTTATCGACTTCGCTCTCGCAATCTTGTCTCCTTATCTAGTATGTTTCTATTATTTCATTGTTATACAGATAACGCTGCCTATCCATATAACGCGTAACTGTCAAAGCAAAATAACGGAAAGAGAAGAGGGATGACATATCTTTCAATGTTATATGTACTAAGAGGATTTAACATTACAGCTGACTCTCGTTATTCGAAGCGTGAAACGTAAATCGGATCCCTCGTATACGACCTTAAATCCGCAACATGTGCAACAAAAGTGTCAATCTAATCGGTGACACCGGTGTGCAAAAGCGATATTACATTCTTTACGATATTATTATTAGATTTGTGCAAAAAGGGGATATTGTATCAAGTCTACTTTAAATAATAGTGAGTTAAAAAAACTGCATGTGCGAGAAAGAAAAGCGCTTTTTTTAAAACGTGAACGAAAAATTAATAGTAACTATGTATCAATAAAAAAAATCTATCTCTCTCTCTCTCTATTTTTATCTTTATCTTTAAAAAATTTAATGAAAGATTAGAAGAAAATACCACCTTTTTCACCAGCTTGATAATTTATGATTATAATGAGCGCTCTCTTTCTCTCTCTCTCTTTTTCTCGCGGAGAGTAACACTCATACGCAAACATACACACATACACAATTTCTGCACAAAATTGTGTAATAATATTTTTTACACGAGAACGAACAAAGTATCGAAATGTTCAAAGGCATCATCTCACGATTACGAACGTGCACCTTCAGTATCTGGACGTGAAAATCTTTCTTGCATCTCATCAGACTCCGCTACTTCATCATTAAACATACCCGACTACTTTGCGTAGCCATCGCTAATAATATAACTGTAAATACGTCCTATTAATTAAACATTTAATTCGCATATCCTGCTTGAAAAGCGAGATTATTACACGTACAATAACAATATAATAGGGAGTGTCTCGCGCGCAGTTAATAAAAAATTATGTACACAACAGAATGCTTATAAATCTATCGAGAGAAACGCTAGTTTACGCTATCACTGGCTTCCCTCGCGTATCTCACGCGCCATCAGAAAAAATAAGCTTATATGAGACGATGGATTAACCTTTCTAAGCGTCGGCAGATTCTCGCTGTCTCTCTTGGAAATAATTTTATACTATCTTCTCGACGTATCTTGCAAACAATTCATCGATATATCGGCAAATTGATATTATATAAAAGATTTATGTTAAAAGTATTCTTTGATACAACTTGAAGAATTATACCTTCTGCATGCATCTTTTGGTAAAAGTTAATAAAAACTCATGGATTACTTTGTATAATTGTGTGTGTGTGTGTGTGTGAAGGGAGCAAAACTCTGAATAATTTACATTTTCAATTTGATGATGGTATCTTTTTTTGTTAGATATTCGATTTTGAAATATCACAATGTTCATATTTATTTTTGTATTATCTTTTCATTACATCCTATTTATTTATATTTCTTTTCTATACATTTGCTCATTATTGTATCAATACTATCAGTATGTTTCAAGGTTGC
The DNA here is from genome assembly GCF_025532165.1 of Camponotus vicinus. Lineage (NCBI taxonomy): Eukaryota > Metazoa > Arthropoda > Insecta > Hymenoptera > Formicidae > Camponotus > Camponotus vicinus. Next base: position 18,918,724 of record NW_028141980.1, on the reverse strand, counting down.
TTTAGATTTGCTAAAAATTTCGAAAAAGTATAGTTTACGAATTTCTAGCCATTACTTCGAATAAAAATAAACTTATTGAATATTTACTTCAACATCGTGTTATACGCGATTTATTGTAAAATAAAATATATAGTTTAGAAAACTTTTCACACAAAAGAAAAACTTAAAATAAATAAATTCGATATACACACTTGCATATTTTTGAATCTCCAAGTGAATGTTTAATATTTCGATGAATATTTAATTATAAGAGCCCTTTGAAAGTTGTTGAGAATTATAATCTTGAAAATATATGTCAAGGTTAAAATCATTGGGATTAAATTTCCTTTTCTAAAAACTTTATGATAATTCAAAGTCATATATCTCAACAAAGAGAAGAGACCGCCATCTGATTCAAAGTATAAATTACTCAGAACTTTGTCCTTTACACAATTATATATCAATAAAATAATCTGTGAGTTTTTATCAACTTTTACTCATTTTTTCTTTGCAAAATTGTCGTTGGTATAGTTTATCACGCGTACCTTTATCATAAATCTATTGTATAGAATTTTTCTCGATGACAAGTTAAAGTTAATAAAATATTATCTATCAAGTTATAATACTACATTTATTTTTTGAGACGCTAGTCTGAACACGGCTCTAGATTTTAAACGGCGCTTATTATGATGATACTTTGATGAAATTATCGTGCGGTGAGGACCGATTGCAAAGTAGAAATATGCGACATGCGACAACTCACTGTGATATAAGATTGTAATAACACAGTTTGATAAAATCGCTAACAAATATACGCAATAATTTACCTCCGCAAAAAACGCAATTTATTCGAAAGTTTATCAAGCGTGAAGCATTAATTACAATTGTAACAATTTTTTTATCGCAATTATGGCGAGTTCATGAATCTTCGAACACATGTAACAAAATGTATAATCGGCATCGAAAGAATCGAGATAAAATCCTTCAGCGGACGCATTAGGGAAATGATTGAAAAAAGTATTTCGACTATTTCGACGCCAATTGTACCATAGGGGCTGCAATTAAGTAGTTTCCAAACTGATCACGTGGTTATCTTTGCTTAACAAGTCTCGTATCAGTCGAATTATTCAAAGCAATAATTTCTTTTCATTTTTTTCTACTTCCAGATATCTTAGATAACCAATAAAAGTAATTAACATTAAGTCCAATGACCATTTCAAAAAGATTTAAAGAGTCTGCATGTGC